>NC_134317.1:44015744-44328257 GCF_964195595.1 Calonectris borealis
ATATTTGCGTATAACTGCCATCCGTGTAACAGAAAGACATCAGAGTCATCGCCCTTATTCTTTCATTTAATTTTGCATAAACTTTGCTCAGAAACAGTAGAAAAATGCCTGTGGGAACGGAAACAAGACACAATTTTAGCCATCTCTAAGCCATTCAAGGTGAGCTGCATTTTTAGTGGGACAGGACCCTGAGGAGCCAAAGCATGGCTCCTGGAGAATCTTGGAGAAATTTTGATGTCAAATGTCCCACACATTCATCCATATATGCCGAACATGCTTATCTTTTATAACCTACCATTGCTTAGAGGAGTTATCCTGAGACCTGGAGGCTCATAGGCGATGTGAGCCAGACCTCCCCTGGATGTACCTGGGGCACACGCGTGCTCTGCGGCCAGCCAAGGTGCATCACATGCATGCCTCAAAAGAGTCTGGGGACATCGCCTACCTATGAAAGCAAATGTAGCCCAAGTAAGTAGACTCCACAAGACCATAGCAAAAATAGATTTCATGATACCAACCTCCACAGCCTTGTTTTCTGCGTGCCCTGCTTTGCCCTTTGCAATCACCCATAGCACTAATCCTGCCCTGACTCCCCCACATTACAGCCAAGGGGACTGCATGTGCGTATCAGAGAGGGAGGATCTGGTATGCTAAAATAAACAATCTCCAGGTAATGGAGAAGGACATGGCCATTCCTTCATGGCCGTCGTGATGCAGGGGGTGATGCAGTACCACGGCACTGTGTGCCCCAAGGGCTTTCAGCAGCACTCGTGGCATCTGAGCGTGGGGCGGGGGGCCCTATCTATGAATCTGAGGAACCCAGCCTGCATTTCCAAAGACCCCTGGGTGCCTCAGCGTTGCTCTGAGCCCATCCCCAGTGCTCTGCTCCCTTCAGAAGACATTTTCTGTCATAACTATACTGCTACCAAGCTGAGCCTTGTAACACATGGCCAAGAGGTGGGGACATCTGCACCCTGGGGAACATGTCTTTGCATTAGGTGCAGTCCATCTTGCCCTAGACTGCGCGGAGGCTTGGCATGAAAGATGGTCCAGGACTGGTGAAATGTCTCTTCCAGTGCAGCATGCTGTAAAGTCAGCATTAAGCATGGCCCGCTGTGTAAAACATGGGCAGGAGATGTTTTGTGCAGGCTTTGGCGTTATACACCCAGCAGGGGTGAAAGAGGGCATAGGGCTGCCGAGTGGAGGATTTGCATCCCCATTCCCTGCCTTTCTGTGTGCTCCTGAATGAAAAACGTGGTAGAGAGACCTCCTGTAAGCGGGTGCCTGGGCGTTGCACCCAGGCGTTGCGTCTTTGTAAGGGAGGTGCATGTGAGAAAGCACAGGAATCATACAAGAGCGAATTGAGGATACCTGATACTCTCCTTTCTAGAGGTGATGCTCAAATGGGATTGCAACCTAAGGCTTCATTTTAGTATTTTAGAAATCTTGCTTTGACAGTGCCGCTACCCAGACAGACATCAGTTCAGACCTGCTGGGTTTTAAAACCTGTGCGGCTGTTGCTGGCAAAACTAGACGGGAGCTCCTCTTCCACAGTGCAGAGGGCCTCGATGGAAATGCAGACCAGCAGAATTTGGCCATTGCTTGGAGGAGTTGCTCAGCGTGGTTAAGGCAGCGGCATAGTGCCATGCAGCGTGATGAAGCCCTGCTGGATTGGGTGACTAGGAAGTCGGTGCTGCTGCTGTCTTGTGTTGTAGCAGCCCAGCACTTCCAGTCTCCTTGTGCTTCTTTTCTCTACACCCCCTTATTCTGCACAAGTGTCTTGGACTCTTGCACACACTGCTCTTAAAAGCCTTCCTTGGTAGTTCATATCATACAGACAAGGGTTTTTTTTGAAGTTACTGCTAATTCCTGTTAGCCACTAGACAGCTGCTCTCTTGCAGATTTGCGATAGGACATCCCTGCTTCAGCATTGAGGTGATTTAATATGGAAACCTGTGGGAGAGACAGTCTTCAACCTGGCCTAGGAGCATTATGGCTTGCTGTCCTCTTGCCTCTGGAGCTGCACACACAGGATAGCCTGCTGGCTACGTACTGTTTGCCATGCTTTCCCTTGGGCGTAAAGGGGACCGTCAGTCCCGGGTCCAGCTAGCGTGCATGTCTTAGCAGTCTGGCTTAAATTCAACGTGCAAGTCTGTGGGACTTTAACTTGCAAAGTGCTTTGTAGGCTGCCCCGTGCTAGCATTGCCGGGTCCCCCAAGGAAACTGGTTTTGAGGCACCAAGCTGCTGTTGTAACCAAGCAGCTCTGTACTGCTGTGTCCAGAGAGGGCTGGAGGGTGCGTGGACAACTCTCCCGCTGGCAGGCTGTCTGCCTCTGGGGTTGGGTTTCCCAGCCAGCAGGCTGTCTGCTGCTGTGTGGAGGAGGGAAGGTGCTTTCCCCACCTCTGTGAGACCCTCCCCAGCGATGATGCAACCTTGCGTTGTAACGCACCCTCCTCTGAAGTTATTCCCAGTGGGAGCATGGAGGGTGGGAAGTGAGGGCAGCTCAAGGGATGCAGGAGAAGGTGGCACCCAGCTCCAGAAGAGTCAGGTAGCAACCGTCTTCCTCCTCCTTGTACCAGAGTGTGTGATCCCCTTCCCCTCCCGGCCCCTGAGCAGGACGCAGCCTTTGCAGTGTTGACTGTTGCAGGAAAGCAGCGGAGCTCCACCGCGCTGCCTCTGCAAGCTATAACCATTTTCCCTTGCATATGCCCAGGTTTGGATGCCAGTCCCCCGGCCAGTACTCATGAACTCACCATTCCCAATGATGTAAGTAAATCCAAGTGCTTCCTCAGCATGTGTGCGTGTGTATGTATATATGTAAGCTGCAGGCATATGACTTTGTTAAATAAGTTTAGAGATGCCCCTTCGCCACGTTCACTCATGCCATGTGCAGTCTGTTGGAGATCAGCCTGCGGCATAAAGCACCCATTGGCCTTTACCCCGTCGGTAGCTTTCCTAGGTACAATCCTCCTTAATGCTCCTTTTCCCTTTCCAAGTGAACTCGGTGCCCATGAAACATGCCCAGTTGACAGCACTGGGAAGGGGAGAGAGCTCCCAAGCCAGCCCTGCTTAGAGTATAATTGCTTAATCTAGCACTGGCAGATCTGAGATGATGTTTCAGCTCAAGAGTAGTTACTGGCGGGGGCGGAGGGGTGAAGAGGAGGTAAGTATATGTGTTTCTGATGCCACAAAGTGCCACACAAGCATGAGACGGTGTGTCTCATCTTAGTACTGGTGGCAGGCAGCTTTTGGGTCTTATAGTTGGAGGCATTGTGGTAAAATGGATGTTGGACTGGGATATTTGCTGGGAGGAGGCTGGAGTCATGCTGGGCACCAAGCGGTGCAAGGAGGGTGCTTGGAGATGCTCAGGTGGGAGGAGGTGGGATGGAGAGCCCAACACACCCGGTGCCTGGATCCAAGAGTCTCACTTGCTTCTGGACTGGCCCGCCGGTTTCCATGGCTTGATAACCAGCAGGTGCTCAAATCGGGATCAGGGCAAGTGGGTGGATGACTTCCAGTCTCTGTCCCCATCTCCATCACCTACAAGCACCTTCAGCCCATCCTCATCAGGAGTTTCTGGATCAGGTCTGGCAGCTGTTGCCACTTCTTCCTGGTGTTCACCAACGCATGGCAGCACAAGGGAAGGGCAGTGAGCCTGGCTGCAGCTGCCGGGCACCTCTGCTCCTTCGGGACACTTGCGAGGCCTCCTTTACCCCGAGAGATATGGCAGTGAAACAGCTTCTGAGCATCTGACAGCTGAAATCCTTGGAGATGCTTCACCCTGGGGCCAACCGCCATGGAGAGCTCTGTGGAGGAGCCCGTGGGAGATGGCGGCAGGGCTGATCCAGGCAGGATTTGCTTCTGTCCATCCAGTGAGGAGCTGGCAGATTGTGGAGAGCTCTGCAAGTGCTCCCGAGGTTGCAACAGCCACGTCTGTCAAGCTTGGGGGACCATGGCCCTGGCAGCAATGAGAGCATCTTCAGGAATATCAAGTGACCCCTTGCAAACAGGCCTTTCCTCCCCTTTAACGTGCCAAGGGACCTTCCACGGGACCCAGGACCGCTCAGAGCATTCGCTCACTAAAAGCTCCGCTTTCATCAGACCTGCACAGCGTTAAATGTCATCACCTGCATCTTTCTGCCTGCTGAAAAATGCCTCCTTAGTTCTGCCTCCTGTGGTTTTGAAGGCTCTTAAATTCCCATTGCCACCTTCTCAGGAAGCAGAGGACAGGTTTGGGTTTCTTAAAGCAAAGGCTTGTTTTAGTGGTGTAGATCAGCTTGTGGTTGTGCTGCAGAGAGAGGAGAGTTAAAGGAAAGCTGATTATGAAATTCGTCTTGTTACTCCTCTGACTGCCAGGAGAAACTTGAACACTGCAGATATTGCTGAACATCTCTCCAAATAGGTTTGGCTCCTCGGGTCTCTCCAGCAGGTTCCAGCTGTAAGGGATTTTCGTTTGCTGAAGTATCTCTGAGTTATTTCTGTACTGTGAAGACCAGGATGGGCAGCTGTTGGGCTGAACATCACGCTGCAGCCCCTGAGATAGTTGATACCCTTCCAGCACTGCAGTGGGGTGTATATTCAGGTCCATATGGGACAAACCACTAAGGTAGCCCATGATCTGACAACAGGACCAGTGACCATTTAGAGGAGTAGTTGTCTCCACTTGTACAGTGACAGAAATCCGGCAGCTGCCAAGATGAATGTCCCACATATAAAATTCCCAGATGCAACCTTGGAAAGGAACTCAAATGCTGATGGCCAAGAAAGGCATACAGAAACACCTCATGCCTGTGTCGGTAAAGCTGGTCGTCTCGGTATGTGTTACTAAGGTGCAGAGGTACTTGCGGGAACCATAGTTTGATGCACAAATGAGCAAGAGCAAAGATGAAGACCATTGAGGAAATTCAAGCCGTTGAGGACCATTGAGGACCATTGAGAAAATTCAAGGGGCAGGCAATTGAGGAAATTCAAGCCTCCAGCTGGCTCTAATTTTTTCACAAGAGTGTGAAAGACATGTTTTTAAGTAGGATTCTCCTCTTCTGGTGGTGCCACAGCCACGTGGTGCTCTCTTGTCAACGGTGTGAACGCCGGCAAGCCCTTGCATTGCACCAAAAGAGCTGAAGGGGGTAACAGAGGCAGCGAGGGTGTCCCAGCAGTGTAGAAGTGTGGGATGGGGTGAGCAAGGTGAAGCTATCAATGGTGTGTGGCTGCACTGGCTGATGAGGGGACACTTGGGGTTGGGTTGTCCCCGGGGAAGGCAAAAGGCTTGTTTTGTTCTATAACGCAGCCTGTATAACCATCTTCAGGTTCGCTGTGATTAGCGAGGGGATAAGTGCGGAGCACAGCCTAAAACATGACTTATTCCCATCGTTTGACCCTTGCAAAACAAGAACCAATTATTAGACCATGAAAATTATTATTACTGAAATGAGCCCAGTATAATGCCTTGCCCTTCCTGAAGCCCTCTGAGATGCCAGACATCGTGTGCAGATAATTGAAATTTGCCCCCCAAGGAGCAGAGCAGGGCAGGCTGCTGGATGTGTCTTGGGAGGACCATGCTCATGTGCAGGTGGGATTCACCCCCGGGCTGTCCCTCTCCTGTTTTCATGAGCATTAAGGTCACTCGCGCCCCAGGGCAGATGGAGGAGGGCTTCTGGCTGGCGCCATGTGGTTGTGCTCGCGTCCCGCCACTGGCTGCCAGAGCTGCCGCTTCTCAGACGTTCCCTCTGTGCTTTTTTTCTAGCTAATAGGCTGCATAATCGGACGCCAAGGGACCAAAATCAATGAAATTCGGCAGATGTCAGGAGCGCAGATCAAAATTGCCAACGCCACGGAAGGGTCATCGGAGCGCCAAATTACCATCACAGGAACCCCTGCAAACATCAGCCTTGCGCAGTACCTCATCAACGCCAGGTGAGACCCCCCCACCGAACTCCACTTCCTCCCACCACGGCCAAACCTGTCCTGCTGGTGCGGTGGGAACAGCACTCGCTCCCAGCACCGTGGGCCAGGAGGGGCTTCCTGAGGCCAGCTGGGACGGCTGGTGGCTTGCTGAGACCTCTGAGCAGGGACCAGACGTCACCAGCAGGACCTCTCACCCCGCTGGTGCTTTGGCTGGGGACCGGGAGCTGCTTCGCTGCCGGTGGAGTGGCTGCGGGTTGCGCCGGTCGCCTGTCCACCCGCCACCCTCGCTCACGGATTTTGCTTGTGGGTGGGCAAAATCGCTGCCGTCTTTCCCTGCGGACGAGGCAGGGGACAGGGACGGGGACGGAGCTGAGCCAGTGGTGGGGAGGCATCACTTGGGACCTGCTCGCTGGGATCCCAGCATCGCTTACCGCTGCTTCAGAGCCTCTTCCGCGTGCTTCCAGGCCTCCCAAAGGCTTTCCTCCACCCAATGAAAATAATCAGTCCAATAAACGCAAGACATGGGAACGGCCTGATTGCTTCCTTTTCATGCTAAAAAGCTTGGGGCAGCAGGACTTTGCAGGGGCCGAGTGCTCCTAACGCCGCCTCCAGCCGGGGGGCAATGCTGTGCCGTGGGGGACCGGGGGTCCGGCAAGGGACTGCAAGGGGAGTGCCTAGGGGAGGCGTAGCTGGAGAGGGGTTGGGGACCAGATCTGTGCCAGCAATGAGCCACGTCTGGGGTGCTCGTGCAGACCTGTTTGCCTGCGTCTACATACTCGTGGATGGGGAGCTTAAGGGGAGACAGGGCCTTTCACTGGCTTCACGCCTGCCTGGCACAGCCGTGCAAGCTGAGGCCGTCCACCCGTCCATGTCCTCCACCGCGGGCAGAGTTGGTGCTGTGCCAGCCTGCCGCCAGCCCAGGATGTGTGCGGCTGCAGGAGGCTGCCAGCAGGGTCCCGAGGACAGGGGGCTGTTGGCGGTGATTCTGACATTCGTTGGGGTGTGGGCTGGGAGCACCAGTGAGGTCTGTATGTGCTTTCTCCTCCTTGCACCCAACCCACCTCAGCCCCGACCTGCAATAGACCTCTACCATCCCGTCCTGCCCCGCTGTCCCGCTGCCCACACCCATGGCACCTCTCCAGCCGCTCAAGAGAGGGACAGAGCCAGCCCGCGCCCACGGGCATGGCCGAGCGGCTTTCCCCGCAGCTCCTTGCAAATCCTCCCCACCTCTCGAGACAAGAGAAAGAAAAGAAAAACAAGTGGCTCTTCGTTACTGGGAAGGGCTGGCTGAGCTGCAGCCTGTACTGTGGCGGAGGCAGAGATGACCTGGTGGGTGACAGGATGGGGCATAGCTCAGCCTCTCCCATAGTTTCAAAAACCAGATGAAAACGGAGAAGCCGGGGGAGCTGGGACAGCTGCCTGTGGAGAGGGATGCTGGTAGAAGTAAGCCGTGTGCTGGGATGTCTCCTGCCAGCACCCCTGGTGGGTGGTACCTCTGCCATGACGCGGTGCCAGGGGCAGCCATTATCTGGCAGCAGCGATGAGAGGGGAAGGCAGCCTGAGCTGGCTCTATGCTCCAGCACCCTGTGCCCTCCACGGGGACCCCCAAGTCCCATGCGCTCAAGCTACCCAGTGATGCTCTGCCCCCCGTCTGAGTCGGGCGTAGGCAAGAGGAGGAGCGCTGCCCCACAGGGTCTTCATTTTCCTTTCTGCTCCGGATATTAAGCGCTTGTTTTTGTCTCCCCCCTCCTCCCCTCTCTCTGCCCCTGTCTATTCTAGGCTGACGTCTGAGGTCACTGGAATGGGCGCACTCTAATTTCCACCCACCATCCTCCACTCCGCACCACCCGACCCTCTCCAGCCACCGGCACTCCACCCAGCCTGTACTGCCTGTACATTTACCGTCTTCCCTTTGCCTCCACAGATACTCTTTTCTTTACTAACGAATATATATATATATATAAAACACACATGCATATGCACACACTGGAACATTTCTTTAAGAGCTCCTTACTGTGCTCCTGAGGCTGCTCCCGAACTCTTTGGTTATGGTCCTTGTTTTCAGCGTATGGTGTTATTACTTCATCTGCTTTTCGGGGGGCGGGGAGGGGGATTGGTTTTTTTCCGCTGGCGAGACTTCAGAAGATGACGGGGTCTCTAGTGTCAGTCTAGCGTAGCTACTTACACGTTTGAGTTGACGTTGGCGGTACTTGCTGTAGCCTATGGACGTGTGACGCCACCCAGAGCTGTGCGTGCTTCAGAGTACTTACTTTTCTCACCCTTCTTCCTTTGATGCTCCCTCTTCATTCGCTTTGCTTGTCCTGGCTCACCTTTGCGACCTCGCATCCCTGCCCTCAGGGTAAGGCGTAGTTTTCACCCCGTGTTATTTGGGAAGCAGAATGCGCGGGAGCCAAGCCAACGCGCGCACGTGGGTTCACCTACAGACTTCTCTCTTTGCAACATGGCAGGGTCCAGACAAGCCATTTTTCATACTAAACGAAGGGAATCATACACACACGCATACACACAAATGGTCCTTTTTTTTAACTAACGAGCAACTGGAAGTGGGAAGAATTCAGCTGTATGTGATTCACACCCCCAGGGGCCTTTGAAAGCACTCTTTTGACAATCCCCACAAGCAAAACCTTTGGACGATAGCTCAGGAAGCTCTGTGAGCCGGCTGTGTTTGTCGTTGTTTGTGTTCAATAAATGTCTGTGCAGCTCTGCTACCGATGGGCTCCGACTGTTCTTCTCCTGGGTCACCCCGCCATCTCCAGCCCCATCCTTCCCTCTGCATCCTTCCGTACCTTTTTAGCTGCTTGGAGGGAAGGTGGGGGTTGTATACAAAACCTTCATCATCATCATCATCATCATCATCATCATCATCATCATCATCATCATCATATGTTATTTTATTTAGAGAAGGTCCCCATAAGCAATGCACTTCCTGAGTGATTCTAGGCTTTCTTTTTTTTGAAGGGGAGGGTGCTTGGCTTGCGCAATGCTCTGTTTTTCCCTAAGATTAATTTACAAGTTACAGTACAACAACAAACATCTCTCACCGCCCTCTTGTCTGGACAGATCTGCCATGTCTGTGCCCCAGGCGCTTCCCCAGGGCAGCCCTGCCTTCTGCTTCCAGGCTTTACATCTCTCTCTTACCTCTCAAGCGGGGAAACAAATATATTTTCCATCAGTTAATGGTACATGTTTTTCCCATATTGCAAATGAGCGGGTCATGATACACCATGTCCCCAGGCAGCTAAAGCAGCCACACAGTATATTTTTGCACTGTACCACATGGGAAATATATTGTTTTTCCAGGTGAGCCCCAAGACTTTATGGCCTTTCCCTCTCCTCTTCCCCTAATGCCGGCGGGCACCGCTGGCAACTCCCCTCCCTTCTCCTGCCGGGATGCTGGACCACTTTTCCTCCTGGCTCTAAGCGCTGACTGCCAGGCGCTTGTGCAGGCACTCGGAGCTCCCCTGGGCTGCGGTGGGGACCCTGAGTGATGCCACCACATTAGTGGAGCCAGGGATGGACAGGGGGTTATGGGCTCCAGCCCCAGCGCAGGGGCTAGTGCAGCTGCTCGGCAGCTGGCAGGGATGATAGCACGGCTCGGAGAGGGCGAAGGGAGTGAGTTTGCTTGAGCAAGAGAGCACCTGCCTGGTCCCTGAGTGTATCAGGCAGCATCATCACCTCTCCTTAGAGGTCCATTCCCCCAGCCCAGGAGCCCACTGCTGGCAAAGCTCCAGAAAGGTTGAGGTGGCTGCCAGCCCCTGGCACTGAGCATCAGCGAGTCACTCAGCCTAGGTGTCATAAAACCTACGCGTGCTCAGCTCTCCGGAGCATTTCAAGCCTCTGCATTTAAAGGTGCTTCCAGCTCCTTCGTAAGATGCTTTGCTGCCCGTTCTCAACCCCTTGCTCTGCTCTCCCTGGCAGTTTGGATTCAGCCGTGCCTTTCATGTGGTCAAACATCTGAACATGCTCAAGAGCATCCTCTTATTCCCTGTCCAGGGGAGCGCAGGTGCTTTGGGCAGTGCTACGGGGGCTCAGGTGGAGCTGGTAACCTGCCAAGGTGCTAAGTCAGCTGTGAGCAACCGGCACTCCTCGTCCTTTCCTGTTCCTCACTCTGGTCTAGCCCAAATATTTTTCCTGTTGAAAGAACAAAATATCTGTGTGTGAGACCCAGCATGAAAATAACCAACCGTCAGCGTGCCAGAGCCACCGCAGCAGCCTGGGCAGTGAGCAGGGGCACGTGCCAGCCAGCAAAAGCTCCACATCCCACTGCCACCCCCAAGCAAAGTGATGGCAGCCAGTGGCCTGGGGTGGTGCACCCTCCGGAGAGGGATGGTGCCTGGAGGGAGCCAGCCCATCCCACCGTGGCTTTCCGATGGGGCTGTAAGACAAGCCAGAGCATGAGCAGATCTTGCGGGTGATGGAGGCACATGGAAAGCAACCAAGGTGCATGGCAGGAGTAGCCTGCCTGTTCTTGCGCTGTTTTCTCGGCACACGGGAGCACTTTAAAGCGCTGGCACACAGGGCGCAGTCAGAAAGCAGCAGCAGCATCATGTCAACCAAGACTGAGAAATCCATCACAAGCCAATGTGTTTGTGGGGTTCGTACATCTATCGGGTGCTTATGCCCTGAGGAAGGCAGGGGACCTTAATAGCGTGCTAATTGCAATGAATGTGGAAATGGCTTTGCGCGGGGACCTGCGGTTTCTGCAGATCACAGCTGCCCTGAATTTCTTTGCTGTGTATGTGCTGTGCTCCCCGTGCTATTCCCCACCTCCACTGAGACAGTGCTGCCCAAAATAGCAAATGCCAGATTGGGTCTGCCAGATGCAGCCGAGCTCAGAGGCTACTAGAGAGGAGGAGCAGACTGCAGCAATACCTCTACGTTCATCCCCATGCCAGTCAACCCGCAGATAACATCCCCCTTTGCGTACAATCCCCATCCCAGCCCTGCTGCGATACGTCCATCACCCAGCGAGACTGTGCCTGCCGGTAAAGCCACCGCAGGAATCGATGGTGAAGGGGTGGAGGTCGGATACGAGCATTGCTCTGGCATCAGGCATGTATCCGAGCTGTCGTGTCAAGCCACACGCTGCAGCAAGGACCTGGGCTCGTGGGAGCACTCTGGGGAACGGTGCACGGGGCCGTGGGGTGGCAAGGCATGGTCCCAGCAGTAGCAGCCACCTTGCAGCTCCGCATCCTTGCAGCCTGGGCTCGGCGTGGAGCAGCGGGAGAGTCTCATAAATCTTCCAGCACCTAGATAAAAAGCAACACTGTTCGGATTGTGGTTTTTAAGGACTGTTGCTGAAATGTGCCGTCCTGGAGGTCAGAACATGGGGCTGGGTTTTGCCTTCTCCTCGTGGCATTCCAGCTCACTTTATCTGAATGATGTCTGCTTGCTTGATTGTTAAATCTCGAGGTATTTCCAAGGGACTTGAGTAGGCAAAGGAGCCTCGATGTACCGAACCGATCACAATTCTGCTTTTTGCTCTGATACAGGATGTTTTTTTGTTTTAGCTATCTGGACACCATTTATGATAGAAAAAGCCTCTTGAGCAACTCTAGCTGGGAAATGCCAACCCTCCTGCAAACAAAGCCGGGGGTTTCTCAAACTGGGCATGCAAAAATGATAAATCTCTGCTGGGCCCCTACAAAGTAAATGCTTATTCACCTCCCATTGCTCAAGAATCCCCTCCTTGGTGGAGGGAGAGATACAGCCTGGTCTGCTGCGTCTCCCTCCTGTGCATTTAGGTTTTAGAGGGAGCGGGAAGGAGCTGAGCCCTTCGCTGTAGGGCTGGAGAGAGGGGAGCCTGTGGAAAGCATGGTGTGGGATCCTGCAGGAGAGGGCGCAGTGAAGGACGCAGTTGCACTGGCATGGCCGAGGCATCCCTCCTTCTGATATTACCTTTGACTTTGCAACTTCTCTTTGGAGTCACATTTCCCAGGTTATTTTGCAAATTAAAAAAAAAAAAGAAACAAAACTCCAGTGTTATGTGGGAATCTAGCAGTTTATCCATCATCATCTGGGCTTGAGCGAGGCCTGGAGAAAGAGGTGTTTAAACAATTGCAGCATCTCCTGGGAACATGTTGATGACAACAACGATAACAACAAAATTACAAGGGACGTATCAAACTCGGCTTTGATTTCTTTGGTATGGCTCAAAAGGAGATTTGCCGTTTTCTTTGGAAGGAGCCTCAATTTTTTGCTTTTACTTGTGATATGTCTTGGGTTTGCATTTTATATGAATTTAAAATGGTCCAGTGATGCATCCACAGCCATGCCACTGGGAAAATATATGCACATCTCTAATATTGGAGTAAATGTGCAATACAAGGTGAACGTCCCAGTTAATCAACAGAATAGCTTTAGTGCCTTGCTTTTCTCTCTCAAAGCAATGCATTTTATCCAGACAGAATGATTCAACATTTCTGGAAGTAACCAAGTCGGTATTACTCAGTCAAACTCTTTGGGAATGCATTATTTTTGTGGGAAATTGTTACTTTGGCAGGAAAGTATTGGTCCAATGCCTCCCCCTGCCCCTGGAGCGCGGTGGCTCTCCATCAGAGAGGGGCCGGCTGAAGACTGTGCTCAGCCCCTTGGGCTTCAGCTGAAGGTCTCCACTCCCCCTCACATCCTTCCCAGGTCATGATCCCAAAATTAAGTATTTGGAGTATTGTTATGTGCATTTTTTTCCTAGATTGTATTTGCAAATCTAGTAGATAATGGGGTTGAAAAAATAGATTGTTTCCCCTAAGGGAAAGTGACTTTCACCAGTGACAGTGACAGTATTAAATTTAATACTCTCTTTTAGTTGTAATTCAGGTTTTTTATGTATTCATGCTAGTCACTTTTAATTATGGTAATTCGAGCTCATGGTCCATTAGCAAGGGTAATTTCCCCCCTCCAGTGCCGGCAGAGGTAGGGTTTCTGGGGGATCGCTCTGTGCTGTGGGAGGGATGAATCCTTAATCTCATTTTTTTCCTTAGCCACAGGGCTGGAAGGATGGTGCGGGCTCAGCGCAAACCCTTTCTGACACCTTTCTCACGCTGTTTGCAAAAGCTGAGAGCCCCGCAGCCCATCTCCTCTAACCCTGCTCGCCTGCAGCCCCCAGCCCCGGGGAGGTACCCCTGCTCCCCGGCCCTGGGCCCCCCCCAGGCTGGTCACTAGATGTCCCCCTTGACCAGCTTTTTGCAGGCATCCTGCTCCAGCTGTGGCGTGGGCAGCTTTTGGGTGTGGGGTGCTCCTCAGCCTCTGCTCCATCCGCTTGCGGAAGCCGTGCCACGCTGCTGGACTTGAGAAGGGAGTGGGTATTTGTGTCCCCCCCCCACCGGTGTCCATTGGTGACATCCACCTAGCAGGCGGTTGGCACTGTGTCCTACTGCGGGAAGGGTCCCATCAGTGCTGGGACCTTCATGGAGACACCCTAGCCCATCTGGGCAAGCACCATGGCTAGCAGCTCCCCTTGGCCATGGGTGTCCCTACACTCTCCAGTTATACCAGTGGCACCAAGGAATGAGGTTGGTGGCACAAGCCCCCACCTTATGCTGGCCCAAGCCATTTGGTCTCCCTGGCCCAGTGTTTCGCAACAGAAGAACAGGGTTTTGCTGGAGAGGTCCCGAGGGTCTCCAGCCCTCACTGTCCCTGGGGAGGTCGGCATGCGCAGGCAGGGAGCGCCGTGCCTTGGTTCGTGGCAGGAGCGTCTGCAGCTGGTGTGAGCGCGGAGCTCAGGGTGGAATGACATGCGGAAAGGTCACCTTCTCAGTGCAATTCCCCTGCTCCCATGTCAGACATCACAGGGAGCTGGGGCTCTGCTGAGAGGGTTATTTTTGCTTTCCCTTCAAAAAAAATGCAGCTGCGGATCTTAATCCGCTGTGCTATGCATCGAACCCCAGGCCTCCATCCAAAGGGTAACGTGGCAGGGACTTTTAGGAAGTACTGAATGTACCAGATGTGCAATTCCTTCGACTCCAGATGTGCAATCCCCCCTTCCCGCTCCGTCTCAGCACAGTTGTCCTGCAAAGAGCAACAAGAGACACCAGATTGCTCAGAAAGCATCCCGCAGACTAAATCTAGCCAAGTGCGAAACCAGACTGGCTCTGGATTCCCACACCCGTGTTTAGGCAGTTTAACCGCAGGGATGTCTCTTCCCAGAAACGATGCTCGTGCCGGCTCTGCACATGGGGAAAAAAACCAGCTCAGAGATGAGCAAGATAAAAATGGAGCGGCGGGAGGAGGCTTCATTGCTGAACCCCATGCTGAACCACGGCCTGTTGCTGATTTAAAACACGCATGCTGTTTCTAGAAGGAACTGCTTTGATCCCGAAAGGGAAAGCTGGGATGTGCATGAGGACTTGAGTATTTGAAGCACTCCCGGAGTGCTGTATTCTGGTTCCCTGCAGGCAGCGTCTCAGCGGCATTATTTATTCCTGGAAGAAAGCCTGTGTCTAAGAGCATTTGCGTCTGGACCAAAAAGGGGACGAGCGGCACTTGGCTCTGGACCCTCTCTGGGTTTTGATGCTTCAGATGAGACTGTGGGGCGCAGGATGCTCCGGGAAGCGCGGGCACGGTGGCGCGGCGGCAGCGGGCCACCAGCCAGCTGGCAGCCTGGCCAAGCGCAAAGAGCTTGGGGAGAGCAGGCTGGAGGGATGGAGCAGCATTACTCCTGAATTCAGGGTTGCGTGCATGGCTTAGGGTCAAACCGCAACGGAAATCCAACAGGATTTCCCAGTGTAAAGGAGAGCAAGACAGCTTCATGACGTGCTCACCCAAATGCTCTCATTTAGTGGTGTGGGATTTTTTTTGGTGGGGTCCTTCAGGGAAGAGCTCCCACCCAGACATTGCAGTGATGTAACCTGAGGCTACTGCTGCAGCCGGTGCTGTGGTTTTCCCAAGGGACGTTGCTATGTGCTACTCAGCACATAGCCGTGCTCCCAAATCTCTTACTGGAGTGCTGCAGAGGAACAGTGCGCTGCTTCTCATTGCCTATAAAAAGCCAGTTAAAGATGCAAACTTGACACCCCAGAGAAACTGCCATCTCTGTGTTCAAAACAGATTTTCAGTTGTATACTAATACTTCTTTTTTGCCTCAAGTAGATTTCCCTCCAAATATTTCAGGCTGAAATACAATGATTTCAAGATGCACAGGACGGTGCAGCGCATCTTTAAATGCAGCAATGTTCAGAGGGATTTTTTGGACTGAAAAAAGCATTTGCTCATGTGCATGTGCTTGTGTACCTGGGATGCAAGATTCAGCCTGTGATGCTCCTCCCCGCTGTGCTGGGGCAGCCTGGGGCTGCATGACCGCGGCTCCTTGTCGGCCAGAACAGGGGCAGGGTGTGCTTTTTTCCCCTTAGCGCAACACCAAGCACAAAACCTACTCACAGGCTTTCTGCTGTTCACAGGCAGAGGCGGGGCAGGGGTGTGCGCCCTTCCCCAGTGCTCCTCTCCCGGCTGCTGGCTCCTGCCCATAGCCCCTCGATGCACTTGCACTTGCCCATCACCCCCAAACATCACCGCCTGGGCTGATGGGGGCCAGCAGCACCAGCTCTCCTCAGTCGCCATCCTCGCAGCCGCGTTTGCAGGACAGAGGAAGGCAGGCAGAGAGGCAGGCAGGCAGGCAGGGGCAACGCTCAGCCCAGGGACAGCCCACAGCATGCGGTGTGGGGTCGAGGCATTTTCCCTGCACGAAGCCTGTGGCCTTGATAAGTTTGGATGGCTCCTCTGGAGCTTCCAAAAAGCTGCTCTCAGCACACAGTGAGAGCCTACAAGGCAAACCCACAGCACGCTGGGTGACCACCTCAGCTCACCCAGCAGCCCAGGGTGTGTTCAGGTGCGAGCTCCAGTAGCAAAGGGAGGTTTGTGTCGGTGTAGCAGAGCTCAGCCTGGGCACGTCTCACCCAGGCTTGGCCTTCAGGGTGCGGGTGATTTCAGCATCACGCTGGAGAGTTGCTCAGGGCGTTGTGCAGGGCCATGTGTCCGCATAGCCCAAGGCATGGCTGTGGTTGGGAGGGGGAGGCACCAGCATTGGAGCATCGGCTGAGCCCTGACCATCTCCCTTGATTGACCCCCTAGCTCTCCAGACCCTGATCCCCATGGGAGGAACACCTTCACCGCCTGACCAGAGCAGCGCAGCAGACGTGGTGCCAGTGGCTGATGCTTGAGTCCCCCCCCGAAGACGCTGCCGGCTTCCCGTGAGCTTCTCCCTCTTCTCCGTGGCACCCTTCAGGCTGGCTGCCCAAAGCCCCCTGCCCATGGCTGCACAGACCCTGCTCCCTCAGCTGTGGTATGGGGCAGCAGCAAGACCGGGGGGCTTGAGCAGCAGCTCACAGGAGGTCAGCAGCTTGCAGCCAGCGTGCAGCAGTACCTGCCTCTGCAAGCAAGCATTTCCCCATTGCCCCTCTCTGCGCTTCTTTATCACCCTTCACTCCCCTGCCGCTTTGCAATGTATTTTGTGGCTTATTTGTGTAATTGCAATAAAGCTTTTGTTGCTTGAGGTATGCTCCACGGTTAGTGGGAGGAGGTTGGGGTGAGAGCAAAAAGGGGGTCCCCAGCATGGCCGTGGCTTGGGCAGCGGGGCATCCAAAGGGAGGGTGGTGGGATGCTGTGGGGCGACCCAGCAGTGCAGAAGCCTCTGTCTGCCTGGAAGGGTTAATGGGGAAACTCAGCCCACGCAGCCCGCAAAGCAAATCATGTCCAGCTGGAAAAAAGGCCTCAGAGCCCTGGCTCTGCTCGGCATCAGGAAACTATCCTGCGCGGGAGCAGGGCTGCCAGGAGGGGAGGGGGAGCGGGATGGCGGGGGAGCATGGAGAAGAAAATCCAGAGCTTTCCCCAAAGGCGGCGACGGCCGGGATTCATTATCCGTCAGGAGACGTGTTTATAGCAAGTGTGAGTCACTGCCGGGCCCCCGGATGGGAGCAGCCCACGGCGGGGACCGCCAGCAATTCGGATGGGGTATGGGCTGCCCATCCAGCCCCACATAATGCCAGCTCTCAAGCTAGCTCCACCGGGCCACCACGCACCAGCCCCAGACCTTGGAGCAGACCCAGCGCTATTTTGGGCCTCATCAGGGCACGTGTTTTCTCCAGGATGCTTCATTTCTCGCTTGAGAAGCGATGCCAGAGTGCTGCCCCTCCCTGCCAGTGACCAGCCCCAGCAGTGCCCCTCCGTGCCCACCCATGCCCACGCCCTTGGATAAAGCCAGCCCTGAACAGGGGGTATCGCCCCGTGATGACCAGAAACGGAGCTGCCAGCTCAGCCCCACACTTCTGCCTAGCAGCTGAGGGGTCTCCATCCCCAGCCAGTCCAGCCCCGGGGCTGAAATGCAGCCAGGCAGCCAGAAGCCAGCATTGCCTGCCCAGACCTCTGCCCTGTGGGGAAATGAAGGCAAAAATGCCCATTTCGACGTTTTTCTCCATTTGGAGTTGTATTTTCCACAGTGCGCATCCCCCCCTGCTCCTGTTTGGCCCTGTGAAGGGGCTGCAGGCAGGCAGGCAGCCTCTCTGGGTTTCGGCAGCTGGCTGAGCCCAAGCGTTGCTGCCGGAGCCTGCTTTGACCCTTGCTAAACCTGCTCCCCAGGAAGCATCAGCCCCAAATCTGTATGGGCGCTGGTGCTTGCCCCAAGTGCCTCTGAGTGGGCAGCTATCCTCCCCTTGTCTGTGCCATCCCTGGCACCCCCTTCGTTGGAGTCCCAGCCCCACGGCCAATCGCACTGGCCCTATATAGAGGTGTCAGCCTGTGGCACCATCTGGGGACGTCTTGGTCAGCTGTCAGCTCGTAGTCAGCGTTATGGACGCACAGGCAAAAAAGGTGCTCATTCCCACCCCATCCCAGCATCTGTACCCCAGAGCATCCCCGGGAGGAAAAGCCACCCTTGCCAGCTTGCAGAAAGCCAGGGAGCTTCTGTGGTAAAAAGTCAGCTGGTGCTATCCTTAAAAGCACGCTGCTGTCTTGTCTGAGATGGGAATTTGCCTAGAAAAAATCATTTTGCTCTTGCTCTCCTTCACAAATCTCTTGATTTTGGATGAGGTGCCACAGCAAAGGCAACGCTTGCTGGGGACTGAAGATGCACACTGCTACCTGTGCTGGCTCCCGTAGCGTGTCGGTGCCTGGGGTGCCAGCAGCCAGCCCGGCTCCGTGCCGGGCTCAGGCAAGCCAACAAAGCCACCCGCAACGTGCAGCTCCAGGCCTGGCACCCACTTTTCACTAAAAAACAGGTTTTCTGGGTTTCTCCTGCCCCAGCAGCTGGTCATATGCTTTGGCTTAGAGAAAAACCCCTTTCCACACTCTTGCCCCATTCCTCAGAGCAGCAGCACCGTGGAGACCCTCCAGCAGGGTGTCACCAACTGAGACCGATGCTCCAGGAAACATGGGCCCGCCTGTCTCATGGCTCCTTTCCCACCTCCCTGCAAGCCATGGGCCATCCGTGAGCACCTTGTATGGCTCTGCACCCTCACGCGCTGCTGGGAGACACTGCCAGGGGCAGAGATGGCCCAGGGTGGGAACAGCACCAGGGAAGGAGCCGGTGGAGCTGTGAGTGCAAACACCTGGGGCTCAGCCCCAAATACTGCTGCCCACCCACAGCGCTTGAATCCCTGCCCAGTCTGGAGAGGTGGGATGTGGAGGGTTGTTAATCACCCATGTCCTTCACCTGCATGAACTGGCTTTTTCTCTGCAGGATGCATCAGCTGAAACACAAAGCATCTGTGCCCCTGTGAAGGTCTTAAGGGATGCAGATGCCCCACGCCCCTCCCCATTGCCTCCAGCCCTCTGCTGCAGGGCAGCTGGCTGCAGAGCTCGGTGGCTTCCTCCTGAGAGGGTGAGTGTCTGGAGATTTGAAACAGCCTGTTTACCTTTGGCTGCTCCTCTGAAAAAGAAAGCAGTGAAGGAGAGATGCTTATCTTTATGACCTGCTGGGATTTCCCTTGCTGCAGCTTGGACTAGGGGCCTCTGGTCTTCTGTCTCCTCTGTAACCTCTGCTTCTGCTCCAGGATGGAGCAGCTCAGCCTCTCCTTGTGTGCCCTGTGCTCCGGCCCCTTGGCCTGCTTGGTGGCCTGGTATTTTTTAAAAGGTGGCTGCTGCTGTCCCTTTGCAGGGGGGTTGTGCTGGAGACCTTTGTGGTGAGGTGCCTTTCCACAGGACCGAGGGCTGTCCCCAAGTCAAAGAGCGCTGCTACTCCTCCTCAGTGGTGCCCCTGAGGGACAGCTGTCCTCCCTGCTTCTCCTCCAGCTCAGCATTGTTGTTGCTGTTTCAGCCATGGCTAAGCACAGAGCAGGGGAAATCGGCTTAAGGACAGCAAAATGGCTGGATGGTTTGCATTTGCTCTTCATTGTCTGCAAAAGATCTGAGGAGGATGCTTGGCACTGCTCAGAGGGGGCTGGGAAGGCGTCCTTGCCAGGAAGGGTAGCTGACTTGTTTTATACTTCTAGGAAAAGGCTGCAGGCTGGATCTGGCTCTGGTGTAAAGAGAATTCAGCCGCAAGCCTTGCTGCATCCTAGGACTGCTCTCGAAGGGCACAGCCACCCCAGAAGCTGTGATGGCTGCTGGAGTGATAAAAATAATGAGTGTAAACAGTGCATACTGAAAAAACTGGGAACAGAAACAGTCTGCGCATGGGCTAACAAGGACCTCTGGGATTTTGCCAGACACGTTCAAGCTCCTGGGTGGGAGTGGGAAAAGCACGGAAAGGGGTCGGGCTGGCTCTGCACTGTACTGTGCCATGAAGCCAGCTGAGGTACATTATCTGGAGGGTATCCAACAAGTAAGATAGACCTCTGTGCTTCCTAGGGCTTTGGGGCTTGCTGACGACACTGAGGGAAAATGAAAGCATGTTTAGGGGAGTGGAGGGCACCTGAGAGCAAGCAGAAATGAAATGAAAAGCAATTAGGGGTGGTCTTTTGGCTTTGTGGGAGAAGAGATGAGCTATGCTATAGCACCACTGCAGCTTGAAAGACAAGAAAAGCTGGTGGAAAATGGGCGAGGGACAAAGGGAGAAGCACGGCACCACGGGGGCATCGGGGGTTTTGCTGCGTGGTCTCATGAGAGGACGGGAAGCGCTGCCAGTCTCGTGCCACCCCTTCTACCGGGGGTTCGCTGGGACCAGTCCTGGGCGCTGTTGTGCACCCACAAGCTGCCGATCATCCACACGGATGCAGAAAGGGGGACTTACAAGTGGTGCTGTAATCCATTGCAGGGAAAGACCAGGTTTTCCACCCGTGTAGCTCATCTCTTTGCAGTTTGGTGATGCAGGCTGGCCCAGCTTCTGCAAACCACAGGGCAGGGGAGCCCTGTGCCACCCCCTGGTGTGAGGCTGGGTGGGAGCCAGCGCTTCCAGTCCCCCAGCTGGAGCCAGGGCTGTGTCTGGCGGCTGCCTGGCTGTTCCTCGAGCGCCCAGTGCCTCCCGTCCCGGGGAAGATGTGCCCTGCCCTGCCCAGCAAGCACGCTCTGCTCCCTGGGAATCACCCAAGCGACGCATTTTATTGCCGAGAAATGGAAAATATTCTCCGCCCAACTGCCAGAGGGATTAGCGTGTGTTTTTCCACCCAGTTTTCATGCTGTGCCGGCTGGACGTGCTCCACAAGATGCTGCGTGGGAGAGGCGGGTGCTCTGTCCCCTGTCGCGGCAGCAGTGTCCCTGGGGGTGTCCCCAGTGCTGGGGTTGACGTGTCCCGGGGTGCTGCTGACACCACAGCTCCCTGCCAAGGGCTCAGCCGGGAACTAGCAAGCAATGATTCTCGGGCATCAACACCTCCCATCATTTCTTTTCTAGCTTTGTCAGAAAACCAGCCCCCCCTCTCGGTTTTGTTTTCTCCAAGAACAGGAGAATAGTGCAGGTGTTGCTGATCTTTCTGGTTTGGGCCAGTTTTATCCCCAAACCATGATGCTCCCAACCCCAAAAAGCCTACACTTTGGGCTGTTTCCATTTTCTGAGTGTAAAGTGTACATTTTCCCTGGAGAAAAAGAAAAAAAGAGCCCACTGAAAGTGAGTTTTGCTTTGCTTGCCTTCAGGCCACCACGGTGGGGCAGGGGAAGAGGGTGCGACTCTGTCCCAAGGAGAGCGTGGGGAGGCCCTTCCCGGTATCCCGAACATGTGACGTCCTGGCATCCCGCAGCAACCCTGTGAGGAGAGGATCCCTGCGAGCGCTGGGGGGGGGCAGAAAAAGGAGCCTGAAAGCGTTATCGCCTCTCCTCCAGCTCCCACGTCGCATCCGCAACCTCCCCTCTCATTTGTCCCTCTCATCTTTCCTAAGAAGCTGAGCCAAGCTTTCCCACAGACCCAGACAGCTATTAGAGAAATATTATTACCAGATGGTTTGTTTTTTCCATAGGACTAGAGGCCAGCGTGAGGTAACGGGGAAAATATTAACCCACCCGACACCAGCCTGAGCGTGGGGTTGTGGCTTTGCTGGTGGAGCTGTGCCGTGTCCTGGCTGTGCCGGCACAGAAGGAGTCTGCGGAGTGGGATGGCGGGGGGGCACTTGCACCCCATGCGCGCCGGACTGGCGGGGTGGCTGGAAACCCCTGCCTTGGAGCAGCGGTGGCCCCATGGGGTGGCTTGGGAACGCTTTGATGGGGAAGGGTAGAGCATGTCCCCAAATGGTGCTGGAAGGGAGGGAAGGGTCCCCCCAGGCCGGCTCGAACTGGTAGGAGCAAAGCCCAGCTGGCAAACCGTGAGGCAGGGAAGTTCGCGCCGGGTCAGATGAGACAGCGATTCAAGTGGAGGAGAAGCGCCACGTCCTGGCTGTCCTGCCTCTTGCAGGGTCGATACGAGCGCTAGGCAAAGAAAAAGTGCCAAGGTGCCACTTTGAGTAGGGATGTCAAGGGATTTGGAAGATGCTGCATGGCATGGGTTGGCTCTTCTACTGGGGCTTTTTGCAGGTGGGTGGATGAGTGTGAGACCCTCCTCTGGTGCTGCTGAGCCTGCTCTATGCTGATGGTAGGATGCTTGCAAGGCCTGTGCTGGAGAGCAGCTGCTTCTTTGCTGGGAGAGGTGATGCTTTCCTGCTCAGAGGAGTTTCTCCACTGCCTCCTCCTGCAGAGATCAGCTGTGGGAAGCTAAATTATCATGTGCAGAAACACCACAAGCCACGCTCTTTCCAGCGGGGTTTGTGGTTGGCACAGCGCTCAGCTCGGACCACGACTGCTCCTGTTGTGCAGATCTGAGCATGGAGATGGGGTGGCCAGTGGGGATGCAGCTGAGCCACGGGCAAGCTGGGTCATGCACCCTGGGGGGTGCAGCCCCTGGTAACCAGAGCACAAGGAAACCTCTCCTAGCAAACACCTTCACCGTCCCAAACACTTCGCAAGTCTTGGGTGCTCATGTCCCCAGGAGTGGGGGGAAGGTGACGCAGCCAGCTGGCAGGATGCTGGTGTGCTTCATGTGGTTGCAACCAGGGAAATTTCAGTGCTCGTTAATTGTGGCATCTCCCAGGACCATGTGAGAGGACAAAGTAGCCCCAGCTGCAGAAGATGGAGCTGGAAACCTGGTACTCAGTCCTTCCCTGCTTTCCAAAGCACCCTTTGGTTATGAGCGTGCTGGCGGGTTCAACCCTGGCTTTTTCCAGGGGAATTCATTTCAGATCATTTCCATATTTCCTATGGAAGGAGCATTTTCCATTTCTTACGGGGACTTGATTTAAGGGAAGGAGAAGTTGTATGAAAGAGTTAACAGCAGAAAAATGGAGCAAACTTATTCTTTTCTCAATCTCTGGGAAGAGAAAAAGCAAACGTCCTCTCCCAAGTGCACGGGGTTTTTTTCTGCACCCCAATTTGGTCTGGAATTGGACTAAAAGTTTATTGCTTGCTGTGCAAAGCACTGCTGTGGGCTGGGACTTGCGATGGGGAGCACTCATCCCCCAGGGCATGCAGGCACCATGGAGGGGCTCCCCTTGCCCGTCTGCATGGCACTCTGGAGGGATGCTGGCCTCACACAGGTAGATGGAGGGGGTGCCCAGCTCCTGGAGGACCCGGTGTGGCAGAGCCATAGGGCTCAGCTTCCCTGGCCTCATCTGAAGAAGGGAAAGGGGACATCCTTCATAAGCATGTGTCCTTAGATTTCGGGACACGATGGGGTGCTGCTAGGCCCAATGATTGTAACACCCCTGGGGTCAGCCTGCAAACTGCTGCCAGCTATCAGCTGGATTTCTGCAAAACTAGCCCACGCTTTTCCAAGGAAACAGCCGTTCAATACCCCGGGGACGCTGCTGGCCCTGGTTTAGCACCATGGACCTGGAAAAGGCAATGCTTTAAAATGCTTTTGAAGCCGAACACAGATCCAAGCCCGTGGTCCGGTCGGACAGCAGAGAGGATGCGCCTGGGATGTCGTGCCTGATAACAGCCCCTGGGGCTGGTCGTTGGGTGCTGGGCAGGGAGCGGGGTCCCTGTCGGAGTGGGGGGAGCCCTGCCTTGCCAGCCACCCTTGCCAGGGTGCATGGGGTCTGACAGGCTGCAGCTGCGCGGAGCCGTATACGGTCAGCAGGCGCCTTGCACAAGCCATACCATTATTATTAAGTCTTCGCTGGCGCGGCCGACTGGCCGCCAGCTTGCAAGGCTCTGCGTAGCGGCCAGGCTGTTCCCAAGATGGATGTGCTTTTCCCTTGCTGTAAGGCAGGGGGGGATCAGCTCTTCTGCTGCTCAGGGTAATTCCCTGGGAGGGAAGGGGAGAGAGGAAGAGATAAAGCAAAGAGGAAATGTCTCTGGCGTGCAGGGCTGCAGGCTGCCTCTGCTGAGCTGATCCATGAAGACAGGTCCCTTTCCAGCACCCCCCTTCCTGGGAGCCTCTGGCTGTTTTTCAAAATCCCAGGTGAGCTCCTTCATGGGAGCCCCAAGGAGGTGTGGTGGAGAGCCAAATCAGGTCCAACCCCCCCATGAACTGTCACGCAGCAGGATTTGTCCCTGGACGCGCTTGTTCTCTAGAAGAGCATCTTCAGTAGGTTTGAGATGCCTTGAAAATTTGCCTTTTGGTGACCTCATCTCCTGGTGCCACCAGCACGGCTCCGCAATGCTCACGCATCTCTATGCCTGGGTGGTTATTTACACCAGCCAGGTTCACGGTGGTACTAAAGCTTTTTGGCTGAGGGAAAAATACTTTCTTCAGCACAACAAACACCTGACTCTTTTGAGGCTGGGGTGTCTCTTCCCCTGTCGTCATCCCCAGCACATACACGGTTTTGTCTCACATTCTGGGGACCCCCTCCATGCTGCCCAGCCTGCCGAGGAGGAGGAGCCCTGCTGGTCTGGCTGCCCCTCAGCCAAAGCTCATGGCAGCCCAAGGCTCTCCAGAGGCCTGGAGGAGCTGTGGGGACGGGGTGCAGGGTGCCCAGCAGCAGTCCTGCCCCTCCTTGGGACCACCAGTTTCTCCTCTTTCTTTTGTTTTAACATCAGCTTCCACTGATGCACCTAAATTTGTGTTGGTGTGAAAAACAGCGCCTGTTGTGCTGTTGGGTTTATGAGATTTCAGTTCAGCGCAGCCTGTGGTTTTTTTCCACTGACTTTGGATGTTGTTTATCCAAAGAGTCATCATTTGATGCATCTGCCTCGATAGTGTGGACAGGCTCCTCCACTGATGTAATTTGTAATCAGTGGAGCTACAGCTTTTTTTTTAGTTGTCTCAACTTGAGACAACTTCCTACAGCCAAGCCTACAATGTTTTCTCCTGATCATTGACACAAAGATGCTGTCAGAGTAGTTGTGTGAGAAAGGCGGGGTGATGGAGGTGGCAGCCAGCCCTGCGTGGCCCCAGGAAGCAGCGCAGCAGGTCTCCTGCTGCCTTCGTGCAACCAACTTGTGTGCAAACCATTCGTACTGGCTGGGTTTGTGCTGTTGACTCTTTGCCCCTGGGAGCCGTCCTGGACAGCCCATCAATTTGCTATTTAATCACAGCTTTTGGTCCCCTCCTTTACTTTTGGGAGCAGGTTACAGCTGCGGCTGTAGCAGGAGCAGCCCTCAGGCATTTCGCCTCTCTCCCCGATAGCAATTAATGCTCCTGCTGTGATGAGGGGTTTGGCAGTACCCGCTTCTGGGTCTGAGTTCAGCAGCATGGGACTGGTCTCCAGTGCTGGCCATGGAGAGCAGATGGTCTATAACACCCTGGGGGGCCTTGCTTTGGCGGTCCAGCTCCCCACTAATGCAGGTCCTCAGGCTCTCCTGCCATCCTACAAGATGGGAAGATGGTCATCTCCAGGCAACCCTAAGGACTTGCACTCCTGCTTCTACGTCCTGGACTTGACAGATTTGACCCCATCCCCATTCCCTGCCCTGAGCATAGCCCGGGTGGGTTGTTCCCAGTCTATGGGTGTCCCTGTGGGGTTTTTCTCAGCTTGCCCCTTTCGTTCCTGACTGGGTTGAGTAGAAAGCCCTGAAAGTCAGGGAGGAAGGTGCTTCTCCAAAAATATGGTGCCTCCATAGTGCCCCCGTTCCTGGGTGGCTATGGAACAGCTCCAGCTCTGCCCTGTGGTGGGGACTGCCCTGGTTAGCAGGACAACGCAGGCCAGCTCTCATGCAGGTGGGGATGTGATGGGAATGCCTGTCCCCCTGCCCCAGCTTTCTTGGCCCAGGAGCCGGGAGGGAGCAGTCTGGCAGGTGCCCCGAGCCCCCCTGCCCCTCGGAGCAGGCTGATGCCCGAGGGGGATGCTGATGCTGGGCACTGACCATGCCAGTGCTCCCTGGGGCTTGTTGAGATCCCAGGCACCAATGGCCAGGGTGCCATCACAGGTACAACGACATCCAGAAAAAGGGTAAGGAGAAATGCTTCATTCCTTTCTGACTCACAGCTGACAGCCCCTGATCCCTCCCTCCGTCCTTGGGCTGGAGAAGTCTCCTCCTCACCCTTACCCTCCTGCCTGCTCTTCCTCCCACAGAAACCAAGGGGAAAGCGGTAAAAAATATCTTCAGCGACTCCTGCCTCCGGACCACGGCCTCTCGACTGCCTGGTTCTCCTTCCCTGCTTTTTTCCTTCGATCCAGCTCGATGGTAATCTGAACCAAGCAAAATGAGGCTGCGAGACTTTCTATTCACTTTGCTGCTCCCGGCCGGCTTCCTGGGGGGGGGCTCGTGGGCTCAGCGCCCAGAAATCGCCACCCGGGTCTCAAACGCAGAAGGTAAGCCCGGGCTGCTTCCCTGGGTGTTTTTCCTCCCCGGGATCAGCAAAAAAGTCCGGCTGCTGTTTTCCTCCTGGGCGGACGCCTTGGCTGCCGCACACAACCACAGCTTTGTCGGGACGTTTGGGGGAAGAGTTGTGTTTGCCGAGGAGAGCGATGTAGGATTAGAGAGGATCTGCAAGACGTACCCACTTTTAATGTTTTTTGGCTTTTTCTCCTTGGCTTTGTCTTGTCAGGTGTTACCAGCAGCACTGGGATACAGGAGAGGGGGTTAACAGCTGATACCAGTATAGCTTTCTGAAATATTTTGGTTTTGACAGTGGCTGTTAAGGGGCGTTTTCATTTTTGCTCTCCTCTGCAATGATATTTGTGCCAGGATGTCTCAGAAAATCATTAGTTTCCATTGCATTAATTGCTATCATGTCTTGGTATTATTTTTTTAAGTGATTGCTGCAGCTGCACGTTATTTTATACAATAACTAGTATTCGTCTTGCAAAGATATCCTTTGAATGTAAATGGAAAAAAATGTATAGGAAGCTGTTAAATGCCACAAAGTGATGTTTTCTGAATATGTGCTCGATCCAGCTTACCCTTGATGCCAGAACAGAAATGAGCAAGCACAACCGTGCATGTGTGCCTGCGTGTCTCGCATGGGCTTAGGATGTGAAAGCGGTCTCCTTAGCACGGATCCTGGGAGCCTGCTAGGAGGGGAGCTGGGCTGCAGACGTGCATGCTGGCGGCACGGGGAGCCCGGGCTGGGGAGGCGATGCAGCCGGGCCGTCTGCCGACTCCTGCCTCTCCGCTTCTTCCCAGACTGCCCCGTGGACCTGTTCTTTGTCCTGGACACCTCAGAGAGCGTTGCCCTGAGGGTGAAGCCCTTTGGGGACCTGGTTGCCCAAGTGAAAGATTTCACCAACCGGTTCATTGATAAGCTGACAAACAGGTACATCTCCTGGGGATTTGTCCAGCCTGCTTTAGGAATGGAGCCTGGTGCCGGGTGGGATGCCGAGACCGCCCTGTGTGCCTGTCTGAGGAGGGAGAGGAAGAAAGCAGGGATGCTGGGGAGGGTGGTGGGAGTGTCTCCTCCCGGTCTGCGGCCGCCCCGTTTCTGCTCCGTCCAGGCGGAGGGCGGCAGCGTGCCTCTAGCAGGGCTGCCTGCCACCCGCCCTCGGGAAAGCAAGGGCTTCCTGGAGCAGCAGACGTGGCGCCCCAGCCCCGCTGCCTCCGGCTGGCCAGGTGGTTATTCTGTAAGGCCAAAGCGATGCTGATCTCCGTGCCATCGGCTGCTCAGGCCCAGGACAACCCAGGTTTTTGGGTGGCAGCAGGATACCTCTGACGTTAAACCCAGCACTCATGGGCATCCTGCAGAGCAAACCCTTCCTTGCATCCTCCAGGATACCCTGCGGCATTGAACCCAGCTTTGGGGGCCCCTGTGGAGTGCCCTTTATCCACCCCACTGCCCAGCCCTTTATCTGCTTCCTTCTCACCCACTCTTGCCACTACCACCTCAGGTCTGACCCCGGCTTTCCCAGGGTGAGGGCACCCAGGGCCATCAAAGTCCCCAGATCGCGGAGGAGGGTGATGCTGGGAAGAGCTGGAGGCAAAGGCCATGGCTCGCCTGCTGGCAGGAGATCCAGGGATGCATGGGAGCATCATGAGTCCTGGAGGCATGTGGGTCCTGGTCCTTGGGGCAGCAGGAGATGTGTGCTGGTGCCCAGAAGGGCACCATGGGGATGTCCCAGTGCTGCACAAGCTGGAGGGGCAAGGTTCCCATCCCAAGACAGGTGCAAGGGGGTTAGCAGCTCAGGCAGGAGAGCTACCTTACAAGGCATTGAGTGCTTGGGAACATCCTGCCAGGCCTTCATCAATGCAGCATGACTATCTCCTAAGCAGGGCACTGGGCTTTGTCCAGAGCCCCTGCTGCGTGCAGACAGACCGATGTTCCTCCTGAGCCTATCCCAAACACCTCCGAGCCCACCCTGTGGCTCTCTAGCTGGTCTGGAGACATCTCCCTGCAAGCCACCACTGTGCATGCCATGCTGCCAGGCATCCACAGCATGCACGGCACTGTTGGCACGGATGATGGCAAGGTAGCCAGCAGCAGTGGGGTGGAGGGGAGAGCGGTAGGCAATGCTCAGGTGGTTTTGGGAAAGGTCCTGCTGGGCATAGAGAAGATGAGCTTGGGAAAATGAGGGAGCTGTGCAACCCCATCCCTTTGGGATTGGCCCCAGCATCCTGAAAAACACACTTTTTGGGGCACTGGCCAAAGCACAGGGAGTCATGATGCCCTTGTCCCAGGGAGTCACAGGTGCAGGCTGTGTCAGTGCACAGGATGGGGCTTCAACACAGACTCATCCCTCTCTGAGTCAGAGCATCCTTCAGAGGGAGGCATCCCTCTTTGATTTTAACACATCCTGCAGGGGAAAACCCACTGCAGTCCTGGGTGGGGTGTTTCAACAGTTACCTGTCTTGCACACATGTACCTGGCTGTCTGGCTCAGCATCTCCTGCTCAGCTCCAGCCACTGCAGCCTAGTACCTCTTTGAGAAGCCTCTCTGCCAAACTGTCTGCCCCTGTGGACACCCACCAGCTGCACCCCTTTGTCCTTCCACCTGCTGAACAAACTGACCTGCTCGCACGGCTGGGCTTTGCATGTGCAGCACATCCCAGCCTTGCAGGAGAGCAGGGAGCCCTAGCAAAGCCCTGCAATGTTTGGCAGAGGATTTGCATTTTGCATGGGGGGCAGGTGCAAGTGAAGTGGAGGTGGTGGCAGGGCGTGGATGAAGGTGCTGAAAGCACATGTCCTGGTGTGTCTGCACAGGTACTACCGCTGCGACCGCAACCTGGTGTGGAATGCCGGGGCGCTGCACTACAGCGATGAGGTCGTGCTCATCAAGAGCCTCACCTCGATGCCCAGCGGCCAGAACGAGCTGAAGAACCGCGTCTCGGCTGTGAACTACATTGGGAAGGGCACCTACACCGACTGTGCCATAAAGCGGGGCATCGAGGAGCTGCTCATCAGGTAAGGCAGTGGGGCTGGAGCGGTCGAAGGGGATGATGCTGGTAGTGTGACCATGGTGGATGGAGGTTGGAAGCTTCTGGGTTAGGATGTCCCTGTGCATTGTGCAGAGCTGTCCCCAGGGTGGGAGAGGAGGTCACCTAGGCATGAAGTAGGCGTGCTGGGATGAGGCGTGCCCTGACCATAGGCTGGGATGCTGCCTGGAGTGAGTGTCCAGAGCTGCACAAGCCACTTCTCTCCAGCTAAATCTGTTAAATCCTTGCAACGTTAAATCCTATGTTAAAACCCTTGCAGTGGCTCCCATCACAAGGAGAATAAATACCTGATTGTAGTGACTGATGGACACCCCTTGGAAGGGTACAAGGAGCCCTGTGGAGGTCTGGACGATGCTGCCAATGAAGCCAAACATTTGGGGATCAAAGTGTTCTCCGTCGCCATCTCCCCCAACCACCTGGTAGGGACCACGCAGCAGGGGTGCTCCCTGCAGGGCTCCCGAGTGAGACCACGGGACCCCCAGCATGGCAAAGGAGGCTCTGAGTGCCCCTCAGAACCCCTCCCTGGAGGGAAGATGCAGGGCCCCAGGGTAGTCTCTGGGGACGGGTCCTGCACAGGTGCCCGCAGGTCTCATTCTGCCCTCCCCACCCCCCAAACCCTAGGACCAGCGGCTCAACATCATCGCCACAGACCATGCCTATCGCCGCAACTTCACCGCCACCAGCCTGAAGCCAACCCGGGAGCTCGACGTGGAGGAAACTATCAACACCATCATCGACATGATTGTGAGCGCTGCCTGCCCCCTCCCCAGCCTGCCCCCTCCCCGGCCTCACCTGTCCCTCTCAAACACCCTCTCTTTGCTTTCTTGTCTTGCAGAAAGTTAACACGGAGCAATCGGTGAGTGTCCCCTGGAGCTCCGCTGCCCCCCAATCCTGTGCCTGAGCCCATCCCCTACGGGCCAGCTGCAGCCAAGCGGGGGCTCGGTGGCACAGCCCTGCCCTGCAGGCAGCCCCTGCCTGGCCCCTGCCAGCTCCCCCCGAGTGGGGTGCAGCCTGGCCCTGGTGTTGCCCGCTGTCTCTAATGCTGTTTTCTCCTTCTCTCTGGGCAGTGCTGCTCCTTCGAGTGCCAGGTGAGTCGGGCTTTTGAGACCTCCTGTACCCTTCCCTTGCGTCCCCATGGCCCCAAGCTGTGCCTCAGTGGCTGGTCTAACCATACCTGTCTCCTGCAGCCTCCTCGAGGGCTCCCTGGACTTCCCGGCGACCCGGGCAATGAGGTGAGGGACCGACTGCGGCCATGCTGAGGACCGGGGCGGTGGGATGGGCTCACTGGGGATGCTCAGAGACCGGTGGGGCATGAGTCCTCAGCACTCCACCACTGCCCCATGGAGAGGCGGATGAGGACCCACGCCATGCTCCCATGTGGCTGGCATCATCTGCTCCCCCCATCCATAGAGCATTGCTGCTACCATTTTCCCTGCTCTCCTTTCAAAAGGTCGTGGTTCTATTCCTGGGGATGGTGAGCTAACTTTATTTCTGTCCTGTATTGCAGGGAGAAAGAGGCAAGCCAGGTCTTCCTGGCCAGAAAGGAGATGCTGGAGACCCAGTAAGTAAAGGATCGGCGCTGGTGACTCTGCACAGGGGCTATTTTTTGGCCATTTCTGGCCAGACCTCTTGGGCGCATCCTCACCAGCCCTTGCCCCTGCATCACCCTGTTTCCATGGGGTAGTCAGTGGGGTCATGGCCAGCTGTCCCCCTCCACAGCCACCCTGCTGAGCAGTGGCTCCTGGTGGGCAGTGAGGTGGCCCCCTCCTCTGTTGCTACAAGGCTTCCTTGTTCCTCACCCAAAATAGCCGTTCCTCCTGGAGGACACGTCTCTGACTCATGTATGCCAGCCCAGGGGTGGACTCTGGGCTGCCTCCCACATCCTCTGACACGACAAGCACAGCAGTGTTACGGGGAAACCTTTAGTAAATAATAAGCTAAATGGCACGAGGAAACTATTTCCCTTCTCCTCCCTTTTTTTCACTAGGTACATTTATTTTTGGGAGATGCGTTTCTCCCGCACACGTGAGTGTGCAGTTACTCATCTTGTGCGTTCCCAATTTGGAAACCCCATGCCATGCACTTTTCCTTCCCAAGGGTTTTCTGCCTTCCCTTTCATCCCAGATGATGTGTCCCCAAGTGCCCAGTCTCCCTCACACCCAGGAAGGGCTGGAGATGGTAGAGGTGAAGGCCGGTCTCCTCTGCCCTCCACAATGATCCCGTGCTCCTAAACTGGGCAAACGAGGAGCGGCGTTATGGGAGAGGCTCCTGCGGGGAGGGTATGGTGGCTGGGGCCCGAGCTCCACATCAAGAGCCTGGGGGGAAACTGCCCCATGGCGATGGTGGTGACAGTATCTGCCTTTGTAACACCATGTTCTGTCCTCTAGGGCAAGCCAGGGGACATGGGACCTGTTGGCTACCAAGGAATGAAGGTACATGGGGCTGCAGGGTCATGGGCACGGTTCCTAGATGGGCCACAGGCTTTGTGCTGCAAGTGTTTTCATTCTCCTGTTTTCCTCTCTCCTCTCATCTCTAGGGTGACAAAGGAAGTCGAGGAGAAAAGGTGAGGACAGCACCTTTGTGCTCTGTGTCCCCCTGCTTGGTTACCCCGGGCTGCCCCTGCAGCTGCATGGTGTTGGCGTCTGGTACGTGCCCGTGCATCCGTCCCTCCTGCTGGCACTGCCCATGCCAGGGGCGGGGATCCGACGGGATCAGCCAGTTTGCAGCTCACACAGCCTTGGGGATCAGTGGGCACAGCCAGGCAGAACGAGAGAGACTAGCGGTGTGCAGGGGCACGGTGAATGCCTGCACCCTTGGACCAAGCTGGCGTGGGGACCACAGCGCAGGGGGCGGATGCATCTGCTCTGCATGGGGGCCTAACATCTCTCTCGTTCTCTTTGCAGGGCTCGAGAGGAGCCAAAGGAGCCAAGGTCAGCCTCTGTTTTTATACCATTTATTCCTTCTGGTTGATGCCTGGGGGGAGAAGGGTCTTTGGAAATCACTTCTTCATGGTCCCTATTCTCCGTTTCAGGGTGAGAAGGGCAGGCGTGGAATCGATGGCATCGATGGCATGAAGGTAAATGTCCACTCTGAGGCACTTTGCTTAGCCTGAGGACCCTGGCTTTTGCCCCTCCAAAACCATTGTGCGGTCCGGGAATGAACCCAGTCCCTGCAGGGCCATCCACCTGCCAGCCAGGGACAGGGCTGGGGTGTCCCTTTCAGGGCTCTGGGATGATGGATGGAGGTCTTCCCATAGGCACCGCTCATGGAGACCCCTGCTTTGTCTGTCTGACAGGGTGAAGCTGGATACCCCGGGTTACCTGGCTGCAAAGGCTCACCCGGATTCGACGTACGTACTCTGTGGGTGCCCCTTGCATACGAATGAACCAGCGCAGCAGGTCTGCCATGATGGCTCATGGAAACGGGGACCCCCCCAAGAAGGGGAGCTGTGGGAGGGAGTTACCACACTTGGAAATACACCTTTAGACATGCAATGCTTATCCCAGGCATGGCACCTTGGGGGTGTCCCCAGGGCAGTCTACCTTGTCCTTGCCTGGAAGCTGTCCCCCATTGCACAGCACTGCCTGGGAAGCTGCACGCTGGGGGAGCATTTGGCTGGAGGCTGTTCAGCACAGGGAACTCGGCAAAGAGGTCAGTGCCAGCTGGGCAAGCCCAGGATTAACCAATTTCAGCCTGCTGTGACCAGCAACCCAGAAAATGTTGGAGATTTTGGAGGGCTCTGGAAGATATTATTCTAACATTGGATTTCTCCAGTTTCCCTGCTGGTTTCTGTGCTCCCAGGATGACACATTCATGATGGCACCAGTATCACTGCGGTCCAGCCACAGCAGCCCAACCACCACCTTTTCTGCCATTTTCCTCTAAGCTGCAGAAGCACACTCAGTTTTGCAGTGTTTCAGCAACGTGGCCGCAGTGTTGCTTGCACGGCTCCATGGTGCAAGAGTACCATGCCATCCCTGCGTCACTCCTGAGTACATGTCCTTCCTGTCCATCCCACTGGGGAGCTGCAGGCCAGGCTGCCGGGATGCTTGGTCCATGCCCAATTTCCTGCAGATAGTGATACCGGCTGCCTTTATTTTCAACAGGGAGCTCAAGGCCCGCCTGGACCAAAGGGAGATCCTGGTGCTTACGGACCCAAGGGAGGAAAGGTGAGCCACTCTGCCCAGCTCCACACGGAAGGAGGGGTGTTGGGAGCCCTCTCCTGCAAGAGGGAGAGCTGGCGATTGAGCCATTGCTGGCCTCCTTGCACTGCTTGGGGCAAGCCTATGCTAGAGGATGCTGCCCGTCACCCACAGTAAGATCTGGCTGGTGTGACTCCCAGTGTGCCCAAGGTTAGCGGGTGCCCACAAGGCTGGCACGGGCATCCCTGAGATAGTGGGGAGCTGCTGTGAAAAGGCGGCTCGCACTGGGCAGGTGGAGTCGGGGGGGATCTGCTGGGGATGGGGAGCTCCCTGGGGAGAGACTACAGCCCAGAAAGGTCTTTGCGCCATGGGAGCCAAAATTCACCGCTGGGCACTGGATGCAGTCTTGACGGTGCCTTGTGTCCTTGTGAAGGGGGAGCCTGGGGATGATGGAAAACCTGGCCGACAGGGGATTCCCGGCAGCCCTGGAGAGAAGGTGGGTGAAACGCCTGTGTGTGAGCATCCTCTGCCCTCTGTGAGAGGAAGAGGTCCCCTGCTCCAGCCTTGCCTTTGAAGCAGAGCTTGCCCAAGGCTCTGCAAGCACGTGGGGCTTTGCTCCGAAACCTGCTGACTTGTCTCGTTTGCACCCTTGTGGCTTGCTCACGCAGGGCGCGCCTGGAAACCGGGGTGAGCCTGGACCAGTAGGAGAGACGGGCGACGAGGTGAGTCCTCTGCCTGTGCCCGCGATGCCCCTTCTGCATGCTTGCCAGCCATCCCTACCACCTGACCACCCCTGTTTTTTCTCCACAGGGCGCTCCGGGCGCAGATGGTCCTCCTGGAGAACGGGTAAGTGAGGGCACCATGCCGGCAGGGCACGGGCAGGGGCTGGTACCCTGAGGAGGAGGAGGAAGGCTGAGAGTGAGCCCACTCAGTTTGGCAATGAGGAAGGGCTTTGCTGGGAGCAGGTCCTGATCTTGTGTTTCCACCATCTCCTTGCAGGGCAGCAATGGAGAAAGAGGCCCCCCGGGCTCACCAGGAGACCGCGGACCAAGAGGAGAGCCGGTAACTGCGTCCGCAGGGCAGCTTTCATGTCTGCTTGCAAACAGGGTCATGCTTGGCAGCCAGGGGCTAGAAATAGGTGCCCAGTGGCTAACTCCATTAGCCTGTGGGCCAGCAGGCAAGCTCAGCGCCTTCACCTGCCAGCCCAGGGGGGACATACCATTGTCCCACAGCAATCGCCCCTTCACGCTGACAGCTAATCACCAAACAGCCAAAAGCCAGAGGAGAGCGTGCCCAGCAAGCCAAGAGCAGGCAGAGAGCGGTCAGCCCCTGCCTTGCGGCTGCAAAACCAGTTGATGGAGAGCAAAGAGGCAAGATGTCCTCCTCTGGGTGCTTGGGGGCTGCATGGGTGGCTCGGGAAGGAGGACACAGGTGCCATTAGCGGCAGGGCAGCGTGCATGGGTGCAGAAGAGAGGGGGAACACCCTTACCTCCCCTTTTGGGTGGGAGTCACTAGGAAAGTATTTTTCCTGCTGGCTGCGGGTGAGTCACCGAGCATGAGCATGGGAGGGAGAGGCAGGAGCCCTCAGCAGGCCAGGACAAACATGTGGCAAGCGGCAGAGGTGCCGCGCACGCTGTGGAGGGACGAGGAGTGCTGCTGCGCAGGGTGGGGGCGGCGGGAACCAGGGCGTCCAGCAGCAGCATCCCGGCGGGTGGCCAGCCATGTCCCAGCACTGCTAGGCAGCCGCCACTGCACAGCTCTTCCCATGTCCCCGCAGCGAGGACAGCCAGTACCCATCACCAACTCGGAGCGGGGGGCAGAGGTCTGCCCTGGGGAGGGGGCAGTTCTGGCAGGGGGCTGCTGGCAGCCTCCACCTTCCTGTTTACTGCTCGGGGAGCGGCAGCACCACCGCACGTGGTGTGCAGGGCAGATGTGCGCGGGAGATGAAGGCACGCCAGTGTCCTGAAGTTAAATTGTTCAGCAGACGAGGGGCTGCTTCCTTCCAAGTTTTAGTCCAAGCACGAGGCTGTGTAACCTCGCCAGAAACGTCTCCATCAGTGCTCAGGGCCCTTTGGAAGTTGTGTTTTATATTTACTGTTTGGCTTAGGCATCTGGAAGCTTCTAGCTTGCAAACAACAGCTTTAGGTTGCCAAGCTTTCAACCCCTTTCCTCAAAGTTTTAAGTCAGGTGTGACTGTCATGGGAAGTTTCTGAATGCCTCCCTTCCCCGCGGGCTGGGGGCTGCCTGGCCCCACGTCCCAGGGCTGCAGGCAGAGCAGCACCTCGTGCAAAGATACTTGTCTTGTAGCACTTGGTGCTGGCTGATCTCTGGGGTGGCTTGCCTGTAAGATGCAAAGCTCTGTGCTTAGCTGTTGTGCAGCCCTGTAAGGGGTAACACTCCACTTTGCAGGCGGGAAAGCTTTCTTCTGAATTGCCAGGAACTTGCAGCAAGCCCTTGGGCTGCAGGGATGAGGGCTGTGCCTCCTGGCTCTTTTTTTGTCTCCCTGGCTTGCTTGCTCCTGGCCATGGGTCTATATCGGGAAGGTGCCCTGGAGCCAGCCCGGGTCTGGCAGACACGCTGCTCTGTTGGGATGCAGCTCTGCTGGACTGGTGGAAGGCTGTCCCTTTCCACATTGGTTAAGTGAAAGTGGAACTGAGCCATGTCCAGCCCTTGGGTATTTCCTACTGTTGGAGCTGTTTGGGTGCAAAAACACCCAGACTCAGGTTTTCCAGGCTTTCCTGGGCTGTCAGTTCTCTGCAAACAGCCCTAACCTGGCTCAGGGTGCTGAGTGTTAGCAAAGGAGGAGGGAGAGCGTCAGCAACGGGAGGTGAGGACGTCCGTCCCCATCTGCTGGCTCATTCCCTTGGAAATCCCCTTAGCTCTGCAGGGATGGCAGGCTGGAGAAAGAGGGGGTGAGGAAGGAGGCTGCTAGCCTGGAGTCTCTGCCTGTGCATGGGGACAGCAGCTCCTCTCTATGCAGACTGCCCAGGGCAGAAGCTGCTCTAGAAAAGCAGCCATGATTGCAGAGTGTGGCTGGGAAAAGCCACTACATGGTCTTGGGGCTAGGGCCAGGTCTGTATATCTGCAGAAACCTTGCAAGATGGCTCTCCAGGCATTTGCTTTTCTGGCACAAAATGGGCTGCAACATGTCACCCTGAGGCAAGCACTTCCATCCTTCAGAAGGTCTTCTTTTTAAGTCTATCTTCTTGGTTTCAAGGTGGCCATGCTAGCCCGTCTTTGTCTCCCCACACCTCTGATAGTTTCCGATCCAACTCCTGAATCTGCCTCGAAAAGCTCCCTGTTTGGATGACTGCATTTCTATCCAGCATGTGCTATCAGTGCTTTATCCCTGCTCCCCATTGCATGTGGAGCCCTTTGCACCCTATGCCGGTCCCTCTGAGTTTCTCATGCCCTCTGTGTGCATTTTCAGGGAGAGCCTGGACCACCTGGTGACCAAGGGCGGGAAGGACCCCTCGGACCACCTGGCGACCAGGTAAGAGCTTGGATTAACCTTCTGGATCCCAAGTGGAAGTGGTTGGGGCAGCAGGGAGACTAGGGTAGGGGGCTTAACTGATGCCACAGCATCTTGGGGCAAGTTCTCAGCATCTTCCAGATCGAGTAGCAAAGCTGGTGAAGAGGGGCAAGGATTTCTAGGAGACCACAGAATATGAACAGAGCTAAAAAAATGGAGACTTGGCTGCTGGGCAGGGGACAGAGCAACCTCCACGCCATTTCCCAATCCCATGGAAACAGATGTCAACACGTCTGACAGATTTGGAAACTGGCAAGTGCAAGCTGCAGGAACGCACAGAATGTTCAGGCCTGGGGCCAGACGCTGCTCACCTCAGTCAAGGGAGTCAATGAGACATCTTGTGTCAGTGAGGATAGCCTGACGGGGCCCCAGCAGTGTCCCTGACACCCTTGGCATCTGCAGAGACAGTCTGTCTCAAAGCCAGCGTTCCTCAAGTCCGCTTGCTTGCAAGGTCTGGCTCTCCTGCTCTGGGGTCTGCTTGTCCTCATGTGCCTCAAGGAACAGATCTCAGACCCCACGGTCTTTCTGGAGAGCAGAGCTGGCTACCTCTAGCCTGAGGAAGGCTTCTGTCCCCTGCTCAGTTAAAGGCTCTTTGTTCCCAAAGATGTACCCAGGTCTCAGTCGATAACTCTGGGTCTGGAGATGTTGCTGAGTTAATCCTCTATGGCTATAGCATTGATTGCAATGGCCAACAGGGTCTTTGCACCTGAGCAAGCATGCTTTGACATCACCCTTGGACGGGGTTCTGTGGGACAACTCCCCTCCTACCATACCATCAGGGTTTTGACGGAGCCCAAGATACAGGGAACGTTTATTGAATAAACATCCCCATACTGGTGGAGCAGGACCTCCACAAGGGGTGAAGCATGGAGACAAGATGAGCATCCAAAGATAAGACAGCTTTTGAATTCCTTTATGGTTGACCAAGTGTTCAAGAGCCCTGAAGGAGATCTGGAGTGCAGGACAGCCATGAAGGGGCCGCTGTTGCATTCACATTATCCCCAGCATGGGTGACCCCCATGGCAGACCTGCACCATGCCTCAGCCTGGGGAGAGGACATGCTTGTGCCAGGGTTGTGCTTGCCTGGAGTCGGGCTTCTCTTGAGCCTGTCTCATGCTAGTGAAGAGCACCAGATTCATGCACGAGGATTGTCCAGATCCTGCTGTCTGTAACTGAGCTGATCTCCTGCTACAACCAAAAAGCAGCATCCAGCTTGTTGGGCACTGCCGTGGTGAGAGGTGTCATTTTGGGAGGTGGTCCTGGTAGGAAGGCAGCTCTTTGGATGTGTGCATGTAATGGACCAGTGCTGCAGGCCAACACCAGCAAAAGAAGAAGGACTGGAGCTACTCTCCATGTGGCAGAGGCTCATTCCAGGTTCAAGGCAGAAGAAGGACTGCGCAGAAGAAGACAGAGTTAAGGTGGAGATTTGATGCAAGCCTGGGAGCTGAAGATGTGCAAGCATGGTGGGGAACCAGGCTGGGATAGATCCTGCTGCCAGACAGCCTTCACTGGTGGGGAGGAGGAGGAGAAAGGAGAAAGAACGGTCTCCTTGCTGTCACTGAGCCTGTGGGACACCAGTTTTTCCTCCCCAACACTGAACATGAGTCAAACCTCTGTCAGAGAGGGAAGCATTACAGAAGCAGCTCTGCTGCCTCCCCAGACCAGAGACTGTCCCAGCGCCTCCACCACTCCAGGGAGATTTCAAAAGCGGTTGCAAAGCGAGGACGTATTTTCCATAAGCTAAAGAAGAATGCTTTTGCTTGGCCAAATTAAAAATAAATGCGTAATTGGGCTTGGGCAAGAGTAGGACTTTGGCGAACACAAGTGTTTTTTAAGCCGTGTTATCTGCAAGCTCTGGCTCTTACAGCATATTTCTCTTGGCAAGGGGAAAGGGCTCCCGCTAACCTGTGACTCCCTTTCATCCTCTTTCTATCCAAGAGAAGCTAAAGGTCAGCACGCTCTTTCCCTGATCCTCATGGGCAGGTTTGGTAGTCCCCCTCTCTTCCTGGCCGTGGTGCCCATCCCTCCTGCGGTTCTTGTCACACCCAGAAAGGTAGTGGACATTTCCCAACCCAAAATCCTGCATCTTCAAAAAATCCTCCAGGACCATGGGGGATTTGTGCTGTATACTACAGTGAGGACATGTACGGCCAGCGTGAGCCAAGGGTGCCGTGCATCCAGCTTTGGCTGACGCGAATGATCATGAGTTCCTGTCTCTCCTTCCCGGCTTTCTCTGGGCTTTTGTGCAGAAATAAGGTCACATGCCTTTAAGCAGTTTCATGCTCTGCACTACACTCTGTAATTTTAAGTCCTCTGCACCCTGAGGTATACCTTTCCTTGGAAGAAGGGTGCCTGTGACGTACGTGGATGTTTGGCACCAGCTTCTCCCAGCCACTGTCGTGCGAAGAGGAGCAGAGACGACAGCTGGAGGGGATTTCAGCTTCCTCAGCTTTCAGGGGGTGAGAGAGTGGTTGCAAAGCTGGGCTAGGCTGAGCCACCACACTGAGGCAGCTCCCAAAAAGCTCAGAGGAGCTGCTGATGCACTGAAAATATGGAGGAAGCTCTTGGGCACGCACCACTGCGATGTTGAAGCCCAGGTACCATTGAGCGAGTGCTGCCTTCTGCGTGCCAGGAGACTGCAGTCGTGTGGTTTGTCACAGGAAGCATTTCAGAGGTTGGGAGTCTTGAACTGGCATGCCCACTGCCTGCAGCAGTGATGCTGGAGGGGCCAATTGCCGAGCCGTTGCTCTCTCCCACCACGGCTCGCTCTCTGCCTTCCCTCTGCCTTCCTCTGTCATCTCCATCGCCTGGGAACTGGTTGCACACCTGGCTCCACCTGAGATGCTGCCTTGCTCAACCATCATTACCCAGTCGTTACTCACCATCATTACCAATCTCCTGGCAAGTAAACCCCACCAAGGTCTGTTGAGCAGAAGGTGGAGGGGCTCCCTTGGACATCTGTTGGAGCTCTCGGAGAAAAAAAGTCTCCTCCCACCTCCTCTCTTGTCTCTGGCTGTCTCTGGCCAGCCCTGCGGCTGATGGAGCACGCAGCCGCTGCCCAGATGGGATGTGGCAGAGTGACAGCTTTGGTCCGTTCCAGCACATGCTGCCAGGGCTCTGCAGCCTCCTGAGGACAGAAACTCCCCGGAGCCACGAAAGGGCCTCGGCCAGCCCAGCTTCGACCCAGACGTGTCCAAGCCCCAATGCATGGGGAGGTCCTCTGTGGAGGGAAGTGTCACCTTCAGGGTGATGTGCTCCACCAAGGACCGTTCTCTGCCCCAGGGGTACCTCTGTCACAGCCGATGTGATGCCACTGTGCAACCCAGCTGTGCTTTGCTGCTAGAAAGCGTCATCCTTGCCTCCCTGGTCCTCTTCCCCACCAGGTCCTCTGTTACTGGACTGCGGTGTGGAGGAGAGGGATGGCTTTTAGGGCCTTGGAGGCTCTGCTCAGAGGCTGCTCCCTCCCGCAGCCTGGCTGCCACTGAAAGCACATGGTGTTCAACCCATGCCTGCAGTGTCAGACCTTGGCCCAGAAAGCTTCTTGTTTTGGCTCGCGCTCAGCAGGCTTCTGGCCAGGGCTGCCTCCAACGGGGCCTTGCAGAGAAAGCAGGGCGCAAGGAAGCATGGGGAGCTGCAGCCTGTGCAGGCAGGGAAAGGCAGGGGGGTATGGGGGGAGCCAGGCACAGCTCCTGAAGCATCTCCCCACCTGCGTTAACCCCCGTCAATAGGTCCTTTCTTGTGAGGCTGGCCGAGGCAGAGGTGACTCGCTGATGGGTGCGAGGCACGAGGCGGATGCCCCCACCCACCACATCATGAAATGAAGGGACCAGCCCTTCAGGGCAGGAGCAGCACCAAGAGAAAATCCCTGTTGTGAGAGCTTTTGGTATTTCCCTAGGGCGAGGCTGGACCCCCGGGACCCAAGGGCTACAGGGGAGACGATGGCCCCCGCGGCAATGAGGTCAGTGCTGCTTTATCACCACATCTTCTGGGGGAGGGAATGAAGGGAAGACCTGGAGATGCTGTCCCTTAGGGCTGTCCCCAAATCCCTCAGATCTTGGAAACCTGTTGTAGGTACAAACTCAGGTGCTAGCTGCCTGGCAGACACATCGAGGCATTTTTCATGGGTCCTTAAGGTCATGGCTGCCTCCAGACGCCCATGGAGAGGGTATAGCCACACCACAAGCCATGTGGATTCCCATCACAGAAGCTGGGGGAGCTGCTCTCTGAGGACAGCCACCTGAATCTGCCAACAGATTTGATCTCCAGGGCAGGGAACAAGCTGAATTCCAAGCCCAGCTGTGGGCTTTGCGTTGCTTTTGTATAAGCAGCACACCACCCGTGATGGGCTCGTGATGGTAGCTGGTTGCCTCAGAAGGCATCATCTTCCCAGCTCAAAGGATGGTGTGCAATGCTTGACTGCTGCTTCTGCTCCTTCCAGGGCCCAAAGGGATTGCCTGGAGCACCTGGGCTACCTGGAGACCCCGGCCTGATGGGAGAAAGGGTGAGTGGTATTTATTTGGGGGGATTGCATGGCGTATGGAAAAGTTGTACAACAGGCTGGTTCCACACAGCATGATCCAACTCAGGGAGAAAAGAAATTACATTCATTCACAGCTGAGATGCTGGGAAAATTTGCAAGCAGCCTGCTTTTGAATATGCATCACATCTGCAGACTCAAAGGGCCGTATTTTGGCATGTACTTTCCAGCAACAGAGACCTGATACTTCCCAGTGTGTTCCCAGCCTGTGGCCATATCCCCAGTCTCTGAGAGGGACAGTGTCACTCTCCTGTCAGTGGCTGTGCAGGTCACACACAAGCAAGATGGCCTTTTTACCTGCCTGCACCAGTGTCCAACCCACCAGTCACATATTTTTTGTGCAGACATTTTGCTGTGGAGATAAACTGTCCAAGGAGGGCAGGATCCTGCTGCCGTGTTATCTAAGGCGTCTGCTTTTTATTATCTCACATATTTCTCCCTTCCTTTCTAGGGGGAGGATGGCCCTCCTGGAAACGGCACGATTGGATTCACAGGCGCCCCAGTAAGTTTTTTGTGCTGCTTTGAAACTGTAAGACCATTATTTCTGCTTCTCAGACCTAACATGCTTCCTTTCCTTCATCCTCAGGGGCAGCCAGGAGACAGAGGTGACCCTGGCATTAACGTAAGTGTGCTGCTTCCTCATGCACCCAACAGAAATTGCCCTGGCCAGTGGTTTGGCTCCTAGAGCCTCTCCATCAGCTGCATGGTGAAATGGGCTCCCTGAAGCAGCCTTCTCCTTCAAAGCCCTCTTTTCCTTCTGCCCACCTCTCCCTGCAGTGGATGCTTCTGGTGGAGGTGTCCTGCCTTGGTGCACTGGTAGTAACACCCAAGGACAGCAGCCTGGGCTGAGTGCTCTCCAGTGCAGCCCCAAAGCCAGAGTTTGGGGTTGGGAGGGCCACCCAGGGGGACCTGGATGGTATTATAACAGTGAAAGCCACCTAAGAAGCTCTCTCCCTCAATAGCACTGCAATTTGGTGCTAGGGAGCCTATACGCTACTCTTCACCCTGCTCCCAAGGCACCTCTCACAAGGTCACTGCATGCTAGCACCAACTTCACCAGGCTAACGACAGCAGTCCATGCAGGAGTCTCTTCTGTACTATTTTTCAGGGAACGAAAGGCTATGTCGGTCCTAAAGGTGATGAAGGAGAAGCTGGAGACCCTGGCAATGATGTGAGTAATCTGTATAAAGCTGAATCATTTTTCTCCGTGAACACTGTGCAGGAGCTTTGGGCTGGGTCTCTAACACTACCTTGCCTGTGGGTCAGAGCCCATCAGACTTCGTTAGTCTGCAAGCATCCTTTGCCACTGAGCAGTGTCTGATAGCAAGGGGAGCTCCCTCCAGATGTTCATTTTGTATCCCACAGCTTATGGTTGGCAAACCTCCAGATCTGTTAGGTTGAGGTGGGTATCATCTCTGCAAGGTTTTGTATGCTTCCAGATAGCACCAATGGTTGCACCTGTGCTGCACCACTGTGCTGTGGAGGGAGATTTTCCGAGTGTCCATTCCAACCCTCCCAAGTCCTAACTCGTCTGGTTGGGTACAGCAATCTCAGATAACATTTTTGTGGTTAAGCAGGGCTCAGCAGACATCTGGAGGGGAAGGTGCTGCACCCTGATACACATAGATTTGTGGATTTTGGTTTTGTTTTCATTCCAGAACCCAACCCCTGGCCCCAGGGGCATCAAAGGAGCAAAGGGCCACAGGGGACCTGAAGGCCTCCCGGTAAGTAAGGACCCTGGCAGGGCTTGCACCGATGAGCACGGCGTGCCGGGCTGACGGAGCTCCCAACAGCAGGGCTCGCTGCAGATTTGCTGTGCTTGGCCCAGCTCACAGCAGGAGCAAGGCAGTTTGAAAACCTGCCTCTGAAATCACATTCATCCCAAATCAGGGCAGAAAATACAGGCACTTGTGCTTTTTCATGAGCAAAGCATTCTCATATGATCAGGTTTGGTAAGGGCAAGCAGCCTTTCAGAGTGGCCATCCTGAGCCTGAAAGTGTTTCAGTTAGCGTTGAGTCGCCACTTGCTTGCGTTGCCTCATGTTATAGAATCATTAAGGTTGGAAAAGACCTCTAAGATCATCGAGTCCAACCGTAGACCTGGAGGCTACAGGAGAGGCATCTTCCAAGCAAATGGCATCCATCCCCTGGGTGCTGTGGGGGCAATGCCAAGCCATGTCACACACGGTGTGTGTGCTCGCTGCCTGCAGCAAAAGCTTGCCTTCCCACCTCGGTGGGCATGGCACGCATGGAAGTAGGTCTACCTCCCCCCACCCCCATGCAGCTCCAGGGCATTGTGCAAGCAAGCAGATGTACCTGCTCAAAGCCCAGTGCAGGGGCCAGCAACTGGGAAGCCAAGAGACGTTTCCAGACTCTGCATTACTTAGCAAGGTATCAGCAGAGTATGCCGCAGACTGGATTGGCTGCTTTTGTAACTGCTCTCTCCACGCTTCTGTTTGACAGGGACCACCAGGACCTGTGGGGCCTCCAGGACCAGATGTGAGTGGGACAGGATCGGGGTGCTGTTTGCTTGCTTGCTTGCTTGGTCTGTGCTTCTCCTGCCCCTCATGATGGCTCCTGGGAGGGGGTCACTGCTGGGGGAGCCTCATGTTCCTGGGCTGGGTGGTGGCTGCCCCCCATTACTGTCCCAGTGAGTCTCACTGGCCAGATTTCCTTCATGCCGGTCCATGACCAGCCAGTCCCCCCTGTAGTGCGCCCCACCTGCACGTCACTCATTTCCAGATCAGGGCCTGCTTTGAGGGCACAAAGCAGCAGCAAGGGGTGGTGGGCAGCACCTGGGAGCCAGGAAGCTGCCTTCACTGTTATTCAAACATTTCTTTACCTCTGTTTTCAGGAATGTGAAATCTTGGACATCATCATGAAGATGTGCTGTGAGTATCCCTGTACCACTCCTCCTGCCCTGCTCCACCCCTTGCTGAGGGGAGGTAGCTGCCTTTTCTCTGGCCCCCAGCGAGCAGGGCCATCCCCAGGCAGCACGCAGAGGAATGCCATGGGCATCACTCCCCTTCCACGTGTGACAATTAAGTCAACGAGCTGGGGGAGACCTGGGAGGTCCGCCCTGCAGCTAGGACAGCAACCCAAAAGAGGCAAATCTTTTGTGCGTTGCCATCCCTTCTTTTGACCCAGGGACCTCCAGCTCAATCTCTAGAGTAGGTTGTGCAACTGTTTCACTTGTGCATACTGCAGACTGGTTTGCTGTGGCTGTGACTCTGTACATACACAATTACCCTTCAGGGAATTGTTCAAAGTTGTGCAAAATCTTTGTGTGGACCATTTTACAATGTTTTTTTCTTAAATAGCAGGGCCTGACTTTCCCCCTTGGGAAAGGGAGGTCTGTTCTGGGGTGTGCTGCCATGGGGAGCCGCAGTACACATGTGCGGCAAAGGGTTTCTGGCCCACGGCCACTAATGAAGTGCTGGAAGGACGCAGGGTACTTAGGGAACTGAGTTTGAGCTCCATACTCTGGTGATTTACTTAATCCCTCCAGGATTAGCTTTTATTTTTATTTAAATAAGAATGCATCAGCATGTGCAGAAACAGAGCTCTGCTGCATGCAGTGCTCTAGGTCGGGGAATCACAATCTGAAACAGGGGAGAGATATTTCAAAGGGGAGGGAAACCTCCATGAGCTTGAATTGTCCAGACCAGATGTCTTTGGATTTGCAGAAACACAAACCTGCAGTCTGCCTTGTGTCAAGCGTTTTAACGTTGTCTCTTTCTCTTCTTTCTCCTCCAGCTTGCTGCGGTGAGTGTTACTTGGCAAAATTGCTCTGCAAACATTTGCTAGCCCTTCTCCTTGCTTGCACCCCTCCCTTTCCCTGCTCCTTGCCTTCTGCCATAGAGACATGGTGAGATCCCGGGAGGGAAGACCGAGCATGAGCAAGGCAGGGGAGGGCAGCGAGCTCTCCCTGAGGGTGCTGTGCAGATTCAGAGGCTGCTGTAGCTGGGTCCTACGACTGGAAAACTGTTGTCAAGGTGCCCTGTGCCAGCAAACTGCAGGCGGATTTTCTCCACCCTTTTTGTAGTTGAAAGGAACATCAGTTCAGGGTATGCTGTGGATCCAGCTCTGTCCTCCTCCTTCCAAACCCTGTGCTGGTCTGCAGAGAAATGTGCTGGATTTTTTCTCTGATGCTGTCCCAATGGGTTGCGTTTGCAATCCAAAAGCTTGGAGGAAGAGCCAAGGGCACATGATGTCCTTCAGCTATGGGAAAGAGGGGAGCAAGCTGAGTCAGGCTCCTCCAGCCCACCAATGTCACCTCTGTCCTCCTGGGCCGGGTGAATGGAAGAAGTGAGAAGGCTTATGAGGAAATGGGTTTTGGAATAATTACTGGGTCTTTTAAGGGTACTCACAGCTTGGAAATGCTACGTGTCTTATAAAGGGCGCTGAGCAAAATGCAAATGGAAAAATTAGTAAACTGACTCTCAAGTCTCCTATGCAGCTATTTTGCCGCTTGATTTTACATCGTGCTTTGCGGGTAGATAGGGCACAGGCACCCACCTGGTCAGGGCTAACAGCAGACATCAGCTGCTTGCTTTGGTATGCCTCCCTGCAAAATGTGCTGCTCTGAGCGAGCTGCTGTGCCTTGCTGCAGAGTGCACCTGCGGTCCCGTCGACCTCCTCTTCGTGTTGGACAGCTCGGAGAGCATCGGCCTGCAGAACTTCCAGATTGCCAAGGACTTCATCATCAAAGTCATCGACCGCCTGAGCAAGGACGAGCGTGTGAAGGTGAGATTTCCACCGAGTGCTGGGATACACTTGTGTGCACTCATTTATTTTTCACTGCAAGCAGAAAAACAGGGAGATGCCTCCACTCCAAAGAGCCTCCACAAGGCTTAGCTTCAAGTGTGTATCTGGGGTGGGTCTTGATTCCTCCCAGATTCATAAAGCGATGGAGATGAGACAGCAGTTTGTTGTCCCAAAATATAGATCTTTTCACTCTTTCTGGCAAAGGGACTCTGCCTGCTGTGGCTGTGAACTCTTCCTCCATGTCTCGGAGGAAATGGCTCATAAAGCATTTGCCTGATCAATCAGTCTCTCAGTCTCTTCCTTGTCCTGATGAGCATTTTGGATGGCTGGAGTAGACAATACATTGAGGTGTGTTGCAACTTCCCCTAGCTCCCTGATGGCCAGCCCCTCAGTCACCCTTGTCTGCCCCCAAGCTTGGGTTTAGGTTACCAGTTCAGCACACTACTATAAAGGACCTTTGCAGCACAAAACAGCGATATTGTCCAATAGTGAGTCTTTCAGTCTGAAGAGGGACACAAATGCTTACTCTCCTAACTCTTCCCTGGTAATCTGCTGTGCGTGGGAAATTTCGTTTACCTCTATGATTTGGAAGGGATGTTTGGGATCCAGTCTTGCCTTAAGGTATAACCAGACATATCTGTAGCATGTAGGCTGTAAAGCCACAACGATCTGCCATTGGACACTTGTGCGGGCATGCATGGGTCTCTTTGGCTGGCAAAGAGCCAGCAACAAGCAGAAAGGCTAGAGCTGGGCAGCAAAAACACTGTGTTGGAAGAAAAACAGAAGTTTTGAAAAAAAATCTATTCCTAGCCACCTACCATGGCCAATGGCTTGTGTTGAGACCACTGAGCTGGGAAACCTGGGTTTGGGTCTTGTTTCACCGACTGGCTCACTGAATTAGTCCCCATGTGCATCCACTCCTGTTGGAGCTCTTTCTGCCTGGAATAAGGCAGAGGAGAGGCAGCAGAGCCTGCTGTGAAGGTGTTCGGTACAAACAAGCTCAGGATTTCTGAGCTCTTCAGGACCCCCTGAGGTATCCAACCCTAACGGCTTCTGTTTTTTCCAACAGTTTGAAGCTGGGGAGTCCCGTGTGGGCGTTGTGCAGTACAGCCATGACAATACACAGGAGCTGGTGGCCATGGGGGATGCCAACATAGACAACATCGGGGCGCTCAAACAGTGAGTCTGTGGGGTCTCAGCACATCATGCAGAGACCTGACCCAGGGACACCTACTTACCTCCCATCCTCCATCTCCAGGCCAGCAACTCCTGCAGCTGCAAGGGTGCTAAATGTTCTTTAGTGGAAAGTAGCAGTTGATGGCATTGTAGATGGTGCTGAGGCCAAGGAACTTGCCAGTATTCCACCTAAAGCCCCATGCAGAGTTGTTGCCCTGCCTTGCAAGCGTGTCAGAGATAGGTGTTCCCAGGGGGTCCTTCAGTATTCATGGGGCAGGTCTTGCAGGCTCACTGATGTCTGTGCTTGCAGGGCGATCAAGAATCTGAAATGGATAGCTGGGGGCACCTACACTGGAGAAGCCCTGCAGTTCACCAAGGACAACCTGCTGCGGAGATTCACCTCTGACAAGCGCGTTGCCATCGTCATCACGGACGGACGCTCCGACACGCTGCGGGATCCTACCCCGCTCAACTCTCTGTGCGATGTCACCCCGGTGAGGACACAGGGGAAGCACCTTGCCTGCAGGGAGCTGCCACACAGCAGCTGTGCATCAGAGTAGTGCAGGCTCTCTGGAGGTCTCCACATCTTTGCTACACAAGGCTAGGGCAGGGGGGACACGTGTCACTAGAAGCAGCCTCACAAAGTGACAGGCATTCAAGTTTATGAATGCATTACATGATGAATGCGTCCAGTGATGGACTCTAACTTCCCTGCAGGTGGTTTCCCTTGGGATAGGCGACATTTTCCGGAACCCTCCAAATCCAGATCACCTGAATGACATCGCTTGTTTAAGCAGACCGACCAGGCCAGGACTGTCTATTCAAAGGGACAACTATGCCGAGCTCCTAGATGACACCTTCCTGCAGAACATCACCTCGTACGTCTGCCAAGGTGGGTGAAAGGTTGTGGCTGGAGGTAATAAGGAAGGTAGTGAGGATTGCCTCAGCCAAAGGGTGAGGAATGCAGGCTGCCCTCCCTTGCCTTCCCCCAGTCATGCTCTTAAGCAGGCGTTGAGGGAAGAGAACAGCTTTCAAGGTTTAGTTAAATAAGGGACAAGGACATCTCGTGTCTCAGAACACTTTGCAGCTGGGTACAGGTCCTCTCCTGCTGCAGGACATCTCTGTCCACAGCATTTTTCAAGCACACACCTCTGCGCTTTCTGGTGCATGTTTATAGCCTTTGCACAGCGCCTTGCACAATGGCTGAGGTGAGCGTTTGTCCCTTCCGTGGCTCCATGGGAAGCTATGGGAGAAGTGGTTTTCCTGGGTGAGCTGGTGACGTTACTCTTTCTAATTTTCCTCACAGAGAAGAAATGTCCGGACTACACCTGCCCAAGTGAGTATTGACTCCTCGTGCCACAAGAAGGGGTTGTGGGTGCTGTGGTGGGGGAAGTGGGAGTTTGTGCTTGTGGGAATGCATAGCTTGGAGACCTCTCGCAACAGGGAGGCTCCTGGGCTGGAGAAGTGAGCAAGCCTTGTCAGACGCTCACAGGGTCTCTCACACACGCCAGCCCAAAGCACCTGGGGGAAAAGCCCAGACAGTTGCTTTTCTGGCACCTCAAACCTAGAGAGGAAGCTGTGCCAGATTTTAGCCCTCACAGGCTTTAGCTGAGGCAGGTAATGAGATCAATTGCTACATCGTGGTGGGAGCACGAGGAAAAATCAGCACTGTGGCAGGGATATTTGAGAAAGGTGCTTGAAAAGTGAGTACAGGGAGGAATTTAGTGGGGTACACCTCCAAGTCAGAAGCGTATACAATCCTCAGACTCATCATGGAAAGAAGCCAGCCTCGGGAGATGAAGTGGTTCCCCAGACATGCAAGGACAGCACTGTATTTAAGCAACAAGAGTCACTAGATTATCTAAGCAAGATATGTACCTGGGAAGGCAGCCTGTTGTAAACCAAATAAAAGAAGGAATGGAAGGGTGAAAGGATAAGTGTAGGACAGCACTGGGGAAGGGGAAACCAAACTAGCAAATACCCAGAGAGTGGGGATTTCCCAAGTCTGACAAGGCAGGAAGCCTGCGAGACAGCAGGTGACTTCACCAGCTTTCCATGGAAGAGGCAGGAGGAGAAATGCAGCGTAACAAGCCCTGGGCCTTTCCCCTTGCAGTCACCTTTGCCGGGCTGGCAGACATCACGCTGCTGGTGGACAGTTCCACCAGCGTGGGGAGCAAGAACTTCGAGACCACCAAGAAGTTTGTGAAGCGGCTGGCGGAGCGGTTCCTAGAGGCCGGCAAGCCTGCCGACGATTCCGTGCGTGTCTCAGTGGTCCAGTACAGCGGCAGGAACCAGCAGAAAGTGGAAGCTCAGTTCCAGTACAACTACACAGTCATTGCCAAAGCCATCGACAACATGGAATTCATTAACGATGCCACGGACGTCAACGCCGCTCTGCGGTACGTCACGGGGCTGTACCAGCGGTCCTCCCGTGCTGGGGCGAAGAAGAGGGTGCTGGTGTTTTCTGATGGCAACTCTCAAGGGATCACCGCAAGGGCCATTGAGGGGGCTGTGCAGGAAGCTCAGCAGGCTGGCATCGAGATCTACGTGCTGGCAGTGGGCAGCCACGCCAACGAGCCCAACATCCGTGTCCTGGTCACAGGGAAGAGCGCAGATTACGATGTGGTCTACGGGGAACGCCACCTCTTCCGTGTGCCCGACTATACCTCTCTGCTGCGTGGCGTCTTCTACCAAACTGTCTCCAGGAAGATAGCTGTTGACTGAGCATCTGGGTGGGTTTCTGCCAAGGCCATGCCTGCTTCTGTCTCGCCTAAAAATGAATACCAACAAAACAAAAAAAATTAACAGTATTCTTGACCAACCTAAGGAATTTGCGTCTATGCAGATAGCCATAGTGCCACAGCATGGCTGTGCATAGTCCCCTTCCTTCTCCCCCTGCTTCATCATCTGCATCTCTACTCTGTTAGCCTCAAACTTCCCTCACCGCCCATGACTGCCTCTCCCTCCCCACAGCAGGCAAACACAAGCACACCTAGCAATAAGCTGCCAGAACACCAATAGCAACCTCATCCCACTGTTTTTTGCCAAGAAAGAATCAGGATGAGGAATTTTGTACCACTAAGGACTAGCCTGGTCTCATAAGGCTGATTATGCTCTTTCCAGAAACAGGTTTATTTGTTCATTTGCTTCTTTCTTTCATACATCAGCTGAGCACTTGCCCAGCTCACAATGGTCCTAACCCAATGCTGTGCTTCAAGTGAAACATTCAACACTTCAGCAAGTTTTGAGAGGGGATCGTTGTAATGGCTGGCAGGTTTTGTTCATATCTCCCACGCCTGGGGGGGGGGAGGGCTGGACTGCATTACCCAAGCCAGGTGGAAGCATTTCTGGCCTTCAGTGCCATGGGATGGGCCACTGACTTCCCAGGGCTGGGGTGGGGGTGGGTGGCGGAGCATCCCTCAGCGCTGACACTCCCATTCAGGGCAGGGAGGCTGGCACTGACCAAACGAAAGGTGGACAGTAGCCATTGGAGAGGGGGGAAACCCTAGAAGAAGCTACCTAACTGCACTCCTTCACTAACTGATCTCATGGTCCTACAGTGAAACCAGGAACCTCATGAATAACCTGATGACTTGTGTTATGGTCCAGGCTCCATTCTGGAAAATCTCTCTGAGCCCAGTTAGTGGGATTTTTTTTTTATTTTTTTTTTTCAGAAGTGCCAAGCTGGTCTAATTCCCAGTGAGCTCTCTGGGGGTACAGTTTCGATAGGACCATCTAGGAGTTAGGCACCTGGGCCCAAGGGAAACCCACTAACTGTACTTTATATTGAATTAGGGCCTCATCCACAGCCCAGCAAAGTCAAGGGAAAAGCTGCCATTATCTGCCAGGGTCTTTGACTCACACCCTACAGATATACTGACAAAGGTGCTATCTCTACGTGGGTGATGCGGGCCCTTGGTGTTTACACAGTTGTTTCCAGGACCACGCTGAAGGTGTGGTTTGGCTGGGTGAGATTTTGTTTCAGCGCTTCCATTGGTGCTCTTGCTATGAATTCATGCGCTTCTGAGAAAGCAACAGTGATTGCCAGGTATCGGCATCCCAAACTCTTTTACTTTGTATCCGAAATCCCATTGTACGAGTTAGTTTTATTTTATGCCTGTGTTTTACTAAAAGTGTCCACTTCGGAAATTTGTCAAATAAATTGTTTTCCACAATCTCGTTGGAAGTTTGTCTGACTTGAATTTCAAGGGCTCCGAATGTTCAAAAAGTCACTCAGGAAAATAGAGGCTGCTGGGATCTGGAAGGACTCCAGCAGAACTTCTCACATAAAACTGTAAGGGATAGAAGAAAAGAGATCTATTGCTTTTGCATTGCAAATCTGGCTATTATAGAATGCCATGGTACTGTGAATTCTCTTCATCTATTAAATAGTGCATAAAAATTTTATGAGAAGAGCACCGAGCTCTCAAAGGATGGGAAATGCTTACACAGCTTCTGTTTGCCTTCTGGTTGCAAAAAAACGCTATGCAGGTAGGTACTGTTGTTTCCAGAAGACCAGGTGCAGAGGGATGGTGATCTTCAGGTGAAGAGGTAAGCTGCATTTGCTTTCTGCTTATGTTCAGCATCTCTCCTTAGTACCTCATTTCCTGGGCACGTGGGGATGCTGCTCTGCAGACAGGGCTAGTGGTGGAGATGTCAAACATCTCATCCAGCTTTGCCAGGCTCAGTGCTCCCCAAACATTTCTTTTACACCCTAAGACAGCTCTAAAGGGTGCCTGTCTTTGGGGAAGCTCCCAGGTCATACCTGTACGTCCCCAGGGCTTGTTGCAACCTTTCACTGTGGATGCATGCACAGTCACTTGTTCCCCAGACAGCGGACCACATTCATGTCCTATTTCTGTAATGGAGAGGCACTGCCTTGCTTCCCCCTTGTCTCATGTCCTCCTCTTAGTCATGCTCTCTCCTGGCCAAGTATCTCAGTTGAGATGCTTGTTGGGCTCCCTGGCTGTCCCGCAGTGCCGGGGACACCTCACTCACAGCTGGAAAGTCTGAGGAGCACTTCTGGGGAGGTTCTGCGGTTGGCTGCAGTTTGTATCGGATGTCCCACTCTCCTCTCCATGGAAAGTTAGGAAAAAATGCCTTCACGTCTGCCCTAATAAAGGCGGTTATTGTTACAGCTAAAGAAATATTTCTCAGTGGCCTGCTGCAGTCCTTGATGTGAATCATCCATGAAGGAAGGGAACATGATACGGACAAGCCCCTGGGTTACACACCTACTGCCCGGCCAGCGGGATGCACTGCTGCCAGCAAGTGGGGGTGGGAAAAGGCGGCTGCCCCCCCTGCACAGCTCCTGCACCCTCCCAGGGTATGACCCTCACACCCCAGCCAGGCCATGTCAAATGCAGGGATGCAAAAGACACCTGGAGAAAGGTCTCTCTGACTTTGGGCCAGTCAACAGCTTTTTGCTGAAAAACCAGGTGGCAGGAGGGATTTTTCCTGCTTCTGTGCACTTTCCTCCCGCCTCAACCATGCCCTTGTTTTTTCCCGTTACTGAAAGGGGAAGAAAATCCCAAACCAGCAAAAATTGTCGGTTTCCAAGCCTCAGTTCTGGACTGTTTGTCAGTTTCACCCATGAGAAAAATCTAAACATTCCCAATAAATTCCAGTTTGTCCAGAAGAAACAGTTTTAAACAGAGCCTGGTGAAGAGCTGTCTTCCCCAGAAGACAGGGACCAGCGGGGATTTTTCAGCAGTGCCCAACGCCTTGTGTTTAGGCTTGTTGCCTTGTCTCTCCCCATGCTTGTGCACTGTCCAGGCAGGATCACAGGAGCCCTTGTCGGGTGTTCGGGCCAAAGTCACCCCTAATATGCTGGACTCCTTTTGTCTTCCATTTCTGGTTATATTTACTCCCCTCTTTTCAGTCTCCATTTTTATGCTTCCATTACAGGGAAGGTCAAAAATGCCTCTGCCTGCGGGCCTGCTTTGTTAAATTTCAGATGTTCTCCAGATGTTCAGCGAGGGGGTTTATGTAACAACGACAGAATTTGAGCCACATTTCTCTGTTTTCCTCTGACTAAATTATCCTCATTTGAGGCAATGCTGATTCACAGCCCTTTATGGGAAGGTGATGGCTGGGGAAGGAGTGGATCGCTGAGGCCACTTTACCAATGTGGTAGGACTCCTAGAACACGTACCCTACAAGCAATGCAAAAAACCAACAATGCAACAGGCTGGGACAGTACTGTGGGACTGCAATCCTAAAGGACAGAGCAAAAACTGATGTAAGAGAGGTAAACTGGTAAGTGAGAGATACATATCCTGCTCAGTTAGCTCTTATAAATGAGAACATAAGACTGCTCGCACTTGGGAAGCCCCAAGAGGCTCAGCTACACCCACCCACTGGTACTGCTCATCTGTCTAGACCTACCCAGCTCTGTGGCTGCAGCTCTAGAGCAGGTCTGCAGATTAGTTGATTGCCCTGGTCATTGTTTCTCCAAGGACATCAAGTATGGCATGAAGCCCTACCCGGCACCATATAGTGGTGTATCCGTACAACCCTGAGGTCCGAGTCATTTCCCTGCACTGTGGTCAGCACTTGCTCCTACCACCGATGGGAAGGTTCGGTAGCATCGCGAACGCTACCTCTGCACCCCTGGACAGCCCCGTTCCCCAGAGGCGCTGCCCTGGACAGCACAGGACTGCTGGAGACCACAGGGCTGTCATGGCAACTCTTCACGCTGCTTGCAGCCTTGTAGCCCAGCCAAATTGCTGTTGACGATGCTAGCGCTAGACCTCAAACTCTGTAACGATAAATAGCTGCTCTAGGATGATTTTGAATTGCATTTTCAAAATTATTTAAGAGCCTCTTCTTATTTAAGTGCCTACGATTTTCCCAAGGAGCAGAGGTCCATTGTCTAGCCTCTCCTAGCTGTAACAGCAGAATAACTGAATGTTCAAAAGCCTCTTGCTACCCTGGGGTTTGGGGTTTGTTTTAACTCTATTATTCCCAAATGTGTTTTAGTTTAAGCTTCGCATTATTTGTCCAATTGTGTGGATCTCCCCCTTAAAAGAAATCATATTGCATAAGGAGAAGGAGTCATGGTGTACGTAAGCTTGTGGGCAAACAGCAGAGGAAAGACTGTACCCATTAAGAAATACAGGGTTGACACACAGAGAAGTAATTCTGAGCAAACTCAAGACCATGGAGGAAGAGCATCCCCTCCCCCCCAACATACACTGCCATCATCGTACTTCTCCAGGTAAAGGATTTGAGAAGCTGATGGCTTCCCTTAACGTTGCATAGGACGGGGGAGCATCACCAAAGCATGGTGCAGCTCTGGGACACATGTATATAACAATTTTAGGCTTTGCTAATTCCTATCAATAATTAAGTCATTTAGATTATAGCTGCCTATATAATAACTGGTCTAAATAAGTTGTATTCTGGTTAAGTTAAGATGTTAATTAGACAAGCAATGAATTTTTACATCTACATTAACAGTGTCTTCTTTGGTTGCCTGTAGCTAAGTGCACATGCAACAAGCATGCTCTGCCAGGGTCTTTCCCCTCAAAATTTCAACTCACTTTCTGTCAGGAGATCGGGCTGGGTCCACAGTGACTGCTTTCCATGCTTTTCTGCAAAAGCATGTGTTGCATCATCCCAATTCCTGGGTTGCCCCCGGCAGGCTGCGGCAGAGCTCCTGGGGTCTGTGGCAGCAGAGAGCTCTGGAGGACGTATAGCAGGAGGGAAGCTGCAGCCAGGTGGCCCAGCAGTTGCCTCACCAAGAAGCTGAGAGGACTGTTGATATACTTCTGAACTGAGCAATCGATGCTGTTTAACTTCTATTTTTTTTGTTTTTCTTGTTTCATTTAAATAGTTTCTTACACACGTGGTTATCCCTGTCAGATGTGGAAACTACAGAGGTGCTCACAGGAGCACCCTGAAACAATGACACAACCTTTCCAGCGAGGACTGGGAATGTGTGGAGTGACTTATCCCCATGAAATATCTCTGCAGTCCTTCCGCCAGCCCACCGTCTCAGCAGAGCAGCGCTCCCGGTCCCATGCATTGCTGCAGACACCTGCAGGAAACGCTTCTCAGCTTTGTCATCCTGTGAAAATGTTGGAGTTTAACGTGCAAGATGCTGAACCAAGCGAGAACACAGCTGGGGTATCTCTTCTTGATGGTAATATATTAAAAGGGAAAATAAAGTGAAACAGCAGAAGCTGGAGTCAATGCAGACGCATCCTACCCCTTATGTCATGCTTCTGGAGAAATTTTTTGTTCTTTTTTCTTCACTTTTGGTTATGGCACTTTGTTCTGGGTGACTCTAAAGGTCTTGGGAGATAAACTGTTTCTTGAAATGAGATGAGTTTTCTAGTGGGGAAAAATCGTGCAAGAGACATCTATTTTTACAACGTCATCTGATTTGACTGCACAAAGCATACGCTGTAGCAGTCCTGGTATAGCCACAGACTTAAGCCTCTGTCTAAAAACTTTTTTTTTTCACAATCTGTTGGCCAAATAAAAGATGCTGCCTCATTGAACTTAGGTTTCTTTAGTCACTGAAGCACCGTGAAATAAGGCGTGAAGAGGTCATTAAGCCCGTTTTCTACCTTAAAGCTATGTTTTGCCCCACAGGCTGCATATTTGTTCCCCTGTCAGATGGGTTTGTCCAATCTTAAAGAGTTCTGAACACGGAGGCTTTACCACATCTGCAGACAGTCTGTTTTAGTGCAAACCGTTGCTTCTATTTACAGTGCTGCAAAGAATGGAGCTGGTGCTACTCCTAGAGAACACGTCCTAGCGTCTGGTCTAAGTACCTCTTGCTGCCATTAAGCTTGTTACTTCTTGTTGTCTCCACTGTGACACAGAGGTCATGTTCCTCCTTCCCTTAGAGTCATTTATTAGCTGAGGTCTCTTATTTGTGTTTTCTTTTTTCTCTTATGACCTGAACACCCGGTTCTTGTTCGCGGTGCCAGAAGCCTGTGGGACCACTCGAAGATAAGGCTATGGCAGATAGTCCAAAGGCCTGTTCCCAGCCATGGCATCTATGGAGAAGGTCCTCGCAGCAGACATGTTCATCACAGCAGCAATCTGGAAAAACTTCTCCAAACTAGTAAGGGTTCTGATGGCAGTCGGGGTCCCCTTACTCCTTGGTCCTGGGTCTGTTTGGGGTTCTTTTCATATGTTATCGAACAGCCTGTATGGCCAACCTTTCTTTTCCGGTTGGCCCATGGGTTAGTTACACAATGATTATTTAACTTTGAGACCTCTACCCATCATAAAGGTATTGTAGGGACAGGGCAAAATCTTTCGCAGCCCCCGTGGAGCAGATTAATAACCCAAACTAGACTTCTGGCAAGAGAACCTCGAGACATTTTTTTTGGACAGTTGTCCTAGAGACTGTGAAGGGATTAAGGCACATATTGTCTGTATACAAGCACCTTTGAAACAACCTTTGTGGAAGGCAAGCTCTGGTTTACGTGTGGATCAGTAGAACATGCTCAGAGTTAGCCATCTTCAGTAACAAGCTTATGCCAGCCAGCAGCAAATCATTTTTGAAGTTGAAATTTGAAATCTGACCTGTTATCCTGGAAAATATGGGCTTCGGAGAGCTCCCAGTCACAGAGGCGAGGCCAGGAGATGCTTGACAAAAGGAAATAAATAGCATCCTTCCGCAGAATCAAACTGAGAAGGAGAGACAGCCTGCCAGACCTTACAGTACCCACATCTCTCAGACGAGCACCGCGATGTGCAGGCGAGTGTAGCTGCTGCAGCAGCACGCAGGGGTGGTGGAGCCCAGAAGCCGAGGATCGAAAGCCATCAGTGGACTTTGTGCTTCCTGAATCTCTTAGTTTCGGAACAGCCAGCCTGATGTTTCAGCTTTTCAATGACCCGTGTCTCCCAATGCTCCCTCTCCCACCCGTTGGGGCAGGGTCCCCTGCTGGGGCTGTGTCCTATGGGGGAAGGATCGCAGGCTGCTATGGCATGGAGCATCGCTGCCAATGGCCCCAAAAGCCTCTGCAAAGAGGACGAACACTGCATAAAATGGAACAAAATATACACATCTACAGCAGTTTTTACATCAGCATGTGAGAGCCCCCAAAGCCTCACAGTAATTTCAGGCACTTACCAGGACTTGTCCTTCCTAAGCACACCAGTTTGTACTCTGACCCCTCAGGGACATGTGAAATGAAATACAAAAGCAGACTTATGTGTTTTATAGACCGGCTGGGAAAGGCATCGGCAGCTACCTACCTGGGCCTCATCCAACATCTCTGATGGGAGGGCAAAGCCCCCCATCTTACCAAACCTTGTCTTTTAAGCTCCCTCCCTGGAAGAGCCTGTCCTTTCTCAGGATGATCTCAGGATTATCCCTGCTACCACTTCATTTTTTCCTTTCACTGAGGATGCTCCCTGTTGGCTGCCAGGCTGAAAATCACTAGAAGTAGGTAGTTTTGTTGTTAATTCCTCCTTGCCCTTTGCGTGGGGGTAATGGCTCTTTGATGTTCTTCCAGCTTTCCAGAAAGAAGCTTTTCTTGTGTTAGGACTGGGGGATTAACTCCTACTTGCGTATTAAACCTCGGATGCTGTTGTAAGCCAGAAAGGGATTTCTGCAATGTCACAAATGCATCTCTTGCAGTCAGACTGAACCAAATCAGACATCAGATGCCTAGCCCCATACTGCATGACCTCGTACCGCGTTCAAGGCATATCCAGCGCAGACACTGGCTAGCCCTGGCAGCAGGAGGTCCTTGCCCATGGAGGTCAGCCAGCAATTTCAAGATATGTCTTGCAATAGATATTGCAGGCAAGAAAGGAACCTGCAGCCCCCTTTGCCTGTGCTGCTACTGCCCCGGTCCTGGCCTGAGACAGCTGATGGGGAGAGGCAGTGGAAGGACAGACTGCAGACAGTGTGGGTCTGGAGCACCCCATTTTGAAAGCAGGCTTTTCTACACAGCACAAACTTGGTGTAATGTGATCCTAAATATGATCCTAAGGTTGCCCTTAAAGTTTTTCTCTGTCTCTCTTTTCTTCTGCCCCAACAACTAGCATCCCATACCCCTCAACTAGCATTTTTCATGGCTTAAGAGAAAGCAAACAGGGCAGGAATAAGTGTGCAAGGTCAGCACCTGATCCCACAGTTTTTCACTGTTCCAAAAGCACGAAGGTGTATCTGTCAGTCCCTGGCTTGTGTTTCTCTCCTGGTTTAGTTCTAGAAAGCAGTTCAAGCCTTCATAAACACGGATATTAGCTCAAAGTTCTTGTATATAGCTTCTGAAATCCCTGCAAATCCCTCTCTTGCCCTAAAAGAATCCAAACCCTCAGGAGCCGCAAAGTGTTTGCTCCTTCGTCTGAGTCGTGCTTATTTCTACATAAATGGGAAATTCAGCCCAGAGTGTTTCTGAGGGCTCTGGATTTCTGATAGTACCTCTGGTGGTAAAATTATCCCTGCATATAAAATTATGTCTTGGTTAATGTGAGAGCTAAACACAGTTACATACGGTAGTTTCCACGAGACCTGAAGTACTTGAGATTTTTCAAAGGCAGCTTGTAAAACCAGCGTGTTGTTTTTCTATGGCAAGCCTGTCCCGGATAAAGCTGGGGCCATGAGCAGCAGACCGCAATTTTTTCTGGCTCCGAGAGCCTAGCGTGGAAGCGCTGGGCACGTACTTAACAAGACGCAGCCGAGGGCGGCTGGATGAATCCCATCTGGAGCTCCACAGCTCCTTTGAAAAGTGTGTCAAAAGGGGTCTGGCGTGCGGGGGAAATGAGAACATGTGGCAGATTACTGCACTCGAAACCAGCCGTCCCAGCAGCAGCCCGGGATGCGACCCGAACGCCGCTCCCAGGGCACAGCGGGATCCTGCTGAAAGTGTTATTTACTACCTTGCAAAGCAAGGCAGGAGCAGACTAGCCTTGCATAAACTTCCCTCTGCAACATCCCTGGGTCTCACAGGTCCCATCCCATGGGAATACCCATGCTGGGTGTTGGAAGACCACGTGCTCCCCGTGGTGCAGGATGAGGGCTGCATGTAAAGATGGCAATATTGCTCTGAGGCCACATGTGCTTCGAGCTTGTGTGATCTGGCCAAGGGTCTCAGGGTCCCCACGGTTTCTGGTTTCAGTTGATGTCTCATCATCTAGCCCACGCTGTCCCCTTTGCTATGCAAGCTGGCTGTCTTGCCGGCTCATTTGCAAGCGGGTGGGTGCTGGGAATTCAGTGCTATCAAACCCAGATTGAGTGGCTCCACTCTTCATAGTCACAAGGGGATTTGGGATTTCCTGCAAATTCATGGTCCCTTGGGTTCACATTGTTGTATGTTTTATGCAGAGCCTGGGAAGCCCCTCATGCATGTGGCAAGACATGGCCAAGAAATACTCTGCTGGTAGATGCTGCACGACTGAATGGTGAGTCAACCATGGCATTCTTTACGCAGAATTCAGGCATGGCCACATCCCAGGAGCTGTCTCATCCAGTTGACGACAGGGTGCCGTGTGGGCATTCTGATAGACTCAGTCTGGCTGTAGACAGGTACCACTCAGGCATCACAGGCAGAAAGCGTGCTACCTGGGAAGCTTTTCTGTATCCTCCTTGGTGTAGGGAAAGGAATTCGCAAGAGAAGGTAATTTGGTGTGAGAAACATAACACAGCAGTGTCTGGCCTGCATAGCAAAGACAGGTATGACCGTGTCATATCTGTATGGGGTCAGGGAGGCATCGCACAATTCAAACGCTTCTGCTTTGAAATCAGAAGATCAGTTTCTGACAGTCTTGTGCCTGGTCTACAGGTAATGCCAGAAGATACTTTAAACAAGGTGGTTGACGAAGATGTTTGTATATTTGCTGCTTGTGATGTCTGGTGGGTTATTAGGTAAAGACAAGAGCTAGAAAAATATTTTGGGAGTTATTTTGTTGGTGGGGTGTTGCAAAACAAAGAAATTAAGAGTTTGCCCAAGACCAAAACTGTAGGATATATGGGAACTGAACTTCTCTCCCTTGATTCCCATGTGCAAGAGATTCTGTGAAAACCATCCTGAGTGCACAGGGGACACAAGGCAAAGGCAGCGATGTGCAAAAAAGTCAAGCTCCCTTTCAGACACACTTCTGGCATAATGTTTCCTGCTCTCTCTCCAATGTGCATGGAGCATGGGTGCCTACTGAGACACCTATATTGCCTGAATCCTGTACATCACTGCCAGGCTAGATGCCTTCTTCTATAAGCCTTTTTCGGGGGGTATTCATTGCCGATAGCTTGAGCTATCTTCAGTGAATACACCTTCATCTAAGCTAATCATTTAGGATCTCTTCATAGCATGGACAAGAAATAGCACGTCTGGAGTAAAATTAACCTGAACCCTGTCAGACAGGTCAGAGGGTGACAAACTGACCCATACAAGTCCCATTTCTCTCCATCAGTTATAAAGGGGGTCATGGTGACTGTTTCAGAAGTGCATGGTTAGTTATGATCCCAAGAGCAGACACTATCCTTCAGCTCTTTTATAGTGTTATCATGTATTTTTGTGCAATTTTTCATAAGTCCAGATAGTTGAATCAAGCTTGCGACCACTGTGTCTCCAGTTTTTTTACACTCCATTGATTTTGATAGCCAAATAAGAAACGTGTTCACTGCGCAGTTGCAAAATTGGAACTGATGTACTCAGTTGACCCACAAACACTGTTTTCTTATTGCACTTAAATGAGTGATTGCTTGTTAGCCACTGGAAAGGACATATGTACTGCATTAGTAAAAATAGATATATTACTTTGGACATTTTTTCCAGGAAAGTTGCATCAAACAGTCCCTTTTAGTCTATTAAAACATTTGAAATATAGTCTTATATGTAAAAAAAAATCATTCAGTGAATAGCAGCCTGATATTTTTTACTGATTTTTTAGGAGAAATTTAGTAAGCAAGTGATTGTAATAGGATGTTGTAAGGAACTCACTGCTGAACTGAAAATAATTTTTCTGTTTGAATATATTTGTTCATCTTCTTTCCCAACCTGGATGTTTTTTACCAGAATTAGGTCTATGTCATGAAGTAGATATCAGTTCTGGCTTTAAAGTTGCCCAACATGATGCGATGAGTTCTGTAATTGAACGTGAGCCAGCAACGGGCCCTTGCAGCCAAGAAAGCCAACAACATCTTGGGCTGCATTAGGAGGAATGCTGCTGGGCAGGTCAAGGGAAGTGATCCTTCCCCTCTGCTCAGCACTGGAGTGCTGTGTCCAGTGTTGGGCTCCCCAGGACAAGAGAGAAATGAACATACTGGAGAAGATCCAACAGAGGGCCATCAAGAAGATGAAGGGATCGGAGCATCTCTCATACAGGAAGAGGCTGTGAGAGTTGGGACTGTTCAGACTGGAGAAGTCTCAGGAGATCTTATCCATGTGTATAAATACCTGATGGGAAGTAATGAAGAAGTGGTGCCCAGTGACAGGACAAGAGGTAACGGGCACAAACTGAAACACATGAAATTCCACCTCAACACAAGTGTTGTCCGAAAAGCGGATTCGTGCCCGGCGTGCAAGTAACCAATTCCACACGCTCAGGAGAGATATTGTTTTATTCAGGCCTGGGTGCTCGGTGGACTTGCCACAAATCAAGCACACCCGGTCTAATCACCTTTCTGTTTATATCCATGCTTCTCATACATATTTTAAGTTTCTTTGTTACATATTCATTACATTTCCGAGAACTAATTATAATATTGCATCATCTTAAACACATGCGCACTAAAGCCTTTAGGGTCTTCTTGGGGGTCTCGGGTGGTCTCTGGTGGTCGGCAGGGCAGTGAACTCTTCATGAACTTATTTCCTCTTTACCTTATAGGGTCGCAATTTGTCCCTGAGCCATGCTTGGACCACGTCTGTTTATAGTTTCCATAGCTAAAATTAATTATCACTACTTCTAAAACACACACCTGTTAGTTACCTAACTTCTAAGCAAAAAGTCTTCATTGTTTAAAGTTACAGAAGCGAGCAACATAGAATCCACAACAAACCAAACCATCCATCACCATAGTACTCTTAAATTAAAACACATACATCTTGATCTCCTCCAATCAAAACCCCACTCACTAGTTTCATCATTCTGGTTTCTTATTAACTGGTTTTTTAACCCAGTTCTGGGTGAGGGCTATACACAGGATGATAACACTTTGAAGATTAATGTTGATTAAGATTAACATTAACACAAGGAAACACTTTTTTTACTGTGAGGGTGGTCAGACACTGGAACTCATTGCCCAGAGACGTTGTGTGGTCCCCATCTGTGGAGATACTCAAAGCCCAACTGGACGCTGTCCTGGGCAGCCTGCTCTGGCTGACCCTGCTCGAGCTGCGGCATTGGACTGGATGATCTGCAAAGGTGCCTGCCAGCCTCAACCATTCACCTGTGACCCTGCTGGTCCCCATTTCACCAGAGGCAACTGGAAGTGGTCTGCTTTGCCTCCCTGCAGGTTCCTGGGCTAATCACCGTTTCAGAGGAAAGCATTCTGCAATCCCAAGGCATTACCTGAGGCAGAGGAGAATTAAAGAGGGATCTTCTCCCCTCTTTACTGCATCACCTAAGCTCAGAAGGGACTCAGGAAGTGGGGAGTAAGGCTTATAAACTCTGAAATGGTTCCTGACTTCTTATTTCAAGGTAATCCTGCTAGATTTGGGACCACCTCTGCTGCAGAGAACCCAGAGCCAGGCTTACTAGCTCCCTGTGTCTTTGTGTTTCTGGTCACCAAGCTCTAGCCGGGGATGGTGGAGGAGCAGCTGGGGGAGCTGCATGGTTTTTGTCTGTGTGAAAGAGCAGCAGCTTACAGAAAGTATAGTATCTTGTGCTGATTTTGCTGCTTAGTCATACTGCAGTAACTGTAACTTGGCAGCTGGTCTTACCCCATTCCTTTGCAAATGTTTCCATTTATGGCTGGGATTTTTATTTCCGTTTGCCTCCAATTGCCACACAGATGGAAAGTCTCCAAAAGGGGAGGCCATAGGTTTACATCGGGAGAAACCAGTTGTGTGTATTCATACCTTGCATTTCAAGTATCTCTTACAGGAGCACACCACCCAGGATGCTCAAGGGATTCATTAGGGATCATTTTGGCCAGAAGCGGGCGTTGTGCGTTTCTGGTGGCAGGAGCACAGATGTCATTGTGGTTGTCAATATTTTCCTTGCCCAGGGCTCAGATACGCTGTGAAGGAGAAAGTTGCAGCCATTTGACCTGGTTGTCCCTGCTAGCAGCTGGGTGCTGTGCCTGGTCCTGCTGGGGCCCCAGAGAAGGGGCGGCCATGTGAGGAGGCGGTGCTGGAGACCCTTGAGGCTGTGCCCATGCCACAGGCTGGGAAGCTACAGCTCCGGAAAGAGGAGCCATGGCTCCTGAATGCTCCTTACAGAGAGTAACCTCCGGTTACAGAGAGACACGGCATGTGGGATCCAGGATTCCTCCATGTGTTACAGATGTGCAGGTTTACGATGCAGTGTGCTCCAGCAAGCCTATGGAAAAAAGCATTCCCGGCTTATGAGGAGCTTTAGGGCAGATAAAACAGAATTGTGACCTGAGCTGGAAAAGGGATGTGCCTGCTGCAAGCTTATTGCAGTGGCTGGGGCTGGAGCCTCTGGGGGAACGGCACTAGGATGCAGCATTGATCCCGTCTCGCTCTCGCACCTTGTCTGGCTTGCCGGTTCCCCGTCTCCTGCTCACATGGATAACATGGAGCAGTGGGCTGAGAACAATTGAGAAAAAAAAAAAAACATAAAACCCAGGGCACTGGGTTGGAAAAATAACTGATCTTTTGTTTAAGGCCAGGTTTCTGCAAGGCACTGAAAACCCCACGTTTTTTGCTCTTGGTCCACGTACTCTTGTGGAAATTAAGTGCGTGCCTCAGTGAAACCTCGACTGACTGGTCAGAGGCTCCCCTCCCACCCCCCAGCAAGGCAGAAAGGGTGCAAAGACTGGAGCACTGACCTGGCAGCTACCTTTTCATCAGGTTATGGATAACCTCTCCATGTCTGAATTATTTCCTTTCAAACGTTTGGCTCGGTTTTGGGTATTCTGTAGAAACATGTGATTTCTGGAGAAACCTTTTGAAAACAGAGCATTGATTTTTCCAGCCAAAAAAGCCTAATCTTTGCCAGAGCTGATTCCTCTACAATCAAAGCGTTCAGCTCCTATGGACAGGGAGCTACCGTGGGAAGAACAAATGTTATTGCCTGGCCCTGCTGATGAATTCCTGTCTACAGCTCTTAGCTTTCTGGTCTGTGTTATGACAAGGCTTCAAGGAAAGAAGATGGGAGCCGTTTAAAACCGTCGTCATGTCATGGCGTAGCATCCCTCACCCCATGTCTCAGGATGGACAGAGTATGTGCATTATCCCATTCTCAAGAGCTCGAGTCCTACCCAGTCCTTTCTTTGCCCGGGCAGGGAGAAGAATGGGAGAGAAGCATGGGGTAAGGAAGACCCCATAGTGCTCTTCCCAGGTGGGAAGGCAATTAGGCAGACGTAGGATGGGTCCTGCTCCAAGCCCCGGCTCCGGTGGCCCAGACCTGGGACCATCACCACATGCAGGATCCAGATGCACCAGCGCGGAAGCTGCAGCAGGGCTGTTCTGAGTGCTGGACCCCAGGAAAACATGTGCTGCTCTGCTGTGGGGTGCCCGGGGCTCACCCCAGTCGGCCAGGGCTGCTTGGCAGGGCTGGAGAGTCCAACCGACGGCCTTACGGGGTGCAATGAGCTGCTGGTTGGCTCCTGGGGGCTCCTGGGGGCTCCTAGTTGGGAGTCAGCACTGAAGCTGCCCCCAGAGCTGCTGCAGGAGCAGGTGGAGAGGGGGGAGTGACCCCCCCAGAGGAGGACCCCAACACTTGGGACAGGGAAACGGAGAGATGCTCCTGCAGCAGCTACGGTGGTGCTGGGACACCAGAGCTGGTGGGATTCAGCTGATGGCTCATGAGAGCAGGCTGCTGGGCCTCATGGTGTCTTGTGCAAGGGAGAAAGCCTTTGGGAGGGACTAGTGAAAGGCTATGTGGAGCAGTGGATCCATCCTGCTCTTCCCACAAGGGGGATACCCCTGTGGAGGGACAGGGCGTGGAGTCTGCAACAGGTGAATATTCAAGTGGCTGTCATGTTCTGGGATGTCTGTTCTGCACAGGCAAGGGATGGAAGTTATTACAGTGTAAACCCTGTATCCTGCTTCATAGGGGCAAGGAGATTGTCACGTATATGTGTTTAAACTTGTAACCTTCTTAATTTTGGTGTTTTGTAGGGTGAGGGTGGTTGTTTACTGAGTGCATGGACACAGTGTTATCACATCCATCCGAATTGTTTGGGAGGAAACGTAGAGTGTGTAGCACGTGTACGTTAAGGCTGTGATGATGTTAAAAGACTTTGTAATGAATGTATATTCAAATGACAGCTCTTAAATATGTGTTCCCCTGAAATGTGGACTTTGGGCTGCATGAAAGCAGCTCCCAGTTCTGGAAACATGTTTTCCCTGAAAGCAGGACTCTTAAGTCATCATGATGCTATTCAAACTGGGGCTGGTGCTGCTCATGGATATCAGCAGCTCAGAGATAGCAAACTCAGGCTGTAATCTTTACCGGCTTTTCTGCTTCAGGTCCTCTCCGGTGTGCTCCCTAACATCCAGCGCCAGCCCCTGCTCTCGCCGCTGGCGGGCAGGGAGCCCACACAGGTTTCTGCGGTGGCTGCAGCATCTACAACCAAGGCTGCAGAGGGGCAAACGTAGACCTGGCACCTCCCACGCTCCCCTGCCTCTTCCCAAAGGCTTCATGAGCAAAACCCCGGACCGGAGGCAAGCTTGCTGTTTGCTCGCAGAGACGAAACATGACAGAGGCTTTGCCAAAACCAACTGCTGCCTGCTGTCTCCTGTTGCCAGACGCTGCCAGCCCCCAGTCCTCCCCCAAGGAGACGTCTGTCCACCGCCGGCCAAGCTGCGGTCTCTCGATGGGATCCATGTGTTCGTGATGAGAGGCCTGGAGAACTTAATTGTCCCTGGTCTGGGGTTTTCTATTGAGCGCTCCTACAGCCTTCAATTATCTGGATTCCCCAGAAGGGATGTGGGAGGCTGATTCCCCCGCACAGTTTCCAGCAGCTCCTGCAAGTCCTTCCTTCCCCATTTCCCTTTTCCAGCACCCTTCACCCTTTCTCACTGTGCTTGTCCTTGTGCCTACCTGAGGCTGGGCTATGCTAGATCATATCTTGACCACAGACACACCTTTTATTTTTTCATGTCTGACAGAGATGTTCTAAGCAGACAGGACGTCGATTCTGCCTTTGCGAGGTAGCGAGGTGTGCAAGCATGAGCAGGCTGCTTTTAAGGATGCTCACATTTCCCTGATCTCAAACAAGGTTCAGCTGTTAAGCCTTGAAGCTTCTCTTGTGAGCAGACTGGTAAGCCTGCCACAATCGTTACCACAATTTTAGGATAGGCACAAACAATTTACTTCATGACTTCATGGCAGGGCACGTTTTTAATGTGGTTACATTAGTTATGCTGTTGTGTGAAGAGGCACTCGGGTAGGTAATGTCAACCATTTCAGGACCCTTTAGACTGCCAGTGATGCAGGGGAAATCTCAATGTAAAATGAAAATCTGGTTTCTGTGCCCAAGAAGATAATTACAAAAGAAACAAATAATGCATGATTTCTTGCTCATTTCTGCTTCTCTCTTTAGGTTTTTATCTTTGTAGATGGAGGCTGTCACAGTCTGGATGGATGAGGGACAGAAGGGAGGGCGAAGAACTGTATGTAAAACACAGTGAGTGCATGCCTGCACTTTCACCTCCCCACTGTTAATTTTGTTTATCACACACTGAAGCTGGAAAATCTCAAGCCTCTTTGAACTGGAGATAAGCATTCGAGTTCCACTGGCAGTCTTAAGGAAAAGCAGTATAAACATAAGATGTTATTTATTGTGCGCATGTGATCAAAATGATTTCATTTGATGTGGGAGGTTGGGCTCACATTAATGCTCAAATGAAGAGCACAGACGTTCAGTTACGCTGGTAAAAGGGTATGTCACATCCCTGGCAAAAATACTTTAACTTCCTTGTGACCCTGATCTCTTGGGCTGATTTAAGGTACCATCAAAAGAGAATCCAAGAAAGGATGGAATATTGCTCTCCTTCTGTACCTCTGTATTGCTAACTTGCTCTGCGGAGTATTTGCTTGTTTTGTCTCAGAGGAATAATAATGCAGCATATTTTTTGGTTTTGGGATGGGGTTTTTTTTGTTTTACTTTGTAGGAAGACCTTTGAAACCAGCTCCAGAAAATAATCTTTTTCTTAGCACTGATTATGTATCCAATTATATTACATTTCTTACATGCGTAAAACTCCTGTTCAAATTTTTATGACTCTTGGTGCAAATACCATTTTCCTTGTCAGTAGTAGCAGGTTCGCCTGACGGTAGAGGGCATTTTAATTGCTATGTTGTATTTGGCCAGGAGGACACTTCATTACAGAACTATACATTTCTTGAGCGTCAATCTATAGCTACAAATGAAACAAGGGCCTCTAATGTTTTGTGTTAGAGCAAAAATTCGAGCACGTGCGTAAGGGAAGGGGAGGTGTTAAGCGTCATGCCAAAAGCAGACAAGCAATGCTCTGCTGTACGTGACCCCCGCGGGGAGCTGGGCCGAAGTGCTGCACAGGGTTCCCTGGATTCACATCAAATATGTGAAAAGCAGCATCCATCGAGCAGTGGAAAAGCTCTGCAACCCAAGGAACAGCTTCTGGGTGGCTGCCCACTGCGCTCCCTGGGACAGGGATGTCTGGAGGGCAGGGCAGCTCTCCGCAGCCTCTACCCCGGCAGAGGAAAGTAAGTCCCGGGAGAGCTCAGCACATAAAGTGAGTCCAAGGAGGGCTCAAGACATGCTGGGCTTTTGCTTCGTAACTTGGTGGCTGAGGTGGGTGCAGATTTCAGAGGTCTCCATCAGTTCAGAGGCACACCCATATGCCCGTGGCGTACACCATACTTGAATTATCTGCAAAATTTTGTTTCTGCAAGTTATTTTGCAAGTTATTATGATTGCAAATTTTTGCAAAGTTTTTGCAAATTATTGTTAGTTTAACCTGTAACAAATTTGGCCCCATATTCAGGTTGCAAAAGGGGTCACGATGGAAATCCTTGCTCCAGGACTGCACTCGTCTTCCAGAGAGTTTGGGGGCAATGTTAGTGAGCAGCTAGATAGAGTTCCTTACCACTGCAGAAACTCCAGAAGATATTACTGTTCAGTCTTACTCATTGCTGTCATTTACCTGTGCAGTGTCTTTTGCCGGTCAATCCACTGATTCATGCGAGCATCAATCAGATCCTCTTCTAGACCCTTGTTGGCCTCCTTGCTGCCTGCATCCAAAAGGTCCTGTCATTTGGGGAGGGAGGGATTATATTTTCCTTTAACCTCTGCAAGATAAAAATTTAAAGCCTTCAAGAGAAGACTTTTCACTGGCTTTGTGCTCCTGGAAGGGAAAGCAAGCCTCTTTCAGGTGGTGTTGGCAGTCCTGCTGCTGGTGTACCAGCACGGTGCTATGTTGGCAGACCTCACCTGCTGCCTTCATTTTTGACCTGGGCTCATATTTGACTGCTGCACTACTGCACCCTGTGCCAAAGCATCCCAAGTGAGGACAGCCAAGCTCATTTCTCAGAGCCCCCCCTTCACCCCCTGGGGGGTTGTGAGAATTAGGGGTTTTCAAGAAACTTAATGCTTTCTCTTGGTGAGCATCTCTAGTTACAAGTTGCAACCTTGAAGTCACAGATTTTCATTTAGGACCTGAATCACAGGTCCCTAAAGCCAGTAAATAGCCTCTCATTGGCTTCAAGGCTTTTTTCATGTTTCCTTTCTAATTCCTTTTTACTGGTCCTGTGGAAATGGGAATTACACATAATCTGTCCCAAGAATTCAGCTCCATACAAGGGTTGATGTTGGAAACATTTGTTTAAGACCTGAGGGCAGGAGAACAGTGCGCTTACAGAGAGACAAAGCTGGGATTAAAGACAAGATTAGCATTTCAAATAAATCAGCTCAATTGCTGAGCCCTAATGTGTCCTTGCCAGGCCACCAGACTCCTGAGGGAAGTCACTCGAACCGGGGCCAGCCACCTCCCAACCCAGCAGCCCACTCTGCTGTACCCCCACATTCAGAGGAAAGACTTTTTTCTTTCCTATCTGATCCCTTTCAGCCCCCTCTTTTCCCAGGATAAAGGCACTAATTAATTCCTTTCCTTTCTATTTATACCCGTTAGTCATTGCAAAAGTGTCCCCCGACAGATTTATGGTTCAATATAATGAGTATGTCTTGAGGGAATATTATTCATACAGTTAGCTGAAATCTAACAGAGAAAGTCTATATTTTATTTGTAACCTTAGCCAGAGTAGTCATTTCATGGGGAGGCAGTACCTCCAGGCTCCAGCAGTGAAAAAAGCAAATGTTTAGATAGGAGTTCATCAGCAAAAGAAGGAAACTGAAATCTCTTTCTTAGGTCTGTACACGGCGTTAAGGACCGTGGGTGGGGCGGGATGTGACTAAGTTCAAAAATGTACATTTTTTTTGAACCGTCACTGGTAAAAGGCTGGGGAGGGGAATGAGGTTTCCTCTATAAACTATGTGGGTTTTTTCTCTTAATTTCATGGAAACACCACTGCAAGTTTTTCCTTCTCGTTTCTCTGGTGACAAGAAAATAAAACAAATGCAGCTGGGTCATTCTGCTCTTGCTGTATTTCACCACGAAGCCCCAAAAGACACAAACTGTGTGTTTTAACTCTTTCGCTTCCCTGGGCTACGAAACTAAAGATCATTTGACAAGTCCACAGAGATAGGTCGGGATTATCCAGCATGTACTGTGGACCATGGAGGCATCAGCCGCCTCTCTGAGGTCCTGCCTTGCCAGGGAGCTGGAATGCAATTGCTTCACTATGCAAAGGCTATTCCCAATGAGTCAACAAGTTTTGGGACTCAACCATCTTGACTGGCTGTGTGGAAAAAATGTGCTGCAAGAGATGAAAGCCTCAAAAAGCAAGGGTTGTGAAACCTGTAAAAGGGGAAGTATTCTGGGAGAAAGGGTTTCAGACCATCCTTTCCTCACTCTCTCTGTCCTCTGTCCACCTATTTTTTGTTTGCTGGGTTCACATATGATCTTGTATTGCTGCTACCTGGCACCTCTGGGAGCACCCTGGGCACCCTCACTTCCCCTGGTATTGAAATGCGTGAGCTGGCTCTTCCACCCACAGCACGGTGGTGAGGAGACCCAGAAACGGTCAGCTGGAAGCCCTGTCGGGAGGGAGCAGCTCCAGCAGTGGTGACCTGTCAGGGCACTGTAGAAAAGCTGACTCTAGACACGAAGCCTGGACTGAGCAATTGAAGGTAAAATATTAACAAGTTCATAAGTATGGCGTCGATTTCAAAAGGGCAAACTTCAAAAACCCAAAGAAATTGTGCAGCAAGAGCAGCTGGGCACAGGAGCCCCGGAGCACCCCTGCCATTTCTTCAAGCCAGAGTACTCAAACGGATCTTGGAAAGGGACATCTTGAGCAGAGGGGAATATAACTTGGAGCAAGGGTCTCTGCACTAATGAAGTCTAAACGAACGCTTCAGGCAGATTATTAGAAATTATTAGCAAGCTCACGGCTGGCTGTGGGAGCAAAGCTTCGGCAAGGAGTAACCTGCAGCTGGGACAGAGAGCCAGGAGCACGTCGTTCTCTTGGGCGGTCTCTCACAATGAAACCTCTGCTGTGCTGAGCAGAACCGAAAAGGGCCCTCGGCCTACCAACAAGAGCAAGCTTTTGTTGCTCCGCTGGTGGCATTAAGGGTGGCTCCTGTAAGCTTCTCTGGAGTCTGTGCAGCGTGGGACCGGCTGGAAGATGGGGGACTGCCACCTCCATTTCTGGTCACTCGTTTTCCCACCGCTGTATCTAAACAACGTAGATAGATTCTCTGGGATGTCATCATCCTCTAAGGATCTTGAGCTCTAGTGAAAAAACCCAAGGTCACAGATACGGGCCTGCATCTGGCAAGGCTTCAATAATGCTGTAGGTTGGGAAATCCTTGGGGCTGTTTAAAATAAACTTCTAGAAACTCCAAACAGTACTTCCTTTTGCGTTAGCAAACAACAATTTACAAGCACGCAAATGCTGTATATAAAAATGGGGTGCTAAGTAAATAAGAACTGCAATAGCATAGGGGACTTAAAAGTTAACTCCAGAATATTAAAATAGGAAAAAGTATGCAAAGCCTCAGATTGCGCTTGTGTGTTCATGATGACTCTCTAAACATCCTGGAGCAGTTGGCTTTAATGGCCTAAATCCCAGGAAATGCTGCTAAAATATGGTATCGAATGAACATTTGCTTTTTTCTTCAGAAAGATTCCCCTTTGTGTCTCATTTTACCACAATTCAAGAATGTCAAACACTGTGGGGGCTGTTGCTCATGTACATGACCTGGGTTAATCTAGAAAAATAAATGTTTTTTCTTCTTTTATTTCTTTAATAGATGTCTTCTCCTGGGCACCGGTGAGGATGAGCAAGACCTGCCAGGAACACCTCGGAGCCAACCGAGCCTGCACCCAGTGTTGGCAGAAAGGGTGGTGAGGATCAGAGGGTGGACCAGCACAGGTGATGTTGTAGTAGGATTCTGCTGCAGATCACCTGATGAAGAAGAGCAGGTGGATGAAGTTTTCTTTAGGCACTTGGAGGAAACCTTACAGCCACACGCCTGGGTACTTACAAGTGGATTTAACCACATTGCTATCTGCTAGGAGAGCAATGTGGCTGGGCATAGCCACGACAAGAGGTTTCTGGAATGGTGTGAAGGCAATTTCATGATGGAAGTGATGAATGAACTGACTAGGGGAGATGCTCTTTTGGACCTGCTACTGAAACACAGGGAATAACAGGCTGAAAATGAGAAGGCTGGAGGCAGCCTTGTCTGCAGGGTGTACAAGACTGTGGCACTGAAGGTTCTGAGAGAAGTCAGAAAGGCAAACAGCAGAATTACAGCCCTGAACCTCAGAGGAGCAGGAGTTTGCCTGTTGGTGGGGAAGAATACACATGCATTGTATGAATTGAGTTAGGAAGCAAGAATTTCAGAAAATGGCAACTACAAAAGGGCGTAAAATTCATCCTTCCGTTTGTCGTCAGTGAAAATGCTGAGATTATCAACTGCATACTTACAAATATTTGAAAACCAGCATACATTGTTTTCACTAAGCACTTCACAGTCTTGGCCTCGTTTTTGGTTCTCTTCACATATTTAGAAAACAAGACCCTTGGAGACCACTGTATAATCTCAGAATCACATGAAGGGTGGATGCAATTGCAGACAGATGGAAAAAAACTACAGTAGCTGTTTTCCAGAGAACCACAGCAGTCCCATAAAGCTGTTTCAGATGTATGTATGTGATTTAAAACTAGGAGATTGCATTTTATTGGCAGCTACAATTCAGATGTAAAAAAAAAAGAGCAGCTACACAGTTTACAAAGTAACAACTAAACATACCATAAATCACATTTAAGTCTACAAGGGGATGTAAATGAAATAGTAGCCATCCATGCCTGACTGACTCCCTTACTTCAAACTCTATACAGAGTCATAGAGGACAGCAGAAAATCAAGCAGTTTTTTCCTTCTTTCTTTCTACTCTTCATCTTCCTCAATTTCCTCTCTCTCCATTTTAAATGTAATTGAATACTAAATATCGGTTCAGTATATAGTGTGTTCTGTGAGCAGCAATAATAGTATGTGGGTCGGATACACAGGGGATGAGCAACTAATCCATGTCCATGCACATTCTCTGCAAAATTCTTTCCATGAGATTTGCAGTTCCACTGAAAGGAGAAAAACAGAAAAGCAGTCGATTTGAGGATTAGGAAGAGGAGCCAAAGAGAGGTAGTGGATGAGGATCCCATGAGTGAAGGGGAATGATTACACACCTGGACAGACCTCCATACATATAGAGCAGGCACTGCGTATAAAAGAGTATCACTGCGCACAGAAAGAAATGTCTTTGCCCATCTTGATTCCCCTCACAAAGAAGAAAGAAGATGCTAGATAAAATGTTGCAACTGTCTCAAAAAGTTCCTGCCCCAAATCCATTTTCCTCTAGAGCTTCCTATGTTCTCATCCCATTCACAAGAACAAAAACTCAATTACAGAGAACTAGCTCAGGCCTTTAATGCCGCCAGTTATAAAAGAAGATCGTAAAAAAGCCCAACAAATCCAGAAAAAAAGCAGCATCTTGTTTTGAGGTTATTTTGTCTGAATTTCTATGTAAACAAGACATACTACCACTTCAGTGTGCCTGTATGTCAGACCACCCCGATGTAAGAAATGAACTCACCAGATGTGGCCATCTATGACAGAGGTGTGAAGATAATATCCTACAAATATCATGAAAATGGATGCCTAGGTAGGTGAGAAAGACCAAGTTAGCCTTTTTTATTGAGGGAAAGGATGCAATAGGGGGCTGTCTTTTAAAATATACAAGAATCCTCATGGGGACAAGGCATTATGTCATGTTAAGCTGCAGGAAAAACTTTTGATTTGACATGAGAAAGTTCAAGAAGCACACAGAGAAAGTTAAAAGTCTGTAGGTCCTTTGGTCAAGAAACTGCACACAAAAGACAACGTTCACAAGTCTGCGAGAAGGAAGAGTGAGATAGGAAGTGTGGGCCTGTGCTCTCCTCCTTTCTACACTTTGGGCACTCATCAGCAATGTAGGAGACAGATGTGCTGTCCAGTTGTTTGTGATAAGGCATCTTGCTGGAAAAACAGCTTCTGCAGGGGCAGATTCACCTAGAAATAGTTATACTGAACGCAACATTGATTAGTGATTTGAAGCAACATTGATGGGTACTCATGGACGCAACAGAGCTTGGACACAGCAGCGAAGTAGGCAAGAGAAATGGCCTGGTATGTGGTGTGTTCGCTGGATTACTGGAAGGTAAATGTTTTGCTTAGACATCTCATGTACTGTCTGGTAAATCATTGTCATCAGAAGCTGGACCCCTCCTCTTCACTAAAGATGCTCCAGAAGAAAAGTGACCATCCCATTTAGAGCTGTAGGAGTGCCCCTGGAAAGGAATGGCTCCACAAAATCCTTCTTTGCTCTTCCAAGGAATCATTGAGAAATTTCTTGTTTCTCCAGTATGCTTATTCTTCAGTGTCCCCTTGCTCCAGAATGAGTCCTGCTTCTGTCACTGGGCTTTGAGATGAATGGGGGAAAGGGCACGTAAAATTCTAGCTTATGGCTATGGTTCCTATAGGTGCTGCTTGAGTATCATAGAATCATAGAATCATTTAGGTTGGAAAAGACCTTTAAGATCATCGAGTCCAACCATAAACCTAACACTGCCAAGTCCACCAGAGTACTCCTGGTGAAGATGCTGACACAGAAAATACTCCAGAAATGTGCCTTTTTGAGTGCTAGCAGCTACACAGAATTGGGTTTATTATTTTCACCTGGTAGTTCAGATGTTTTTAGCAAATACAAACAGCCTGAGCAACATGTTCCTGTAGATGTTAGTAGTTCCTGCACCTTACTCTGACATCTCTTGAGACAAATCCTTTGCTTTTGTCACTACTTGCGAGTCAGTAGAGTGAAATGAGAGTTAAATTGGGGTTCTCAATTGCAATTACCTTGTCTGGCAGCTGTGGCTTTGTTCTGGTTCCTTCACACTGTGCATTTACACAAAAGTTTGGAGACAGAAAGTCATAGCTCAAGGGATAACAGGCTGTGTTCCTGAAAGTCATTGCTGTTTTCTATATTTTGTTGGGACATTTGCCCCTATTTTTCATTTAGCAGAGCTAAAAATTACCTGTGAAATTAAAAATAATAATTAAAAAAAAACCAAACCCAACCCAACAACAACAACAAAAAAACAAAACCCAGAAATGAATCAATAGAAAGAGGTAATACTCAGACTTGGATGACTCTGAGCAAGACTTGGATATTTGCAAAGGCTAAGATGCAAGCTGCTCTTTTTTTGAAATGTTCTTGTTTTATTTGTTCCACTCAGGACACGTTACTAGGATGGGAAGAGGAGGAGGACGGGGAGAGGAAAGAAAGAGGAACACTGTTTGATGGCATAAATACGAGGGGCAGCAATGCCAACCACGAAAAGGGGCCTCTCATCGTGGGTAACTGAGACTTCTTCCAGCTTGTTTAACACAAAAATGCCTTCACTTCCAAAGATGACAACCGCGCCCCATCCCAGCATCTGCCCTGGGAGGGGAGCGGGTGGGAGGAGACCGTCCCGAGGTGTCGGTAGACCCACAGTGACTCTCCGTGGATGTCTGGAGCTACTACAAAGGAGGCTCTGCCTGATTTTGAAGGAGGAGGAACATAGAGGGCAGTTCCAGCCTGCGAGGGAATAGAGGGACTGGGCTGGAGACGCCTTTGCTGCTCCCGGCCGCTCCTCCCCACACACCCCGAGCACCCAGAGCCTTCCAGCCGGGGATGCAGGAGCCTTCCTGATACGAGAGACTCCACAAAGGCTTTTCCCTGACATTTCGGAGGCTTTTTGGAGGAAATTTTGATGACCGCGTTTTCCAGGTAAGCAGAGTTTTCCTTCTCCTTGTATAGTGGTCGTGCGGCTATTTACTGGTGGTTCTCCAGCAGGGAATAAACTAGCCAGCCCCTGAAATCCCAGCCTGTGCCCCTGCGGGCTGCGCAGCTATTGCCGCTGCTGATGGGCTCTCCAGCCAGCTGCTCATTTCAGGCGCATCGTGTTTAGACACTGCCCGCTATAAGACAATGTATATTTTCCCATTGTTTTCAGTTTTTGGCTAGTTTGGGCGTTTTTCCAAGAGTTTTTTTCCAGGTGCGGGTAGTGTGAGCCACAGACTCTCATCTGCCAGGGCCAGAGGTCTAGAAAATCCCTCGGGGGGGACCTGTTGAACCAAATTCTTCCCTTCGGGCAACTGAGTTGAGTTCACCAGCAACACTGAAGTGATGGCAGCAGTAGCAGCACCAGACTCCGCTGCTGCTGTGCAGCAGAGCGGCTGACCTGCTGCACGATTCCTCTTTGATTTTCGGAATTTCAGAAGATATGGATTAGGCTAACCTGTGATTCGTGTCTCCTAGTTATGCTGAGTTTCACCAGCACAAGCTCCTCTATTTGGGGGGTAACAGCGTGTCCGGAAATGCCTGCGAGCTCGTTGCACTTGCCTCCTCGGGTCAGCTATTTTTTTTAGTGGCAGGGGTCTGCATGAGTGCTGTAAATGGAGGTTTCTGGCTGCCAGAGCCGAAGCTCCAGGGGGCTGCAGCATCCCCCCGGGCGGCAAGCGCGGTCCTGCGGCCGGAGCACCCAGCGGGGCTGCTGCCCGCAGCCTTCCTGCGGCCTGGGCTTTCTCTGGCTAAAGTCCCAGGATAGTTGCAGTAGGAAAGCTGGAGAAGACCTGGACTCCCTGCAGCTGTCGGAAAACCCTCCCCCTGGGTGGTGTGTCCCGGGACTCAAGCTACAGGGCATGTTTGGGTAGCGACTGCAACAAACACTGAAATTCCCTCTGCATGCAATGGGCAAACCGTGGGCTCACAAACGAGGAAGAGGAGGTGCATTTATAAGAGCTTTTGTTCCAAATGGGACACATTTTTTTTTCTGGTTTTATTTTATTTAGCAAACATCTGAGTGGAGTAAAATGCTGCCTGCACAAGTGGATGGCACCACAGTCGCTGCCCGCTGGGCATGGCCGTGAAAAAAGTTGGGACTGGGTCCATGTCAGAGCAGCAGTACAGTTTCAAACTTTATTCTGCATATGACATAGCTAGCATAATTCTCCTTTCTTGAGAATAATGCAATTTTTGTGGCCTTAAATAAGCTCCTTGCAGGCAGAATTAGCTTAGAGAGCGGACCACTTGAATTTTTGTAAATTTGGGAACAATTTGCTCAACTATAATAACTGTTGTGGTATTGAAGGAGAAATACATATTGCACCAGGAGGAACTTCAGAAAAATCAATGTGTGGGATAAGACAGACCATGGCTCTGCCTGGCCAGGCACATGAGATGACCTTTCTAGTGCATTAAAATCTGATCTATCTGATAATCAGATGTGAGAGCGCAAATAAGCCGACTGTAATTTGCACATTTGAAAGAGTCATTGCAAGTCTTTTTTTTGCCATAATATTACATTTGGTTCAGTTGCTCAGGGTGGGAAGAAGTACTCACAGAGAACTCAGGTCCTCCTGCAAGACCACCATTTTTGCAGGGCTCTGTGTAGATAACTCCATATGCTTTTGCAATTATGTGGGTAACAGCCAGGTCACCTGGGATCAGAGTATGGGAGCAGCAGAGAAGACCATGCATTTTTCTGCTGAGCACCTGAGGCATTAGGTAGGAGCACAGACCCTAATGCAGGGAGGATGGTGCAAAGCAGTGCCCTCAAAATCTGTTCAGAGGAACCCAAAACCACTGCTCGAGATTCCCTGTTGTTTTTTTCTTTGTGTGCATCTCATGGGCAAAGAGATGCATCACTCAGCAGTACAAATACTGAGAGAAGGAAATTTGAAGAGAAATCTTTGTAAGGCCTTGCTTATACAATATCATGATCCCGCTCTTGCAGAGAGAGAAAGGTCAAGGAAGAACAGGATGGGCAGACCCAAGTATTCAAACATAATGAGTCAGCTCCCAATTTGCTCTTTCCATTAGTTTTCTGGACTGTCAGTGTTCAAAAATTGTCTTCAATATCCAGAAAATGCGTTAGTCTGAAACATACCCTTTTGCTGGTGAAATCTGAGATTTCCATTTGAGCGTTTTGCAGCAGGAGGTGGAGCTTTAAGGAAAATATCAAATGTTATGAGATTTGTGATAGTGCTTTGAGGATGACACAACAGGCATCGTCTCCCACCCTAGCCTTGGAGACCCCTTAGGTGGGAAGAAGGGCCTCCCCACTGTGTGTCCATTAATTGTTAATGACCAGGTGGGATGCTGGTATAGCAAAAGGCTAACATAGCTCGAGGGACAGAGATCCCCTCTGAGGGAGACAGAGTGAAATAAAGGAGTGCACTGTGTGCAACAGGACCACAAAGAAGTGAAGTGTGTCTGGTGTTTTCAGCTGTCGCTTTTCTGCCTCACCTTTCTGCCCATGTAGAGGCAAAGGCCATGGTGCCTCCTTGATCCAGTCCAAAGCCCCGAGGGCTGTGGGGAGGGGCAGTCCCGTACCAGAGCTGGTCCTGGTTGCCCATGCAGTTTAACTGCTCCTCGCAGCTCTGCCTGGAGAGCAGCTCTTCTGCACAGCGCCTTTCCCACCCACGCACACATGGCAGGAGGGAGGGAGGGAGGTGGTTAAACTCAGGACGCGGTGATCTGTGAGTCAGACACTTGGCCAAAGCCTCCGGTATTCCCAGCCTCTCCAAAAGCTGATGTCTCCAGCTTCCTCAGCCGTCACGAAAGACTGGCTCTAAAATGGTGCTGAAGGCACAAAGCTGTTGTGTCCTACAAAAGATCAGGATCTCCAGCAGCTCTGCTTTGTGGAGGGCAAACAAGATGAGGGAAGCCTGTAATAAGGCTAGAGGGAGGAAGTCTTGATCTTAACTAAAATACTCCATTAGCATTAAAGTAACTATTTTATCCTTACGATACCTCTTCTGTTCTCCACAGCCCAATGAAAATTGAGCCACACTTACCTATGCAGGGACTTCATGAGGTCTCTTTGCAAAAAGCTGTGCAGCCTCTCTGAGCTGGAGGGGGGGAAAAAGGACCCATGAACTACTTGGTAGGGACATTTGAGTGCTGAGCTGGAGGCACGTGAGAGGCCCTCAGTGTCAGAGGGCTTTGCTGAGCCATGTCTGTGAAGCTCCTCAAGTTGGTGTTCCTGAAGCTTTCGGATCTCTGTACATCTTGTCCCCCCCAGGAGATCTCCAAGGAGCATGAGGGTTTCTCCTTCCCCTATCTAAAATCCAGCCTGAGCACTGGCTCTCACAGGCTTGTTAGCATACGCACAATATGTAAGGAGGAAGGCTGTCACTGTTGGAAGGATATCAGCAGCACTGATAGAAACCAGCCTTTCCAGCATAAACCAGTTTGCAGAACCCTGTGATGCGCTGCAGCTTGCAGTGTAAACTGGAACAGGACGTGTCCTACCAGGGAATAGCTGGTCACCATGTGGAGAGAGGTCTCTAGAGAGATACAGGCGGAGCTGAGCTGTCTGTATTCTTCAGGTAATGCCATTTCTCATGCAAATAAGGCAGCAGCTCAGCTGCATTGCTAACTTGCCCTCACCATGCACTGCCAATGCAACCGAATGCACTGTCAGTGTCCATTCAAGCCTTGCACTCTTCCAAGAGCTACCCAAAAAAGCCATTTACAGAAGAAGTTCTCCTTCTGGACTGGACTCAGGCCTTCTTTTCCTAACAGAGATCACACATGCCCCTTGTTGATCACCAAGCAGAAAAGTGTCTATGCTACTACTTGGTCTGTGTGTCATCAAGGGGTTAGTGCAATTGTCCTCTAGACATAAAGGCGAGCATCACCTCTTCCTCCACATTCTTTGCTGTTGATAAGTGTCGCTTGGGTTTTGTCTGTGAATATCCTTTCAAAGCCTCAGTTCCTCTGAACACTTACATATACATTCCCAAGAACTTTTCAGACTAGATCTCTAACTCTTCTGCTGCTTAAGTTATTATAACCCTACACAAAATATACTCTCATGTGCAGCTGGACCTCAGAGGCCCAGTGATGGGTTGAATGCTAAAGATGTGCATTTCTTCAAGTGCTGGTTTATTCATCCCTTCAGTCCATGGGTTGTGCAGCCTACAAAGCAGCACTGTTAAGCAAGGGATTTTGTACCTTTTCAGTACACACAGGCATCACCACACTCACATGGTGAGTTGGAGATGGAAAGGACCTGCCAAGCAGGCAAATAAAGGAGCATGGGTGCTTACATCTGCGTGGATCGGAGGTGATGGTGTCAATGTGGTCATGGAGGGGACAGACACACACCTGGAGAGAAACCATGAAATCAGGAGATCTTGATGCACTGTCAATAGCTCCACCACCTGATCCCTCCCTTCAGATGGACAGAGAAGCTAAAGCATTTTTAAATCATTTGCCCATACTCCAGCAAAGGAAATATTTTAATTGCTTAGCTTTCAAGTCAATAGAAAAATCTACATTAGTGGCCTAGTGATGCATCACGGGATGGAGAGGTCGTGTTTTTCACACACAGGGTTTACAAGGAGCATTGGCTGGCTTTGTATCTTCCCAGCAGAGCTAGGGGGTTGTATATTGTGCTTAACATGTAACTTGTGTTTTCCCACAGGCATCTAAATATCCAGAGGAACTGCTGAGATGTTCCGAGAAGCCTTTTTTTCCACTCTCCTTTGTGTGGCTCTAGTTCCTCTCCATGCTCAGTTTGATGGGGATCCTGGAGATGTCAGTCCTACCTCCTGTACAGGTATTAACCAGACAATTTGAGTGTTTCTCCCCTTTGTAAGCAGCAATTTCACTGCAAGCAATGGCCATGCTCAGTTGCAGATCCTGCTCACAAGGAACTGACGGTGGCACGTTACACCTCTCCTGCCCCTTTGCACTCCTGGGCAGTGCCCCGGGGTAGCGATCTGCCTGTAGGGAACACCGTCCTCCACCGAAACTCCCATTTCTGGGTTTGCATTGGAGTGCAGAGAGGTAGAGATTGAAGAGCTGGAGTCTGCCAGTGGTGGCTTCTCTCATCTGATGCAGTAATAAATACCAGTCAGTCTCCAGAACTCAGCTCTGTATCTGATGTCAAAGAACAGTCCATTTTGAATTTGACGATTTCAGCTACTTTCAGTTGCAATGTGGAGGAAGCGATTTACGTGTTCAGCCTGACTTTTACAAAAAATGGCAAGATTTTCAAGATTGATTCAATAGTGAGCAGATGTTAGGGTTCTGAAGTCCTGGGCACTGGGGAGTCATCTGTCCTGAACACAGATGTTACTGCTAGAGCTAAGTGGGACTTGTGCTTTTTCCAGTATCGCACTTGGGTACGACTTTTTTGAAAATGTTTATAAATCAGAGAGCACCCCGAAGCCTGGCAGGCAGCTCGGCACATTCATTTAGCACAGGAGAGCAAAAGTCATACCCTTGCTCTTCTTCGTTCAAACCTGGCACTTAGTCCTCAGTTTCCTCATTTCCTCCAACCCAGGTGGAAATAATTCCTGATTAGTGAGAGCTGCAACACCCTTGCAGGAAGCTGAATCTCGAGCCTCGTGCTGTGGTTTGCTCTCTTCACAACTTTATGTGCTGCCCTCTATGTGCTTGTCTGTATACGCTTCTCGGTCCAGGTTTCTGGGGGACAGTGAAGGGGGTGCGGCAGTGCATGAAGTGCTCTGACATGGTCTGAACAATTGTCTCCATGCAGAAAAGAGGAACTGCCCCATCAATGTGTACTTCATCATTGACACCTCGGAGAGTGTTGCTCTGCAGACTGTGCCTATCCAGAGCCTTGTGGATCAAATAAAGCGGTTCATCCCTGTGTTCATTGATAAACTGGAGAATGAGCTCTACCAGAACCAAGTCTACATCACTTGGCAGTTTGGTGGACTTCATTATTCAGATGTGGTGGAAATTTACAGCCCTTTAACGAGCAGCAAAGACATATACCTCCCCCGGCTGTCCGCTATTAACTACCTTGGCCGGGGCACCTTCACGGACTGCGCTATCTCCAACATGACGGAGCAGATCCAGACCCAGATGGCCTCGGGCGTGAACTTTGCGATAGTCATCACTGATGGCCATGTCACTGGCAGCCCCTGCGGGGGGATGAAGATGCAGGCTGAGAGGGCACGAGACATGGGGATCAAGCTCTTTGCAGTGGCCCCCAGTGAGAATGTCTACGAGCACGGACTGCGAGAGATTGCCAACCTGCCACACGAGCTGTACCGCAACAACTACGCCATCACGCAGAAAGACACCCTGGACATCGATGTGAACACCATTGAGAGGATAATCCAAGCTATGGTACGGAGTGCCACCTGAGGGGCAGGGAGTATAATGGGGGGACAAGAGAAGCAGCGCGTGGATGGGGGGGAGGCTTTCTGAGCGGCCCCACAGTGGGTTTTGGCAGGGCTCTAGAGAGCACCTCTAGCAGGGAAAAGCCTCCGTTTTGTTTCTCTTCCTTTTCTATGTCCTTTCAGCCAAATGGACTTATGGGCCAAATGGAGTCTTGAGCATCTCTGATTTCTCTGGTTAGGTGCTCTACCAGGACTTCTTGGTTTGCACCTCTGTTCCCCAGCATGTCTGGGCAGGCTGCCACCCTAGTCCTGGCTCTTGCCCAAGGCCAGACCCATACCACAGCCTGCTCCCCATCCAGGGGCGTGTGGAAGAGTGTGCAGCACCAAGACATGTGCTCACCATCAGCGTGGTCTTTGAGGCCCCACCTGTCAGACACTGTTAATCGGGGACTCTGTTGAGAACGTCTTCAAAGCCATGGGACCTTTGTCACCTCCCCTCCTTTACCATCACACACACCTCCAAGGGTGCGACGCTGTTTTTCTCTTGGGACTGACCACCTTAACTGATTCTGTTCATCCTGTTTTCTCCTTTGCAGAAACACGAAGCCTACGGAGAGGTGAGTGAGCAGCATCTTTATGCCATTGCCACACGACACAGGTTTAAGTTGCTTCACTTAGAGAAGACCAGCTCGTATCCTGAAGTACCAGGCCAGATTTTGCAGCGAGCTGCATGGGATGGGTCTCTGCTCACCTGTGGATCAGTGCAGAGCCTCGGGATCCATCCCCTTGCCCAGTGGTTAAAATGACATACTGGACTCTTCACTTTCTGCCTCCCCCTCACCTGCAATGAATTCAGGTCTATTGAACAGACTCATTTTATCACTTTGGAGGCATGTTTTGTAGATTCTCTGCAAGCTGAAACACCTGCCCTGCTGGTATCATGGAGAGGGTTTGGCATACATAGGGAGGAGTGTGCGGAGCGATGCTGCAAAGGGCATGCACATTCCCTGATGGGCCCAGAAGAGCAAGCCTACACCACCTCGCCTGACACTTAGCAATTCTGTTATTTCAGTTTGGGCCCAGAGCCAAGCCATAATGAATGTGCTTGTGGCAATTTTCTGCTTTTAATTTACGGGCAGCATTTTTCTGCATGATTGTTGCTGCCTCAACTCTGACCCAGCTGGAGCCATAGTAGTTTTTAGCACTGCGGTCACAGGGAGAGGTGTGTGGAGAGCCGTGGTGCAGAGCTGAGCTTCGGCTGCACGCTGGCTCCGCACGTGAAGCAGCCGGCATGCTGCAGCGCAGCAGTTACACCTTCTGTTTAATTTGTATTTCAGTGCTACAAGATGAGCTGCCTGGAGATTGCAGGTCCACCCGGTCCCAAGGGATACCGAGGGCAGAAGGTAAGTCGCCCCGATCTGTGGGAAGAGAATAATGCCCATGCCTGCTACAGACACTGCAGGACACTCTCAACTGCAGCAGTCTTCACAGGCATAGCACCCAGGTGGAAAATAACTCCCCAGCATCTGACTTGGCCCTGGGAGACTGCTGTGCTGCAGTGAATGGAGCACACAGCCAGCACCAGTGTCTCCTCATGTCCGTGCTGAGGCTGATGCATTGACAGCAGTGCAGAGAGGCATCCGTGCATCAGCCGTGCCAGCCACAGACAGCACCTGCAGCACCTGAGGACAACAGGAGTGAGGCAGCAGTTGTCTCCAACTCTCCCACCCTCAAGAGCAGAGCTCTCATGTGTGCAGGGCATCCCACTCTCCTGCCCCCAGCTCTGTGCGCTCCCCTCTCCATACACTCTTTCCCCGACTTCCCCAGAATAAAGCAGGTCCTGCTCCGCCAGCACGCTGCCCCAAGCTCTGTAGGAGCAGCCACAGTGAGCCTGATGCTCCCAGAAATTGCCATTTTCTCACAGTCATCACCAAGCCCTGACTTATGTTGGGTTTTTTCTTTCCTTAGGGTGCAAAGGGGAACATGGGTGAACCAGGCTCCCCTGGGCTGAAGGGACGACAGGTGAGTTGTGGAAAGTCCCCCCCGCCGCAGCCAGCAGTGCTGCCCCGCTCTTAGCTGGGACCACATCTCTGCCACACTCGAGCTAACTCTCTGTGTCTTCTTCCCTTAAGGGTGACCCAGGTATTGAAGGTCCGATCGGATACCCTGGTCCCAAGGTAAGAATCCCACAGCCGGTGACTGAGCTCTTTGCATTCATTGGTTTTTGGTAAAGCAAGGGGAGCGCTGCTTCTCCCTCTCCACCTGCCTATTTCCCACCCAAAACCCCTGGCATGCTGCTGCCTCCACTCCTGCTGATCCCCAGGCACTAACACAGCATTTTTCTTCTTTTCTTTTTGTCTAGGGTGTCCCAGGGCTGAAAGGAGAGAAGGTGAGAAAGAAGAGACTGAATGGCTGTCTGGGCACTTGGCAGGGGATGCACACCTTTCTGTTGCAAAGAGGGAAAGTTTAGCTATAATGGGGAGAATAACAACCCTATTAATATGTAATTGCGGACATGGGGAGGGATTTCCAGGGGCACCCCAAAGCCTGTCTCCTTCAGTCATTGCTCATGATCTTGTGAAGTGTTGATGTTTTTGCTGACCTAAATGGGTGGGAGGGATGTAGGCAGACTGGCTGACACCTGTCCTCTTCTTCCCCCAGGGCGAGATTGGATCCGATGGACGGAGGGTAAGAAAGGATATTTTCTAACTTGCATGTTGTTCCAGCTACCAATCCTTGAATGTATGTTAACAGATCACTGATCTCTCTTCTTTTCCCCCTTGATCCCAGGGTGCTGCTGGTTTGGCAGGCAGGAACGGCACCGATGGACAGAAGGTAACAGCACTGGGAGCACCCGGTAATGTTGCTCCTGATGTTTCATTTCTTTACCCTGCCTTGTCCCCACAGGTTGTTTTGTTTATCCCATCCCACACGCTAGCTTTTTGTTCTGACTGAGCTTTCTATGAACTTATTCGCACATTATTTTGCATGTTGTATGTAAAAATATTTGAGCTAGCTGGAGATTAATTAATTCAGGTCACAGAAGTGCTATCCCTTCATCAGCAAGCTCTCTGCAGGAACTAGATGTGTTACACAGCCAGTCCTGCTGCAGGAGGTGATATGGCCAGATCAGCCATCTCATCTTGACTGTTAGTGACCCCTACAGGACATAGACACAGGAAGTTTTGCAGAAATTTGGTTTCCAAGGCAGTTCGTCACAGAATCTGAAATTTCATCTCTAAGCTACTGCTTGTTCTTAATATTAAAGCCAGGTTCAAGTACCTTGTAACAAAGTCCCTGAAATCCTCTGTCCCCTCCACGGTGAGTGTAGAGGGCCACGACCTCCCTTAGATCTGCATGCCATGCAGATGTACCGCAGCAGGATAGCCTAATTTGAGATTATTTCAGCTGGTTTTGTCCACTGGCCAGCAGACATTGGTTTTGTTCTGCACTTTTGTTCTGTACCCAGCCAAGTACATCTGTGAGATAATACCAGTTCTTCTTCCCACTCCTCAAATGCCTGCTGAAGCTCTAAAACACTAAAGTCCTTCAGTCCCCACTCTCTAGCCGGGGCAAGCTAAGTGCTGCCGGCAAAGCCATTGTGGGGCGCAGAGCAAGGCGGTCACTGCTCTCGCAGCGCCCGTCAGGCAGCGTGGTTACTGCAGACCTGAGCTGCTCTGACACGAGATGCACAACGGAGGACCAGCACAACTGTGGACGTGAGTGACTGCTAAATCCAGCCTCAAGGGATATGTCCGTCACCCAGGGCACATGCGCGGGATAAGCATGCTTGAATTCCCACCAATACCCGTGCTACCATTCGGGGCTTTTAGACTACTTTCTCCTCCTCCATTTGTCTCTGCACACCACACTCCTGTTTAAGGAATACACGTACTATTTATCCTCTAGCTGATGACAGGTGTGGTCAGCAGATGATGTTAAAAATTAGTACCTGTTAACAAGAAAAGCCATATTTTCCCTTCAGACACCTACAGCTTCTCGCTTTTTTTCTTTTGAATGCTATCTCTCCAGGGCAAGCTGGGGAGAATTGGACCACCAGGCTGCAAGGGAGACCCTGGTGACAAGGTAGGAATGCTTTAGTCTTTCACTCAGCACATGAGCTGTGTAGCTGCTGAATGAGTTGCACATGTAGAAAAGATGGCCAATGAGAGGTTACTGGCCCATTTTCCTACCAATTGCATGATCTGATCTCAGGCCTGGGATCACCAGAATGGGGACCACAGCCTGATTTTTTGTGCCTCCTTTCCATATGCAAGTAAGCTGGGATCCCCCAGTGTCCCTCCCCTCCACATTGAGAGGAGGAGATGCTCCTTTCATCAACACTAGCAACAAGCAAAAACTATTTTAGTCTCTAGAGCAACTTTCTAAGCCAGTTGATTAATTCTGCAGGGAAAGTGCATATTGTTGCCACTGCAAAATGTGTGGTTCTTTGTTCTTTCCCTCCCTAGGGCCCTGATGGCTACCCAGGAGATGCAGGAAACCAAGGTGAAAGAGGAGATGAAGGCATAAAGGTACAAGTGCTCTGAACAGTGAGCAGAGAGTATGGGCAGAGGCCACCAGTGGGGATGGCTAAACACTATTGCCTGTATTTACTCTTAAATCCTTCGCTACTCGAGCCCATAGGCTCTGGGGTCTGGATCCCATCACCAGACACAGAAGCTAGCCCTGCTCTTTGGGGTCCTCATCGTGCACGTCAGTGATGCGCAACAACATGCTCGTGATGACGCAGGCAATGACCATTGCTCTCTGGCTGTTTCAGGGAGATCCTGGCCGGCCTGGTCGTAGCGGACCCCCGGGACCTCCAGGAGAAAAAGGAAGCCCGGTAGGTTCATGCAGGATTCGGATGTCTGCAGTGTCTTACTAGGGTCTGCTCCATGTGGCATGGAGCTGGAGCAGTATCAGCTGCTGGTCACAGGGCAGGTGCAGTATAAAAATGACTGCTTGCCAACACATCCTGGTGATTCTGCAAATTAGCCCAGCAGCACGGAGACAGCACAAGCCCCTGGGTGACCAAGGGAGCTCTCCTGCCATGAGCGTCTCCACCAGTAGGGTGGGAAACGTCATGTGGGCAACAGGAAAGGGGACTGCACAACATCCCTGCAGCTGCCCAGAGCAAAATGAGAAAGGGTCTTGAGCGTTTGTTCAGAGCAGAGAAAAGCAGGCAGAATAGACTTAGAAGGATTTACCTTTCTAGCCGATCCATTGCACTACATCTTTCCTCCTCTTCCCATCTTCTCCTGGATAGAAAGGCCCCATCTGGCCATGGTTTCCCCTGCCAGTCTCATGACTTCCTCACTGTTTGTGGCAGTGCCAGTGTTTGCAGGCTGTTTTTATTCATGTGAGTAAACTTTAACGATTAATTGCTCAGAGATCTAATGCAGGCTTTACCCACTATACTTGACCTTATAGCCAAAGCGGTTGCTATGCTGATGGCAGGTTACTTCAGAGGTGGTGGAGGAGGCTGAAATAGCCCTCTGGCTTTAGGCAGGGCTGGACAGATGCTGTAAGGAAGAGTTGACAAGCCTTTGCACTGGTTGATGAAGGAAAGGTGACACAGCATCACACTGCTCCAAGGCTGGACCCTGTGCACATAGCTTTGACGTGTTAGGCATGGTGGGTGTGTGGAAGCATAAGTTGTGTTCTCATACACACATCTGCTCAAGAATGGACTGTTTGACACAGGACAAGGCAGGGGGTGTGTGCACCTTGACCTCTCTTCCGACAAATTGTATTTCTTTTTCTTCTCCAAGGGACTTCCAGGCAACCCTGGAGCTCAAGGGCCTGCTGGAAGTAAGGGAAGAAGAGGTGAAATGGGAGCTCCTGGACCCAAAGGAGAGCCTGTAAGTGTCTGAATAGCTCTCTGGACAGTGGGCACACCATGGGATCCTAATGCAGTTTCATGGATGAGCTCTGAGAAACTGCCCCATTTAGCCTGCCTGCCCTGCCTTCTGCATCCCAAAAGATGTGCAGATGCTGATCTCCTTGTCTCCCCTGTCTTCACAGAGCAGTACTTCCATAATCCTAAGCCTGATATTAACCCTTTCACCTTAGAGAAGCATCCTGTATTCCCACATAACCACAAATGCCTCTGTGGATGCCCAGGGACCCTTTGGCTGTACTCTAGCAAGTTCCCCAAACCTCTGGCTTCTCACAGGAGCTCACAGAGTTGAGATCTGCTGGCTGTTATGGTAGAGCTCTCTGAAAAGGCCAGTGTCAAATTGCAGCCGTGTCACGACATCGATGGTGCCATGGAGACCCAAGCTAATGTGATGCGGCACTGCAAAATTTGGGGAGTGGGTTGGAGAATATGTTCCCTGGCACAATACAGCAGCACGACTCCACCAGCTGCAAGAGGCCAGAGCCCACCCAGCTTGTGTCCTGTGCGAGATCAGGTGGGGGAAGCAACGCCGGATGAGTTGGAAGTAAAGCAGAGTCTTTAACCCTGAGGTAATGAACCACGAGTGTTTGTGGTCACTGCGGTGACCACCCTCCTGAAAGAATAGTCTGTCTGTGGCTTCCCAAAAGCCAAAGGCAAGATCTCCCCAAGCAGGGCCAGCACAGGCATCCCTGCTCCCCTGCTGCCAGGCACATGCTTGCTAAGGGGGCAAGGAGACGTCTCTTGGCCCAGGAGGGAGAAGGCAGGGCGGCCAGGCATCACTGTTCAGGTAGCATCCATCTTCGCATATCATTTATGTGACTTTCTGTGTCTGCCAAGGGTCGACGTGGAGATCCAGGGACGAAAGGTGGCAAAGGCACTCCTGGGGCCAAAGGAGAAAGGGTGAGTAAAGCAACTGCCCAGACCATTGCAAATGAGCCCCAGATGCACAGGACTGGTGTGTGTGATGCGCTACTGCCCAGTCATGAAGTGTCCAACACCAGAGCAGGGAATTGCAGATCCCAGTGGGCTCTGCATGTGTGCTCTGCTCCCACTGTGCCCGCTGCCTGCCCTGGTGGCAGCAGGTACAGCCTCCTCTTCCAGGGCTTGATCCAGAGAGGGGATGAAGGGCAGCAAAGCTCAAGGCTAAGAGACAGGTTCAAAGGGCATGCTGCCCTGACACTGTGTTTCAAGCCAAGAAACACCAGATTTTAGAATGACATCATGCCTCCTTGCTCCAAGGAGCACTGCCATGCACACAAACAGCATTGGAGACATCCCTGACCAAGAATATCTTTACCGTCCTCACAGGGAGACCCTGGTCCAGAGGGTCCTCGTGGCCTGCCCGGTGAGGTTGGAAGCAAAGGAGCAAGGGTAAGCATAAAGCAGGGGTTGGTGACAGCCAGGAGGGAGGGAGAGTGCTGCTGCCATCCAGGGCAGCTCACCTGGCTTTCTCCACATGCACACCTGACTGTACCTGCCTCTGTAGGTTCTTGAGTCTTGCTTTGCTTTGCAGGGAGATCAAGGACTGCCAGGACCCCGAGGCCCTTCAGGTGCTGTGGGAGAGCCAGGCAAGATAGTAAGTCATCCTGGGGCATCTGTGTGACCGTGTACTCCCTCTGTGGTGAGAGCTTGTCCTACCGACATAAACTGGCTGCACTGTCCCTCCCAAGGGGACCCTGCCTGACCTTTTCTCAGGGAGGCTAAAAACTAGCCCAGAAGCCCCAGCTAGCCCCCAGGGCAAGGAGAAATTGCAAGACCCAGGAGTCCCTGCTTCTCCATCACTCCTGGTCCCAGGTGTTCCCATGACAATATGGAAGGGACCGTCAGAGCAGGTCACGGGGCAAGGGAAGATGGGGCTCCCCGGGCGCCCATTTGTCCTGGGTCTGTGGTTAGTCCAGCACCCCGCTGTGGCAGTAGTGCCGCGACATCCGTGTGGCTCTGCGGGACACGGGAACCCAAGTGCTGAATCAGTCACTGTCAAAGTAACCTCATTGAGAGGGGACATGGTCCTGCAGCATCGTCTCAAGAGCTGGTTTCTCCAGCACAGTTCCCTGTGTGGCCGGGGAGCTGCAAGGAACATCCTCACCCGCTCCCTCCACTCTTCCCAACCCTATCCTGCAGGGATCGCGTGGGGACCCTGGTGACTTGGGCCCAAGAGGTGATGCTGGACCACCAGGACCAAAGGTAAAGTCCCTGAATGCAACTCTGCATTTGAAAGGGTATTTTTGTGGTTTGTTGTTTTTTTTTTTTAAAAAAAAGACAGTTTCCACTGCAGAAACTTGTGTGACTTGGAGACTGAATGGCTTAAACCTAAGCCTCCCTATGGGGCAGAGATGTAGGTCTTGCTCTGGCCAAGGCAGCTCTGATTACATCCCTCACCCTGCACAGATTCAGGGATGTCCCTGGTGTGCGACATCCCCCAGACCCAATGGGGGTTCCCAATGTTTCAGGGCCAGCTGCAGAAGTCACAGCTCCTGGTGGTGTCTCCCCCCAAGGGGATGAAAACATCTCTGGCTGTCACTGGCATCGCCAGGTCAAAAAGGCTGGGTTTGGTTTCTGACAGGTCATTTTTTTCTACCAAAGGGTGACAGAGGCAGACCTGGCTTTAGCTTCCCTGGACCCAGAGGACCACAGGTAAGTATGCCTCATCCAGCGCAGACATACGCACCGTGAGGAAGCCTGTTTTCGTGGAGATTGCTGTTGGAGCTGAGCAGCCTGGGAGAAGAGGGAAGGAGGAAGAAAAATGATCAGGGTCACAAAAAAGTGAAGCCCACAAAGGGGGCGAGGGGGTTGAACATTGGGACTGAACCTGGCCGTGGCTCCATCAGCCTCGTGGCAGAGGTGCTGGTGACCCCAGCCTCAACGGCAGTGATGGGGACATGGCTGCGCCCACCATTCCAACCGTCAGCCTGAAGTTACACCTGCAGACTTCGGATGTATGCATGCACGGTGCGGGGCCAGTACCGCTCGGGTGCTGACCTCGCCCTCCTCTCCCTTCACAGGGTGACAAGGGTGAGAAGGGGCAGCCGGGACCCAAGGTAAGTGTGTTTGTCTCCGTCACCTGTTTTTTGTACTGACTGAAACGCCAAGTAGCTGTCACCCGACCCTCCGGGTGTGTGGCCGAGGAGCCTGTCCTGCCGGCAGCTGCCCCGGCTATTCCCTGCAGCTGCAGGGCCTGGGTGTATCTCCCAAGCCCATCTCCTTTTGAAACCATCTGGAATATGCTTTGCAAAACTACTTTATTCTTAGTTAATGCCTATGTAAACACCATTTATTTGCTCTGCACTGAGCTGCTCGTTTAGAGGGTGCTCTCCCGGGCCAGGCAGGCATGTGTTTTTGACGGGCTTATAGCAGTAGTGCCTCTGCCTGAGCACATCCAGATGTGCTCCGTGCCAGATAGGCATGTGTTTTTGACGGGCTCATAGCAGTAGTGCCTCTGCCTGAGCACATCCAGATGTGCTCCGTGCCAGATCTGTTTCTCCTTCCTTCGAGCAGGGAGGAAGAGGTGAGCTTGGACCAAAAGGATTGCAAGGGACCAAAGGAGAGAAGGGGGAACCGGTAAGCAGACTTCCCTTACTGCCCGCAGGGTCAGCGTCCCCCTGCCACACCTCTGCCCGCTCTCCTGCCTGCCCCGTGTCCCCAGGCTCAGCTGTGGCAGGCTGGTGACAGCGTTTAGCAGAGCTGTGCCTGACGAGGGGGTCAGGAGGAGCCCCAAACACCAGCGGCTGCATTGCCAGCCTTGCAGGGAAATATTTGACCCTTCTTTGCTTCTTCCCCAGGGTGATCCTGGCCCAGGAGGTGAGCCTGGACCCCGTGGTCCAACTGGTGAAGCAGGCCCCGAGGTACAGTACCATGCCATCGTGTCTGAGCAGATGCTGCAGCTCCCTCCTCTCCTCCCCACTTCTCCTTGATGCTCTAAAGCCCAGTGGGTCTCCCTGCAGCAGGGCTTGCTGGGGGGGACACCAGCTGCCAGACGTGTCTGCTGGCTCCCAGTGAGGCTTTCCTACACTTCCCGTGGCAAACCTCTGCAAAAAGCCACGTTTTTGATGGCTTTGACATCTAGTTCCCAAAAAGGGAACTCATGGGAAAACTGTGCCTGAAATCCCTGTGCTCTTCTTACAGGGGACCCCCGGTCCACCAGGAGATCCTGGCCTGACTGTAAGTAGCACTGCTCTGCAGCCCCCCGTGCTCTTGTCCTGGGGCAATCGTGGCTTTGCTGTGCACAGCCTGAGACCGAAACAGGGCATCAGGTCCTGTTGCTGCCCCGCAGAGGTGGCCTGTGGCTTCCCACAGGAGCCAAGGAAAGAGGGGAGGGGGCCGCTGGGTAGGAAGGGAAAGGGGAGCCTTTCCCTTAGAGGGGACTGATGCTGTGTAAGGGGAGGGAGGCATTCACCCCGCACTCCTTTGCTGACAGGACTGCGACGTGATGACCTACGTGCGAGAGACGTGCGGATGCTGTGGTGAGCAGACCATCGCTTCTCCCCAGGGCAGGGGAACAACCACTCGAGGGATGGGGAAAGGGGGTCACCAGAGGCTGCCTCCTTCTTCAGGAGCTCCCTTGAGGGGGCTCTGCCCCATGAGCTGCCCTTTGCACTAAGCCGCCAGCACGGTGGGCTTTTTGCCACTCTTGGTGTGATGCTAATTGTCTCCGTCTTGCCATAGATGGTCTCTTCTGCCCTGGCGGCTCTTGTTCCCACCATCATTGACCTTTGTGTTTTCCTCCTTCTGTCCCTCTCCCCAGACTGTGAGAAGCGCTGCGGTGCCCTGGACATCATGTTCGTTATAGACAGTTCGGAGAGTATTGGCTACACCAACTTCACCCTGGAGAAAAATTTTGTTGTCAACGTGGTCAGCCGGCTGGGCTCTATTGCCAAGGACCCCAAGTCGCAGACAGGTATGGTCTGTGTGGGGACAGAGTGGGGCACGGGGAAAAAGGGTCTTGGATCTCTCCAGCTTCCACGTTTGTCTGTAGCTGATGGCTGCAATCCATCTGTCCAGCATTTTCGCAACAGTTTCTGCTTTTCCCTCTTCCCTTCCCAGCTTTGTAGGCCAATTGGGCAGCTATTTACTGGTATGAAAGTTTGCTGCCTTTCTCCACTTTTCACTGAGGATGCAAAGCCAAGTAACATGACGCTTCATTGGCAGGTGCCCGTGTTGGGGTGGTGCAGTACAGTCATGAGGGGACCTTCGAAGCCATCAAGCTTGATGATGAGCGCATTGATTCACTGTCGAGCTTCAAGGAAGCAGTGAAGCGCCTGGAGTGGATCGCTGGAGGCACCTGGACACCGTCTGCCCTTCAGTTTGCCTACAACAAGCTCATCAAGGAAAGCAGGCGAGAGAAAGCCCAAGTCTTTGCTGTGGTGATCACAGATGGGCGCTATGACCCCCGGGATGACGACAAGAACCTAGGAGCTCTTTGCGGTAGAGATGTGGTTGTCAACACCATTGGCATTGGGGACATGTTTGATCAGCCAGAACAGAGCGAGACCCTGGTCTCCATCGCCTGCAATGAACCCCAGCGAGTCCAGAAGATGAGGCTCTTCTCAGACCTGGTGGCAGAGGAATTCATTGACAAGATGGAGGACGTGCTTTGCCCAGGTCTGTACCTGTCCTTGCACAGTTCTTACTGGAACTGGAGTTTTCAGCCCCAGGGTTTGGGGTGGGGGGCATATATGGTGCATTGCAACGATTGCAGTGGCACTGTGTCCCAGCAGGTTGGCCAGTAGCTCATAAGCTGGGTCATTCATGGTGGGGGCTGACCTTTATCTAGCCCTGAATAAACAGTCCTTCCTCAGATACGGGCCAGCCTTTTGGGGCAGTCCTTTGGAGTCCTTTCCCCTTGTAAGAGACGTCACCCTGCCACCCTGACTGTGCATGCTGTGAAGGGGGATGGCAGCACATCACTCAGCTTGCTTTGTTTCTTTTCCTTCCAGATCCACAGATCGTCTGCCCTGAGCTGCCCTGTCAGACAGGTAAACATTACAAGTAGCTTCATGCCATCTGCACGAAGTGGTAGGTCCAGGGGATAGTGCGCAAGGAGTGGGAGGGGGGTGCGCAACCCTGTTCATTCCCTTTGAATGGCAGGAGTTTGGGAAATAGTGGTACTTTACATGAGGAGAGGCTCCAGGGATTCATCTCCTGCTCTTTTCCTGTCTCTCTCAGTTCTCTGCACAGGTAGGTACGAGTGCACCATGTCAGTGCACCAGCACGGCTCAGCCCTGATATTTCTCCCTGTCCCAATTCCTGGGAGCCACCAGGTTTTGACCTCTAAACTCGGCAATTAATTTCGCACTTGTTCCGTGTCTCTATTGTACATCAAGTCAAAACGTCCTTGCTAAACTCTCCCATCCATGTGACCTTTGAAATGCAGAGCCTGACCTGCAGCGCTGGGCAGGATGCTCCTTGGGAGTCACAAGGGCAGAGCAGAGGGTAGGGACATTTGGAAAATGACACCGTAGTGGACCCAAAGCTTTGGCTTCTCTAACGCTGGCTGTATTTAATTAACAATTAACTCAGGGTGTTGGATTAAAGGAAAAAGGCTATAAGGACCCTCTGGTATAAAGCAAACGGCTGCTGCTCACTGCAGAGAGCTTTACTTGATCACATTTTGCTTGTTAAGGGGCAGATCTGCAACCTGAATTCCTAGAGATCCTGTCTGTCTGAGTCTCTGTGCCTGTTTAAATACAATAGATGCACTATTTGCTGATATACACAAAGCTTATAGAGGACAAAGTTTTGCCAGTTCTTGCAATTTTTATCTCTACTCTTGCCGTGAATGTTTTTGTGGAAGATCCCAGCTTCAACTCAGTATTATACAGAATTTCAAATTTCGTTTTCGAAGAAGTCCCTTCATTTCCATACGTTTCCATACATTTCCAAAGGAAAACCGGTCCCAGGATGCTCAGAAATCTGAAGACAGAAAAGCTATAATTATTCCCGTCTAAAATCTCTCACTAGTATTTTGAGTGTTTGCATCTGGCCATGCGAAGAGCAAAATGTCCAACCGTGATGCTGAGCTATCCACCCAGGCTCCTCTGCAGCATCCTCTGAGGAGCTTTGTCCTGCGGATCCACGCGCAAGGAGGCAACTTCCCCATGCCACATTGGTGACTGCTCAGGTGTCTTGAAAGGTTCTGGTCTTTGCAGCCTCCCCGTTTCTGAAGAACACTGCAGGAGACAGACTGACCCAAGCAGTGGCGCGCTCATGTTCTCCTAGGCTTGGGCCATCAAAGCCCTCCAAAGCAAGGCGAAGTTGGCGGTTCTTTCCCTGTAGTGCACTTGGGTGTTTCTGTTCCTGATGCAAGGTGAGAACAGTTTGCTGGTACCTGACAGTCCTGGGGACCAGAACAGAAATGGCTTGAGGAGGCATCTGAGGGGGTTCCCTCTTGGGCTAATCCCTCAAGCCATGCCATAGGCAGGCCAGGTCAAGTGCAGGCTCTACACCTGCACTCCAGAGGACATGGGAGGTGGAGTGACATGGCTGGGTAGGTGTGGGCCTCCTGTGAAAATGCTAGTACATCCATCTCAGCACGGGCAAAAGTCATCCTGGTGTGCAAGGATCTGTGCCAGGCCCAGTAGATCAAGTTTTAAGTGATACCGAGGGATTCAGGGGCCTTTGGGCAAAGCACCTTCCACCCGCCGCACTGGATGGTCCATGATGCATTGCTGTCGTCATTTAGAAGAATTTGCAATGATCACATTTGCCTAGTGGCAAGGGAACATGTTGGATGGGATGTGACATAAGGCACGTGACAGAGCCTGGGGCTTCTCTGCTCAGTGCTCAGCTTCCTCTGAGAACATCTCCAGAGTTGGTGCTGCAATTCACATGCAAACCCTTTGGATGGAGATGGTGCCCTTTGCAGGGTATATGCGTGAGCTTTGTGCACATCCAATGCGTGTGTCCAGTCGTAGACAGGCCAGACAGGTTCAGGTCAGGGATGCAGCTACACCCAGCCCTGTTCTTGGCCCCATGGCTGTCAGAGTTGCAGTCCTGGCACTCTGAGGAGCAAATCAATTGCTCAAGCCAGGTACCCCAGCTCCAGCCTGAGTATTGTCAGCAGAGCACAGAGAGGGACAGGTATTACATACACCCCTGCTTCCTCCCTGCTGCCTTGCAGAGCCAGGCACGTCACCACTTTGGGTTCACATCTGCAGCTGAAGGCGTGCTGCCTCAGTGCTTTGCCTAGGGAAATCCAGGTTTTCCTGTTTTCAGGGCAGACCCTTGTCTCCCTGTTACCACCCATCGATTACTGCGGTGCTAACAGGATGCTGGAGTGTTAAATGGGTTAAATGCTGAGCAAATCTGAACTGACCACTTGCTTCAATAGAAACCGCATGACGCTCTATGACGCTCTTTCTAACCCACGCAAAAGGCTTCGCTTTCAGCTTTGGGATGTTATTTGAATTTAAGTTCAGCACAGCCAGGTGGAGACGGAGGTTCTCAGGGTCCTGACTAGCCCGGACACCGCACAGGAGCATTGCACACCGCAGAGCAGTGACTCTAATCAGAGTGCCAGGCAAGGAATTCACATAATGCTGTCCCTTAGATGTCTTTCTGGCTGTACGGCATCGTTTGTACAGTTTGCACGTAGCAGAGTTCAAAGCTACGTGATGGCTGAATCCCATACACAGAAAGAGGCTGGACCCCATGGCCCTCTTCCTGAGCGCTGCTCTTTCTCCACCGTGCCTATGCTGGATGAGTGGGAAGGAACTGGGCAGTTAAGGTTTCATGTCATTTTCTGAGGTCTCTTGGTTGATGTGTGATTGATTTTTTGGTGCGAATCCCATGGTTCCTCAGATGTAGAAGTGGCAGAAAGATTTAAAATCTGGCTTTGGTCTTTATTTCTCTGTCCCTCGTTAGCTCTGTTCTCTGGTGCAGTGCACGTAGGAAAGCCAGGTAGCATTCAGAGACACAGCCATTGCTAGCAAGCCCTGAAAATATTCTTTTGACGCTCACTTGCAGATGACAGGAACCCTGGGAACGTAAACCCACTTATTTTCCGCCCCATGGAAGAGGGAGTCAACATAGATTTCCCCAGCACCATACATTCGATCGCCCAGTTCCTAAACTCCACGCGGGAAACCCAGGACCCCAGCATGTACACCCAGCTGGTGGCCACTTTGGCCTTTACCGCCGAAAAAGCCAAGTTTGCCACTGGAAATGAGCGGCAAGAGTGGATGGACTTGTTCATTGACACCTTCAAAATGGTGCACAGCGAGATTGTGGGGGACCCAGAAACCGTGTTAGGGCTTTGCTGACATGTCCATTAGAGACTGGATGAAGCGGGTGGAGGCAGGGGTTGAGTGGAGGTGGTAATTGTCTTTCCTTGAGTGTCTGTTTGGCAGAGGGGACAGGTACCTTGGTAGATGCTTTTAGTTTAGGAGAAACACAGGCAGTGAAATGGCTTGGTTGCGCTCAGCCAGGGATGTGACACAAGGGGCAGTCCTCTCCGGCTTGGCTGGCTGATGAGCATGGCGGCTTTCTCCATGATGTCAAGACATGCTCTTGTTTTGCCCACTGCTTTTCTGCAGAGGAGCTGCGTTGCCTCGGTCTCTGAGCCAGCCATGCTGCTCCCCTCCAGCCCTCCTGCGCTCCAACCCTGCTCCAGCAGGCTAGCGTGTCCCAGCCCTCAGCCGTGCACGAGCACCAGGCTCCACCAAGGAGACAGCTGGCACGCATGTGGCTGAGGGCTAGAGCGAGCCCCTCGTTTGCAGAGAGCCTAATGATGCGCTTTTCCCACGCCTTCCTACGTATGTATTTGCTGACCGCTTCTGAAGCATCTTCTGCATCCTCTCGCTGGGTTACCATGAGGGCTTTCTTTGAGTCCTGCAAACCATTTGTGTGGCAAGACTGGCAAAGCAAGGTGCATCTCCTCTCGCCACAGTGAGTGTCTCTGTACAACCATTCAATGGGCAGTTGGGGATATCGAGGGGAAAGAGCAAACAGAGTGAGAGGGGGGGCAACCCTGGCTTTCCATCGAGAGCACCAAAACCTGGGGAGTGCTTCTCTCCGAAGCTGTATGAGCTCCCTCTGCCTTCTTCTCTGCTTGTACATTTGTGTTTCTTCTGTCTTAATTAGCAACATGGACCTGTTCATATCCAAGAGGTAGAAGTTGTGTAGGACCAGGCAGTCCAAAGCAAAAATCCATGACTGCGCAGTCAAACCTCTGTGATACGTTACATGAGCTATCTAAAAGCAAGTATTTAAACTTGGAGTATAACCCATTCAATCCATACCCAGTGCTAGTTTGGTTCAGAGAGACTACAGACCCACCACTTGTGCTGTGGATACTTGCGTTTAGACAAGGAGTGATATTTCCATGAGCTCAGCTGCCCCTGGTTTTCACAAAAAGTCAGGCAGGTGACTGCCATTGCTGCCTCCAGAATAACTACTACCTAACTACTACCTGTAAGGAGAGAAAACGGCATTTTGTGTGCAGACACAAGAGTAGAAGTGTTTACTGCCAGCAAGTGAATTTTGCAGCCTCTCTAACTGACATGGTATTATTGCAATAAAGTATACTGAGCAAATGTCATATTTAATGGACAGAAGGGAGATGTGTGGTCTTCAAAAATGCGGTTGGGTTGTAATGAGCCCAGGTGTGCAAAGTGGAGCCAATTGCCAAGCTCAGACACAGGAATTGGAACCAGGAATTTGCCCACTTGGAACTTCTTGCAGTGTTTTCAACATCTGGGGCTTGCCAGTCTAGGCTAGAAGCCATCCGGCAACAGGCACACAGGGGAGGTGTTTGTGTTGCTCAGCACATGAGCAGGTCAGATGCGCTGCACAAAACTAGTCTTTCTCCCAAGGTTTCAGCACATTTTGCTCCCAGTCTATAGGGACAGGGAGCTCAGAGAACTCCGCTGTTGGCGTATAATGGAGGGAAAATTGTTCAGAGAGCTTTAAATGGTGTGCTCAGAGTTTTAGGTGAAGGCAAAAGGATGAGGATCTGCCTGTGTCTGAGTCCATATGCTAGCATCTGGTCATAATCTGCATATTCCAGACAGTCTGTACAAAGCCAAGCTCCCTACTCTGTTCTGATTTTTACCCCAGAAGTAGTTTATGACTTAGCCTGCTGGGATGCAAGTAAGAAGACTGAACTCAGAGTAGTTAAGCTGCTCCAGCCGTGATGCTAGAGGAAAAGCCCCAAAGAAACACAGATCTGAAGAGAATATCTCAGGGCTGGGATGTCTTGCTGAACAAAACAAGGATTCAGCAAGACTTTAGCAAAGGGGGTTTAGACCTCATCACACAGTGGCTGTTTATTTCATTTCCTTTGGAAATATTTCCTAGCAAAGCAGTGCAACATTGGAAACAAAAGAGAGAAAATGTCTCTTTGTCTAAGCAGTGTTTGCATTGGCCCTTGTTAGGCAGAAGCAAGTGGGTGTAGTGGTGTTTTGCTAACAAAATCCTGGCTAATCCCTCTGATAAAACCAGATAGATTTCATCACAGCAGTGGTTCCTTCAGTGAAGCTCTTGGGCAAAGGAAGGACACGGATCAAGGGTTGGGGAAAGGACAGTCCACACCTTCCCAAAGACACGGGAGGGGTTGTGAAAGGGGGTAGCCCCAGAAAGGGCTGGGAGGTCAGTCCCCATCTCACTGTCGCTTTCATCTCCACTGTCAACAGTGTGAGACAATAGAGGAAATACAAGCTACCCAGGTTTTAGAAGAAGCAGGAACATGATGTGAATGGCTGGGGTTACTCTGCACGTGCACGTAACGAGATAGGTTGCTAATGGCAGGAAAATCGATGGTATTTCCGCTTTTTGTGCTATCTGTGTTAGATGTCCTCAGCTGTGTCCTAGTACACGGTATGCAGTACGGTGAGCTGCAGGCATTCATGCCTTGCTGTAAGATGCATGAGAAGGACTGGTGTTCCAATTAAAAGCATGATGTGAAGATTTTACTTGGCGGGTGGTGCCTCCGCCAGTTAACTTATCTCCCAGTTAAGGATGAGAATCTTGTTCCTTGCTGCAGAAAAGGGTGCTTGGGTCCTCAGCCTCCCAGAAACGGGAACAAGCTGCAACTTGACATGACACTGAACAGGACAAACTCAAGGTTTTGCTGCGCTGCCTTGCATCTGTTACGTTCCCACGGAATAACTCATATGTAAAGGCAAAGGCATCTTACCAGACTCCTCGAAGGCAGCCCTTTCCAGCTGTGAGGGCTGAGCAGCAAGCAGAGTGTCTCTGTGCAGTGCTCCTGCAGTAGAGGCTGCCTGGAGAGCCAGATGTGCATTACACTCTCGCTGAAGCTCCATGGAGTGATGCTGCTCTCAGCCACGGTCTGCTTAACTAGGATCTCTTAAGGCTTACTTCAGGACATGTGGGAGGCGGGTGGATCTTGCTTGTTGTCTCAAGAAACATGACTACATGTAGACAAGCATCGGGGGGGACAGACTGGTAACACTTCTCCGACATGATATGCAGCCCTCACTCCCACCTGCTCGCTTCCACCTGCTTTTGCAGACACCTACGTAGATTTCGGACTGTGTGGTGCAAGGGGCATGCCTGCCTTCCTTCCCCCCTGCGCAGAGCAGGTGAGGACCAGGAGTGCAGGCGCTGCCAAGGCGAAGTATTCTTGTGGCAGCAGCCCCTGCGTACCGGGAACTGCAGCATCAATGTACCTTTAGACAACATTGCTCAAGGAAGGTTGGGCAGAGGTGAGTACGTACCTTTATTGCTTTAAAGGAGTGGAGTATCGCAGTTGAATCTCAAAATGAGATATTCAGAAAGCTCATGGGGGAAAAAGCATCGCTTGGAGATTGGTTTCTACTGCAGTTGGAGCTGGCATTGCAGAAGCCTGTTCGCAGTAAGACAGTGTACAGTAAGCAACTATTCAAGGCATGCCATCGTAGATGTGTTTTACAGCATGGGCTAAGGAGAAATGCCAGTCTACAAGGTCAGGGAACATGATACAGAAAGAACCATGGACTTTTGCAATGTCCAATGAGTTACGTTAAACCACCAGTACCAGCAGAATTTCCTGCATCAGGTTTGACTGTTTTATCATGGATGAAAGTGGTGCCAAATAGTCTGCGAGCTCAATGACACGCACCATCAGAGCTTCTGCTACACTCTCTTATGCTGTTGGATTCCTGTTGGACACCGTCTCTGTAGTCTCAAGAGTGCACGTATCTATTTTGCTTAAAATGTAACTTCGCTGTTTGCCAAATGTTGACTACACACATAGTACTAATGTACTTAACAGTGATCCATTTGCTGCTCAGCTCATACAAGGAATTATGCCGGTTCAGCACCCTGCCATGCTGAATCCAGTTGTAACAGCATTGAGCACTGAGGAAGCACTTTGTCAAGTTGGATTTGCTCATAGTACAGAAATTCAACCTAAAGCGATACTCCTGTCCCAAAAGTTACCCCTTGTTGCCAGAAATGGATGCTTAAGCTGGGGCTGCTCCAGAATCTCCTATTCCTTGCCAGTCATGCAACACAACATGACATTGGCTCCAGGACTTCACCCTTCGAGATTCAGTCTTAGAGCCACAGAATTGCTTGACAGTGATATGGCCATTGCCCTGCTGCCAACGCAGGGGGTGGCCAGCCGCAGCGTGTACATCACAGATCAATACTGCTTTTGCAATCATATCCTGACTAGTGCTTTCAGCAGAGAAGGAAACTTGAAGAAGAAGAAGAAAATTCAAGTGTAGTAATGGAAGTGTTTCTCAGAGCAGTGCACACAGAGGAACACCAAATGCAATACACGTAACTACTGCAAAGGAATGAAATAATGGTCCCTAACTAAGCTGTCTCCAAAGATTGCTATTTTCTTCTCCCTTTTTTTCTGAGTTCAATCACTGTATATATTCATATGCCCACGTGCCCACTTTGTGGACAGGTGCTGTTCTGAGTGACTGAAGAACAATGTCCCACTGTGTTTCACTCAAATATTGGTCTGTTATATATTACAAAAGCTGCTTTACTACATACAGGTGCATCAACAAGGATAGTTTTGTTTTCCAACCATATGACCCAACCTTTATAAGCTCTTCAGGAATTAGTGATTGCTGATTAAACTAATCTGGGTGAAAGGTATAAAAACAGCATTCGTCCTACAAATCTGTGTGTGAAGAGTAACTCTGAAAGTAAACCACTCTCTAGAAGTAACCGAGAGGTTTGCAGACACTGCCTGCCATTAATCTCTGGATATTCCTGTTACAGATAAGAGCTGGGCACTGCTGTAAGAATGTGGATGTAATTCTGGGACTGAAATGCACAGACCTGTCTAATGTCATGGATGCTTGTGGAGGTCTGTCATAGGCCCCAGAATTAACATTCATTAAGACCTAGTGCCCAGGAGCTGAGGGAATTGGAAGCAAAGCTCCTACATTACAAGCTGCAAAGATAGGCTTTGGCAGCAGAGTGGGGCTGGTCCTTTGGACAAAGATGCACGGACGCGACTCCAGCCCAAACTGCCTGAGACAAGCCCCAACCTTATCCTGTAGGCTTTCTTATGCTCCCAACTCTTGTCTTCTTTCTTCTGCAGAGCTTGCAGTGGCCCAGTGCACACAGCGCCCCGTTGATGTCGTCTTCTTGCTCGATGGCTCTGAAAGGATCGGGGAGCAGAATTTCCACAGGGCCCACCACTTTGTGGAGGAAGTGGCCCGACAGCTCACGCTGGCCAGGAGCAACAGTGACAACATGAATGCCCGGATTGCGCTGCTGCAGTACGGCAGTGAGAGGGACCAGAATGTGGTCTTCCCACTGACCTACAATCTGACGGAAATCTCCAATGCCCTGGCGCAGATCAAGTACCTGGACTCATCCTCCAACATCGGGTCAGCCATCATACATGCCATCAACAACATTGTGCTCAGCCCGGGAGATGGGCAGCGACTCGCCCGGCGCAATGCTGAGCTCTCCTTCGTCTTCATCACTGACGGCATCACAGGAAGCAAGAACCTCGAGGAGGCCATCAACTCCATGAAGAAGCAAGACGTCATGCCCACAGTAGTGGCTCTCGGGAGTGACGTAGACATGGACGTCCTGCTGAAGCTTGGCCTCGGGGACCGGGCAGCCATCTTCCGGGAGAAGGACTATGACAGCCTCTCCCAGCCCAGTTTCTTTGACAGGTTCATTAGGTGGGTATGTTAAATGAAGGGAGTACACATGTCCTCCTCTCACCAGTATACACACCCCTGATATTACCTGTTTCATTTTCTTCCCTCTGTATGGTTGCTAGCAACTCTGAGCTGGCCCAGAACAGCTGCCCTCTGGGTCCTCCTTTCTAGACAAAATCCAGAGCTCTTTTTCGGTTTTCATGATGAAAAGTTGTGTATCTTACATTTATGGTGCTAATTAAAACCAAGATCAAAGCAGGATACAGAGCCATACAACATACTTCTGTAAAGCTTTATACACACTAAGCCATGCCTTGTGTACGTACTGCAATCCTAGGAGGGCTTGTCAGAGAAGTGAGAAACCTTTCCAGTGTAGTAGGACAAATGATCATCTCTAGTTTTCAAAAACCCTCAATATCCCTCAGCGTCCTGTGAGGAGCTTTATGGATGTGACATCGCCCATTCTTCAGCAAACCCTTTTCCAGATTATCTCATCTTTTTTGTTCTCTCAGTACTTCTGCCCTGAGAGAACCGAGTGAGTTTATGACACACCACATGCTGCTTGAAATGGTCAGCGACTTGCTTTCCTTTTGCATGGCCCTTGGTGGCTTGCTCCTCTTTCCTGGGAGCAACGGGATGGTTGCTTTGTTTTGCTGCCTTCTACAGTTGTCTGCAGATGCTCCTTTTGGGGCTCTATCTATCCTGAATTTCACAGATCATCTTTAAGATCTTCATTTTCCTGTGGGCCATACCTCCCTTGCTTCCTTCTGCCATTCCGACCTTCATCAGAACCTGTTCATTTATTATGGCACCAAAACCCTGGCTGAGAGGGACAGCATGCCTCCCAGCATCTCACAAAATACTGGGCAGCCACCGGAGCTGCCTCCCTGTCATCCCACTGTGCTCAAAGCAACCATGGTGCCTTCTTCCCACTGGTATCTGCTGAGCAATGCCCAGATTTGAACTTGGATTGTGCTGACTGCAAAAATAAATAAATAAACTCTTTTCACCCTATCCTGAAAAAGCCTCCCTATTCTGTAGTTTGTCTCTTTTTTTTCATTATTTTTAACGAGCAGCTGATTCTCCTGGTGCTAAGCTGGTAAGTCCAGATAAGTTTGTATTGTGCCTCTCCTCACAAATGCTGGAGCACAAGAACAGGCGTCCCCGCAGCACAGGGGTCGTGGGGCACTGCTGAGAACCTGAAGGACCACAGGATGCTGATGGGGCCCCTCCAGCTCTCCCCACTGTCTCCAGCAGTCCCCTTGCAGAACTCTTCCTCTGCCCCCTGGCCCCGCACCCCCCCAGTGCCCATCAGACCCAGTGCTGTGGTCTTTCAGCACAACCAAAGACCATGGCTTCATTCCTCACCTGCTCCATGTTCCTCACCTGTTCATGGGTGGGAAGAGCAGGGGTCCTCAGGTGCCCCTCTTTGAGGGGGGCTGTGCCTTTCCCCACCATGAAGGTGGCATTGCACCTGAGTCGGACTTTCCCCACACTTTCTTCAGCCCCTCTTGCATCCAACATTTGTGTGTCTCGAGCCAGGACAGTGGGGCAGGGGAACCCTCCAAGGACAGGGGCATTTCTGTAAGGTAGCATCCGTGGTGGTGGAAGTGGGATGGGGAGGAGAGGCTGGGCAGGGCTTGGGTTGTCCATAGGGGCCCCAGGCACAGCGTGCAGAGGAGCTGGCAGTGCAGGTGCAGGGAAGGGCACGGCGGTGGGGAGCTGTGGCCAGGCATGCTGCAGTGTCACTGCCGTGTTTTCCCTCCTTTGGAAAGGAGAGCTATAGGGGAGCTTCGAGGGCCACAGGACAAAACACAACTGCATCCAGAGAGGAGACGCAGGAGTGAAATCCCACTGCCCCAGCATGCACACATGCCCAGCCAGCAGTGCAACAAGGATGAAAAAGGCTGCGCTGGCAGTAAATCTGGGTGAGATGCGCTGCGCCACCTCTTTTGGAGATTCCCTCTGCCACGCGGAGCTGCTCGTGTTTGTGCCACTGGGTCCAGGAACAAATCACACCGGCTGGTAGCAAAGCCTTCTTGATAACGGGGCTGGGAAGGGTCCTCTTGAGCCATGACAATGGGCAAAACAAAAATAAAACAGCAGCAAAAGCAGCCCTGTGTTAAAATTGTTGTGGTGAAAGCATTGCCAGGCTTTTCACCTTTCCTAGCGAGCGTGCCACAGTCCCATGGCCATGGCTCAGGCTTCAGAAAGAGAGCTCACTACTTTTTCCTATTAATTATTACCCTGGTGTGGAGGATGGCAAACTGTACAGCTCAGCAAGGGGAAAGTTACGGCATTCCCCGGCCAGCCCCTCTGCTACAGTTGGGAAAGCTCACGCAAAATGTAAGGACTTCTACGGGCGGTGGAATCCACGTTAGCAGCCGGCATCATTGCCCATGAAAAAACACGCGGACACCAGCAGACTGCAAACCAGCACGTGATGCTCCCCGCGCTGCTACCTGCAGCCTCAGGGATGACTTTCAGTGGGCTCTCCCAACAGAGGACGGAGCTGCTGCCCATCGTCTCACAGCGATTCCAGGTCAAAGAATTTACAAGCTAAAAACAAGAAAATCACTCAGCAGGCAAAACGTCGCTCTGAGAGAAAGGGGAAAGGAGTGGAGCAACATGCAAGTGGTTCCCATGGGGTGTTCGCCTTCGTGTTTTGTTCACTGCCGTGCGGGTGGGAGATGTCCTCTTCAGTCAGAGTCAGAACTGCTGCTTGAGCTGCTGGAGTGCTGGGGGAGATAAAACAACTTTATGGTAGCACGGAAACAACCCTTTTTCACACCATTTCTGATAGGTGTTAGCGATTCTGTGGTGGGTGCCCATTCCCGGTGCCCAGCTGGGTCCACGTTGAGCCTGCAGCAGTGGTGGCTGCAGACCCACCTCTCCCCAGGTGTCTTTGCATGCCAGCAAAAGGGGTGCCCTCGGGTTTGCACGGTGGATGGATTGCAAGCCGGTAATTAGTTAATGTCAAGGTCCCAGGGGCCACGCGGAGGGTGAGCCTGCGTGGGAGTCAGCACAGCACCACGGCCTCAGACGGCAGACCTCAGCTGGGATACCTTGACTTGAAGATAGAATGGCTACTAATAACAACACCGCAATGTTTATTGCGGTGCTGTTATAAACCAGAGTTTGGAGCCATTATTTTTCTGCTTGGAGAATATAATTACAGGCATATTGTGGGAGGGATGTTTTTTTTATTATTATTTTACCAGGCTGTGCAGGCCAAATAAGCAAATTCCAGAAGGGTCCTGCTCTCTGCCATCAAGGGCAAACATCAGGCAGATCACTTTCAGAGCGGTTACACAGTGAGAGGAGCTGATGGTTTGCTTTGTTTGGGAAATCCTCCTACCTCCGATGGTGGAACCGGGGTTTTGTTTAGCAGTCCCTCACTCAGAGGTACTCTGGTGCCCATCCCTGGAATGGCATTTTCTGCAGCATCTACTCCCAGCTCAGAAAATTGCTTTTCCTTTTTTTTTTTTTTTTTGTTGGTTGGTTGGTTGGTTTTTTTTTTTTAAGAGGGAACTGAACTGCTCCTCTGCTGAGGGACACTGAGTGAATGTCCCTTACGGAGGCACGATTCGCTCTTGGGTGAGCAGGACAAAGTCCTGGGATTTAATACACTGCGTGGTGCACCCTGAGCTGTGTCACTGTTTCAAATGGCTTCAAGGAATTTCATGGATGACGTTTCAAAAGACTTGCTTGAAATGACTCATGCTTGCCTATCTATTAACCAAACGGGAGTCTCCACGTCTAAAAAAAGCCACTGAGGTGTTGGCTCCAGCTGCCACAGGGTGGACAAGGGGAGCCCCAGCTGCCCAGGCTGGATGCATGCATGAGGGGGTCTGAAGGATCACAGCAGAGATTCGGAAGGGTCCGCTGCCGTCTCACTCTTACCTTGCCTCCATGGTGCTTGGAGTGCTTTGAGTGCTTCTTCTTGTGCTTCTTATGGTGCTTCTGATGGTAGCCAGGAGGGTACGGTGGGTACCCTGGCATTCCTGGTGGTCCCGGATGGGGGTGCCCATGGGGATGATGCCCCAGCGGGGGGTGCCCATGGGGGTGCTGCCCTGGTGGGTGGGGGCCAGGCGGAGGGGGGCCAGAGGGATAGCCAGCCAGGGGTGCCGGGGGATAGGCTCCGGGGGCACCAGGGGCCACTGGAGGGTAGCCGGGGTAGGGACCTGCTGGAGTGCCGGGACCAGGGTATCCCGGAGGGGCAGGCGGGCAAATCTGCACTTGCGGTGGTGGCACCCCTCCAGGTGCGCCTAGGAAGAAGAGGGGGGCTGTTAGGGAGCAGAGCTGGGCTCTCCCCAGACAGGCAATGCAGGGAATTGATGTACCCATGCACCCAAAGAACCCCTCCCAGTCTACCCCCACCTCACAAATGTTGCCCCACTCCCCTTTGGTACGCAGGTAATCCCCCCGGGTGCCCATGGCAATTGCACTGAGCCCCTCTCCGAGCCCCAATGGCTGTGTGGTACCCGCAGCCCTGCCTGGCCCTGAGGCCCCTCACCTGGGTTGGGGTTCCACATCCTCCGCGGCCCCCAAGCTGCAAGGGAAGGACAGGCACCGTCAGTGCTCCCTCGCAGCACCTCCTGTCATGGGGATGTCATTGCCCTGCCGGGACCCGGCTCCTCTGCCCCACGTGTCTGCCCTGGGCAGAGACCGCGCTCACTTCCCAAGGAGTGCTGTCCCCCCGCAGACCCCAACAGCCGCCCCGTCCCTTCCACTGACAGCGCCGACCGCGAGAGTGGCTGTCCCCACCTCTGTGCACCCCCAAAGCCTGGACATCTGATTTCCATTGTTAATGGAAATTATAAACCAACTCCAGCCTAGCCCACGCCTTCGTGGACCACGAGGGGCTGGGGACACCATGTCTTGGTGCAGCACCAGCCATGGGGACGGTGCACCCTGGCCCACGGGCACCTGTGCGCCCACTGCCCCATGCTCCCCAGCTGCCCTGCGGCCCCACCAGGCGCTGCTGCCTCAGGGAGCCGCTTTCGCTCACCAAACCTGCAGAAAAGCTCCCAGCAGAGGCAATGCTGGCAGCACCCTCTGAAAGCACCGCTGCCAGCAGCACCCCCGATCGCCGTCCTCAGCACGGATCTCCCAGGGTGGCAGGCACCCGCTAAATACCGGGGCCTGGCCCGGGCGAGGAGGGGTGCGGTGGGCAGGGGTGACACCGCCAAGTGGTGGAACCGGCCGCACGGCTCCCTGCGCCACAGCCGTCACCATGGGCACACGGGAAATGTCAACACGCCGCTCCCAGCCTGCGCAAAGGTCCCACAGGGCTGATAAAAACAGGGGACAGAGGGTGGTGGTTTCACCTCCTGGCGTCAGGTGATGGGGTGAGTCAGGTGTCCCCACCACGAACCCTGGCTCGGTGCTCCCTGTCCGGTGGGGGGGCTGCTATGGTGGGCTCACCCTCCCGCAGGCACTGCTGTGGGACAGTGGGGCTCAGGGTCCAGATAATGATTCCCTGTGACACTGCTCAGGGTGCTGCCACGGTGTGCGGGTGGAGGAGGTGGTATTTGCCGTCAGACCCGGTCAACAGAGACAGGAGGCAGGGCTAGATGCCCCGAACCTCAGGTCTTCCTCGCGGGGAGTCTATTAGGAGGGGGCAGAGCTCCTCCCGTCCCATCCCCATCTCCCTGCTAACACCCCCGATGCTGCCCCGCGTTTGGCAGCGCTCCCTTCCTGGGCCAGTGAGCAATGCAATGGGCTGGTCTCATCATGCACCGTCAAAAAGACACCTCACAGCAAGGGACTGCACCAGGTCTTGCCCCAGCCCTGGGGGCAGAGGGGTGTCTCAGGGGGTTTTCTGGGCACAGAAACGCACAGGGGTGTGCAGGGTCAGGAGGTGCCCATGCACGGGGTTCTCCTCCTGGGCAGTGACACAGGGTCCCTGCCATCCCCTCCATTGGGAGTCCTGTGGCCCCAGGCACTGCCAGCCCAGCCGGCTCTTTCTGCCCCGGGGGGGGGGCAGAAGATGGGGGGATGGAGACTGGGGTCCAAACCCCAGAAAGCAAAAATCACCCTTGGCCAGGGAAAGGCCAGCAGGGGACATGACGCTGGGATCTGCCTGAGCAGAGCAGCTCTCCCAAGGCGGATACCGAAGGAGGCCAGGCACGGATGAGCACGTTTCCCAGCTGTATTTGCCACTGCAGAGCACCCGGCCTGTCCCCGAACCCCTTTCAGGCCGCCCGCTTCTCCAGCAGCGCCATCACGAGCGCCGAGCCTTGCTTCGCCTCCTCCAGCAGCCCGGAGACCTTCTGCAACATCTGTGGGGGGAGGGAGAAGGTGCATTGTTTGCCACTTGACAGGACAGAAAAGCCGTCCACCATCCACCTCATGCACCCACTGGTGGCAAAGGGAGGGGGTGCCCAGGCATGAGGGATCTCAGGGGCTTCATCTCCGTCTCTGTCCCACCTCATCCCTGCCACCAGGGCCGGGGCACACACACTGCCCCTGCTTACCGCAAGCTTGAACTTCTCATCCGTTATGTCTTTGAGGTTGATCATGACGTTGAAGTAAGCTCCGAACACAGCCGCTTCCAGCATTTTGGCTCCCACCTAGGAAAAGAGGCTTGCAAGCAGCTCTCCTGCTGAACCAGAGCACTACCATATGGTCCTGCAGCAGGGCAGACCCTTACGCTGCAGGACTCCCACCCTCCGTGACCCAGTGGCACGCAACACTTTCTAACCCAGTATTTTCAGGACGCGGCTCCAGCAGTGGGAACCATTCATGGCCCTGCCACACTGGTGGGAACTCAGGCAAGGGCTGGTGGAGGTCAGCTCTCCTACAAGGGTTGCAAGCTGCCAAAAAGTTAGTGAGCAGAAACCACTGGCCAGTTTGGGAAGCAGAGCTGGAGGGATGCATCCTGGAGGTCAGGACACGATGGGACACCTTGCAGGGAAAAGTGGTGAGCCTGGCAGCCTCCAAAGCCCCAGCCAGGGCATCACATGATCCCGGGGCCGTACCTGGATGTCGGATTTGCAGGCCAGGTTGCAATGGCATGCCAGCTCCTTCAGAGCAGGCCAGAGCCCGCTCACCTTTTCTGCCAGGGCGCAGGGCACCCTCACAGCCGTCTTCAGCCCCTGTTGCATGGCAGCCGTGCGTCTGGGAAGGGGGGGACAGCCCTGGTGTGAGCGCTGGGTGGCCATGCTCCCCCAGCCTGCCAAGTCCCCACCAGCCCAGCTCACCTCTCCCGCTCTTCAGGGGTGCTTTTTGGCAGCTTCATAGCTTCCTGCAGGCAAAGAAAAGCAGATTTGCTGCCATTTGCTCCAAGACCCTGCACGCCTTGCATCGGGGGCCAGGACAGACCCGATAGCTCCCATGTTCTTGCAAACCTCCTTTAGGTGACAATGTCCCTTCCCCTGACCCTGGCTTGGGCCAAGGTCATAGCCCTACTCCTAAGGACAGCGGGGCACAGCGATGCCGGCCCCCCTCCCAGCTGGAAAGCCCCACACTTCCCTGCGGGACGTCTGCTGCCGGTGGGACCTCACCATGTAGCTGCTGAAGGCACGGGAGTCAGCGTCCACCATTGCCACCAGTTCGTCCATGGCCTGGTGGAAGGGGGGGATCAGCTTCCTCATGATGGGGTCCAGCTCCTCAAACTGCCGCTTCCCATAGCTCATCAGCCCCACCATGCAGCCCAGCGCCGCTCCCTGCGAGGGCACGGGGGTAAATCCTCCAGCAGCACACAGCACCCGCCGCTACCGCCGTGCCCACTCCCCTCGGGGGCTTGGCACACCCAGAGGACCCCCCAGGCAGGCAGGGACCCCAAAATGGTGTAGGGTACGTACCAGGGCAGCTGCGGCTGCGGACACAGAGCCTCCTCCCGGCGCTGCCGACCTCCCGCCGACTGCTCGCACGAAGGCACCCAGTGGCTTGGCCACCAGCCCCCCATCCACCTCTCCTGCCTGCACCAGGTACCTGCAGCACAGCGGCCCCATCGGTCAGAGCCCCCCAAGTGCAGGGACACCCACCACCACCACCCAGTCCCTTCTCACCCAGCACCGCCCTCTCCAATAGGTTTTCATCGACCTTATGGCTCTGCAGGTGGCTGAGAAGGGGGCTAGCCCAAAAAAACCAGCAGGAGGGTCGGGGAGAGGACAAGGAGCCTTATGGGGACAGACAGACAGCTGGAGATCTCATGTCCTGGTGGTGTGGGGGGTTGCTCTGTATTAGACAGGGTGGGCTCATGCAAATGGTGTTTGGTGGGATAGAAACACGCCTGCAGCCATATCCCCGGGGGGGCACAACAAGGTCTTAAAGTGCATGTCCTGATTTCACCTTGGCACGAGTGGATTTCCCTTCCTCTCCCCATGCAGACACACGTTTTACACTGGGCGCTGCAGCACAGTGTCTCTCCTTGGAGGGCAGTGTGTGAGCTGGAGGCAGTGAAATTTGGGCTGGGGATGGGGTGGAGGATTTAACATGTACATGCTCAAGTTTGGCCACGAAATCTGCTCCTGCTGCCTGCCTGAGTGACCTGGAGTCCCACCACCCCGCATTCACAACCATCAGCATTTGGGAGCAGGGACCGCCCCACGCCTGCATAACACCCAACAGAGATGTCCCCTGGGCGTGAAGAGAAGCTGGGTGCAGGCGCCACTCCCAAAACAAGCGGAGTGCAAGATGCAGGCAGTGGGATCTCCCCATCTGGGTAGGGATGGGCACCATGATGAGAAGCAGGATGGGGGTCCCTACTCGATGATGCGCTCCCGGGGGTGAAACGGAGACAGGGAGTCCAGGCCCAGACGGCTGACCACCTGCAAGGAGCAGCACCGCCGCGTCAGCCCCATTGTGATAAGTCCCGTTGCATCCTCATTCCCTGCTGTTAATTAACCATGGGTGATCCAGCCCTAGGGCAGAGTTGCTCAGGCCACCACCCGGGGAGAGGACAGCCAACGTCACCAGCCTGTCCCATCCCAGACTTGGGGGCGGCGTGCGGCTGCCTACAAATGACTGGAAACTGCACCGATAAATAATTAGCTTGCTCTTATCTAGCACGTTCCCCATAGGGTGGAAAAGTCCCTCCCTCCTGCAGCTGAAAAGCAGAGCCCGTCTCCTCATTTCCAGCTTACGCTGGTCCTAGGGCAATTTCCCACAAGGCCACACACTGTCCTTGAGCTCTGGGGAGGTCTCCTTCCCCTCCTGGCCTCCATGCAGGCAAGCTGGGCAGCTGCTGCCTGTACTCTGTCCTCACAGGATGGGCTCTCTGCTCCCTGAGCATCTCAGCATCCTCAGGACAATAAAGCCACTTGTCCCACTCGCTGTGCCCTCACAGCTTGCCAGGCACCATCCCTGGTGACAAGTGTCATGCCTGGGGGCTGCTGTGGTCCCAAATCTCTGCTCAGTGCCACTTTGGGGGGCTGGGCAGGGTGGGTATGTCTCTCATTATTCCACCCTTGTCTTGGTACCAGGAGGAGCCACGTTACCAGCCTGATCTTCTGTTCCTCCTCCAGGATGAAGAGTTTTTCCTTCTTGATGTAAAACTCAGCTGTGTCTAGCATGGCCTTCTTGGGGACAAGACCCACCAGCTGGGACCCCACCACGGGAAGGTTCAGTGCCTGCGAAGGACATCAGAAATGTGACTGTCCCCAGAGCCACCTGCCCTGCTGCCACTACCACCCCAGCCTGGTGGTCCTCATCCCTTCCCAGGACCTGGGGAGCTCATGGAAAAGCCTTCAATGGAGGAGCTGGGGGCTAGCAGCAAGTTGCTGAGCTTTTAGGGTTTTCGTGCCATTCAGCGCTCTGCCCAGCTTGGCTGAGCTTAGCGTAAGATAAAGCAGAGCCTGACCCGGGGATGGGGATAAAAACTTGGAGGGAGACATCCTCTGTGAAGCCCCCATTGAAACAAGTGTGGCGTGTCGCCCTGCACCACCCACCTCCGCATCTCGGCAGACCTCCTCGTAGACGGCGTGGAGCGGTGTGGTCTCAAAGTCCAGCAGGTTCGTTGAAACCTGGGCTATATTCTCTTCCTCCAAATACCAGCCAATGCCCTGCACCCGCTTCAAGCGCCCGGGCTGCCAAGAACTGCCATGGTCAAGGCATGGCCCAGGAGGTGCGGGGGCAAGCAAGTCTGCTCCCGGCGTGCCACCGGCACATGGGTACCTGGTCGGCGCTGCGACCCTGCTCGCGGATGTTGAGAGCAATGCGGTGAGCCAGCTCCTTGGTGCACAGCAGGTTGACATTGTACGCGATAAGGAAGGTCCGGGCGCCCGTCACTGTGGCCCCCCACCGGGGGACAAAGGTTGGGGGCCCAAAATCGGGAGCCCACTCTGGTTTTGCAAGCTGGGGAGGAGAGAGAAGAGCACGTGGGCTGGCACCGCCAAGCAGCACGAGCCACTCTCCCAGGGACGACATCTCCCTCCCCAGCCAGCATCTGCCACAACCACCTCCATGTTCAGCTGCACCCAAAGCGTTTCATCAGCTCCTCTCGGTGTGAGGGGACTATGCCAGCCCCTGGCACCCTCCCCAAAGCCAGGGAGATGCGGCTCGGCTCTGCCTGGCCTGTGCCGCCCAGCCGGGTGCTGCCAGGCTCACCTTCTCGGGGAGCGCCTCGTACTCGCCGGCGCGGATGGCAGGCAGGGCTTTCCTGCTCTCCTCCCGCGCCGCCTCTCCGTACAGGTAAACTGCAAGACAGAGCCGGGGGTGAGCACCGCTGGCCAGGGGCTGGCGGTACATTGTCTAGCAGGTCCAGTTTTGCGCATTTGGGAGCAAACCCCATTTGTTAAGCTTTTGCAAAAGGTGTGCAGTTTCTCCACAGCTGGAAGCACGTGGGGTGGGACGGGACGGGACAGGACGGGACGAGCAGAGGTTCCTGGCCCCCACTCACCAGGCACCCCCAGCTCCGCTGCCAAGCGCTGCCCGAAGACATTGGCACAGGTGATGCACTCCTCCATGCTGACGTTCATCACTGGCACGAAGGGGCAGACGTCCAGGGCCCCCATGCGAGGGTGTTCGCCTAGTGATGGGGCAGATATAAGGATGGGAGCTGAGAAGAGCAAGCAGACAAGGAGGGAGGACGGCCCTTTCCCAGCCTCTTTTGCAGACTGGGCACTGCCGCCACGAGGAAAGTTGAGTTTGTGGCAGTAATGTCTACTCCAAGAGGGATTCAGCCTCTCTGGATTGGGAGGATGAGCAAGAGCTTTGCACAGTCCCACGACCATCCATCCCAGCAGCGCTGCTTGCTGCACGTGCAGTAACGTGCCATGCTTGGCCACCGGCAGCTGATTTTAGCTCCAGCCATGCAAGGTGCACTTGGAGCCAACCACGCACTGCAGCTGAGGGATACTCCGCGCCAGATCAGCTCCTGCGCCACCCCAAAGCTCACCTGTGTGCCGGCTCATGTCAATGAGCTGCCCAGCCACGCGGGCTGCGCTCAGTGCCCCTTCAACGATGGCCTCAGGGGACCCCACGAAGGTGTAGACAGTGCGGTTGGTGGAGGCACCAGCGTCCACATCCAGCAGCACGCAGCCCGGCGTCCGGGATATGGCCTGCCCTAGCGCATCGATCACCTGCCGGATAGCGGAGGGGGGGCAAGGCAACTGAGCCAGTCGGACCCCCGATACAGCCCCAGCTTCACAAGGTAGGGGACGCTTCAGTTCTCCCCCTTCCCACCGGTGCTGGAGTTGGGGATGACCCCACGATCAGTGGGGATGCAGCCCTGCACTGCAGAGGATGCAGAATCCAAAAGCACGAGCATCCCACTCCTATCCAGGGGGTTTGGGACATCCCTGGCTCCCAGTGAGCCCCAAACCCGCCGTGGTGGGAGAGAGACACCCAGCTGCTGCTGCACGTCGGAGAGCACCATCACAAATTGCTGTTCCTGAGGATATTGTCCCCTGCCAACTTCAAAACAGATGTGGCTCTGCAAAGCCTGTTCCCTGGAGGAAGCAGTGGTTTTATTGCAATTTTGGGTTTGCTGAATTCCCCTGCCCCCAGCAGGGCCAAAGTTCAGCCTCGGGCTGAACAGATCCCATTAATGTGGGTGGCATGTTTTGGCACAACAACCGCAAGCGATATTTCTCTAAGGGGGTATGCCAGACCACCCCAAGCCCTGGTGCTACAGCAACCTGCAAGCAGTGGGGAGGAGGGGGTCTGAGCCCCCACTTCTCACCAAGGTGCCAAAAGGGAGCAGAGGCTGCCTTTGGGCATTTTCAACATTAGCCAGGCAGCGAAAGATGCACAGCACTTCAAAGGAGGCAGGGCAGAGTCAGCAGCAGGTGCTGCCTGCACGGCCCCTCTGCCAGAGCAGCCCAGCCGTCTGCACCCCGGCATTGCCCACCCCTCAGCCCCTCCACACACTCCCTCACCTCTTTGTTATTCCCCTCCGAGAAGTTGGGGACACACTCCACTAGCTTGGCCATGGTCCCAGGGTCTGCCTGCACCCCGCGGCCTCCGGCTCGGCTCCTCGTACCCTGTGGGTTTGCCTGCCTTTCCACTGCAGGGCAAAAGCCTCCCAGCACCCAACCCATTGCCTCTTCCTGGAGCTGGGGTTTCTCATTAACTGCATCGATCAGCGGCCAGGAGTCAGAAAGGGTCTTGAATAAACAACATGATATTGTCCCTTCTGTGTCTGGAGCACCTCAGGACACAAGAGCGCTGCCTGCTTGCCAGGGCCAGTCTTGAACACTAATTACCCACCAGTGCCAATTAATTGCTAGGAGAAGGTGATGCCACATGAAGAAAAGCATCTGTTGTGCCCAGCATCACGCTGTGGTTACCAGATGGGACAGCCTGCTCCCGTGCAGGGCAGAGCAACAGGACCACCAGCACAACGCGATGGTGGGGACAGCAGCTTCCCAGGACCCCCAGCGTGGGCACCCGAGGTCCCCCAGCATGGGCACCATGGCGGCAGGTAAAAGCTCTCGCTGTGAGCAGGATTCGAACCTGCGCAGGGAAACCCTATTGGATTTCGAGTCCAACGCCTTCACCCCTCGGCCATCACAGCCCCAGCCCTGGGCACCCGGGGGGGACACCTGCCCCCTGCCCGGGCAACCCCGATCCCCCCTGGGCGCCCCGTTTTCCTGGGAAGTAGGAAAGTCTCCACGGTGGCCGCTGCATCCCCACACACGCTCAGCCCCGCTCTGCTCCCCAGGATCTGGGGCAGGGCCTGTCCCCGAAAAGCTGCACCCGGGGCCCCGGGGTCTCTGTTCAGCACTGCACCCCCCAGCACCCCAGTGCCCAGCACAGAGTGGGGGTGCCCGGGCAGCTGCGCACCCCGGCTCGTTGGTCTAGGGGTATGATTCTCGCTTAGGGTGCGAGAGGTCCCGGGTTCAACTCCCGGACGAGCCCTCCTTTTCGGCACCCACCACCAGGCACAGCCCTTGCAGGGATGGGGCACGGACAGGCCGATGTTGCCCGGCACAGGGGGGACAGGCAGCCTCCCCAGCTTGGCCATGTCCCCTCTGCTGGGACGCTCCCGCCACTGCTGGGAGCGAGGTGCTGCCCGCTGCCCCTTGGGCAAAGAGACACGGCTCAGCCATGGCCAGGGCTCGTCCCCTCCTGGGTGGGGAAGGGGCTGTGGGGGCAGCGGGGGATGGCAGAGTGGGGCCCTTCTACTACCATGGACCCGCTGGGCAGCTCGTCCATAAAAACATGTCCCTGCTCTGCAAACCCCTGAACCCGACGGTCAGCAGCTCCAGGGGGCTGGGAAACGAAGCAGCGACAGGGATTTTCTGGGAGTGATGGGAAAGCCAGGTGAGAGGCTGGTGCAGGGGGATGTAGCTCAGCGGGAGAGCGCTTGCTTTGCATGTAAGAGGCCCTGGGTTCAACCCCCAGCATCTCCAGCTTTTGCCTCCACAGTCCCACCTCCCTCCCAGCTGCGGGGCTGGCAGAGCCCCCGATACCCCACAGAAAAGCCCTGGGGCTGCCTGCGGGCTGCTTCCCATCACCTGCAGCCTGCGGGGAAATGCCCGCAGCCCTGCAGGGTGTGGGGGCACCTTGTCTCCCTTCCTCAGGGGTCTCAAGGTGTCTCTTGGGTCAAACGGTGGTGCCGGGGCAAGGCCGGGCGGTGGGTGCCCAAAAGAAGGGCTCGTCCGGGAGTTGAACCCGGGACCTCTCGCACCCTAAGCGAGAATCATACCCCTAGACCAACGAGCCGGGGTGCGCAGCTGGCACCCAGCGCAGGTCCTGTCCCCCACGGCCCCACGGCCCCAGGCACTGCACAGGCCGACCCGTGCCCAGTGCAGGTGGGGGACAGCTGCCCCAGGCCCCTGGGGACGAAGCACAGGAAGATGCAGGAGAGCTCACTCCGCATCCTGGGAAAATGCCACTTTCCCACCTGCCCAGGGATGCAAAACCTGGAAAACCTTGGGGGACCTGTGCCCCTCCTGCTCCGGGGCCATCACAGCCCCTCCCAGGGGCATTGTGGGGCTCCCTGCGCACCCCTGCCTCCCCCTGTCCTGGACCCCCAACATCTGTCCCCCTTCCCCCTGGTCACCCCATTTTCCTGGAAAGTGGGAAAGTCTCCAGGGTGGCCGCTGCATCCCCACACACGCTCAGCCCCGCTCTGCTCCCCAGGGCCTGGGGCCTGTCCCCGAAAAGCTACGCCCGGGGCCCTGGGGTCCCTGTTCAGCACTGCCCCCCCAGCACCCCAGTGCCCGGCACAGGGTGGGGGTGCCCGGGCAGCTGCGCACCCCGGCTCGTTGGTCTAGGGGTATGATTCTCGCTTAGGGTGCGAGAGGTCCCGGGTTCAACTCCCGGACGAGCCCTCCTTTTGGGCACCCACTGCCCGGCACAGCCCCTATGGGGACAGAGCACGGACAGCTCTGCCCGGGACTGCGGTGCAGGGTGCGGGCACGGTGATGGCCCTGCAGCCGGGGCTCCCGCAGCAGCGCAGCTGCCTGCCCTGGCACAGCTACAGCAGCCCCTGACCCCGGGTCTGCATCCAGAAAACCATGCCCCTGGTCTGCCCCAGAGCCCCCCCACCCTCTCCCGGCCCCATTGGCACCCTGGGGCACCTGAGGGATACACAGCGCCTGCAAAGCCCTGAGCCCCATGGTCAGCAGCTCTGGGGGGCTGGGGAAGGAAGCAGCAACAAGGATTTTCTGGGAGCGACCCCCAGGTCAGAGGGGGATATCGCCTTTGGGGCATGCCCCATGGGGGAAGAAGAGCGGGGGGTGATGCTGCAAAGCATCGGCCATTTCAACCACTGCAAGGGCCAGGGAGATGGTTTTGAGGAGGAAAATCCCCGGAGATGCTGGGAATTGCTGGGCACTAATGCCTCACGGTCACCTCCAGATGGTGGCTCCATGGATCAACCACAGCAAGAGGGACCTCCCTGCTCCCAGAGTGTGCCAAGGGACACACCCAGGCTCAGCTGCCCCTCCAAAATCCCAAAAGTGTGTGGGGCACAGAGGCTGGGGGTGCATTGGGGTGCAGCACCCTGGCTCGTTGGTCTAGGGGTATGATTCTCGCTTTGGGTGCGAGAGGTCCCGGGTTCAACTCCCGGACGAGCCCTTCTTTTGGGCACCCACTTTCCCCAGCGGCACATGGGATCATGGCACAACCAGGGCACGGCGAGGGCAGCGGTGCCAGCACAGTGGGGTCAGTGCCCCATTCTGGCTGAGCACGTCCCTGTGGGCTGGCTGGACCCCCAAGAGCTGGCAGCGATGTGCTGCAGGGCGCGTGGGCAGGGAGGCAGATGGAGGAAGGGGTGGGAAAGGGCAGCTGGAGGCAGCGTTGGGCAGTGCAGAGCAGAGCGGGTGCTGCCGGCAGCGTGTGCCCTGAGGCTCTGTCTCTGGGGTCAGGGCCCTGGGGACAGAGCAGGGTGAGCTGTGGGCAGTGGGGCAGCGGTGGGGGGTGAGGGGACTTGTCCAAGCCCCCATGGACAGGGGATGTAGCTCAGCGGGAGAGCGCTTGCTTTGCATGTAAGAGGCCCTGGGTTCAACCCCCAGCATCTCCATGTCCTTTTGCCTCCCCCTCCTGCCTGCCAGCTGCCAGGCTGGCAGAGCCCCCAAAACCCCAAAGAGAAGCCCCAGTGCTGCCTGCGGGCACAGCTGGCCTGGGGCTGCTTTCTGGCAGGCTGTGAGGAATGCCCGTGCCTCTTTCCCTCCCCTGCCCGGGCTCTGCAAGGTGCGGGAGCAGCTTGTCTCTTTTCCCCAGGGGGCTCGGGTGAATGTTGGTGTTGGCAGGAGCTGCCAAACTGGGGAGGCCGCCTGTCCCCCCCTGTGCCGGGCAGCGTTGCCCCGTCTGTGCCCCGTCCCCACAGGGGCTGTGCCGGGCGGTGGGTGCCCAAAAGAAGGGCTCGTCCGGGAGTTGAACCCGGGACCTCTCGCACCCTAAGCGAGAATCATACCCCTAGACCAACGAGCCGGGGTGCGCACCTGGCACCCAGCGCAGATCCTGTCCCCCACGGCCCCACGGCCCCGGGCACTGCACAGGCCGACCCGTGCCCAGTGCAGGTGGGGGGCAGCTGCCCCAGGTCCCTGCCCTCTCCCTCCCCTCTGCTCTCTGGCCACCACCTCCCCCAGCTCCCCTGAGGACGAAGCACAGGAAGATGCAGGAGAGCTCACTCCGCATCCTGGGAAAATGCCACTTTCCCACCTGCCCAGGGATGCAAAACCTGGAAAACCTTGGGGGGCCTGTGCCCCTCCTGCTCCGGGGACATCACAGCCCCTCCCAGGGGCATTGTGGGGCTCCCTGCGCACCCCTGCCTCCCCCTGCTCTGGACCCCCAACATCTGTCCCCGTTCCCCCTGTCACCCCATTTTCCTGGGAAGTGGGAAAGTCTCCAGGGTGGCCGCTGCATCCCCACACACGCTCAGCCCCGCTCTGCTCCCCAGGATCTGGGGCAGGGCCTGTCCCCGAAAAGCTGCACCCGGGGCCCCGGGGTCCCTGTTCAGCACTGCCCCCCCCAGCACCCCAGTGCCCGGCACAGGGTGGGGGTGCCCGGGCAGCTGCGCACCCCGGCTCGTTGGTCTAGGGGTATGATTCTCGCTTAGGGTGCGAGAGGTCCCGGGTTCAACTCCCGGACGAGCCCTCCTTTTCGGCACCCACCACCAGGCACAGCCCTTGCAGGGATGGGGCACGGACAGGCCGATGTTGCCCGGCACAGGGGGGACAGGCGGCCTCCCCAGCTTGGCCACGTCCCCTCTGCTGGGACGCTCCCGCCACTGCCGGGAGCGAGGTGCTGCCCGCTGCCACTTGGGCAAAGAGACATGGCTCAGCCATGGCCAGGGCTCGTCCCCTCCTGGGTGGGGAAGGGGCTGTGGGGGCAGTGGGGATGGCAGAGCAGGGCCCTGCTGCTACCATGTACCTGCTGGGCAGCTCTTCAGCCTGGGGCAGAAGCAGATAGCTGGGAAATGAAACAGCCACCAGCATTTCCAGGAAGCAAGGAGGAGAAACCCTGGTTCAAGGGTGAGATCAGCTTTGGGGATGTCCCTGCAGCAAGAAAGGGGATGTTTCCTACTAAGCACCCGCCATTCCCCCCCACCCTGTAGCCCTGCTGAGTTTTCAGGGAGGAAAAGCATGGAGATGCTGGGGGTTGAACCCAGGGCCTCTTACATGCGAAGCAAGCGCTCTCCCGCTGAGCTACATCCCCCTGCCTGGGGGATGCCCAGACAGGGCACACTATCCCTGGCACCACAGCAGCAGCTCCCTGGGCAGGCACCATGGGGGGCACCATCCAAGCTTGCTAAAACCAGTGTTGATTGAAATAGAAACCCTATGGACACGCCATGGGGTGCTGTTTGCAGGTGGCTGGGGGATGGCAGGGCTGACCCTCCTCCACCAGGTCTGCGGAGAGCAGCAGGGATGCAGTCCCCAAAGGAGGGGTTGTCCCAAAAGGGAGCCTCGTCCAGGAGTTGAACCTGGGACGTCTCGCACCCAAGGCGAGAATCATACCCCTAGACCAATGAGCCAGGGCGCTGCACCCCTTTTGCATCCCCAGCCCCTCTGCTCCCCCATTTTTGGGTTATGGGCGCAGCTGGTTTTCCCCTAGCACAGCCGCAGCCTGCAGGTGCTGGGAAGCATTCCCAGCCCAGCCATACCCACAGGTAGCCCCAGGGCTTTTCTGTGGGCCTTGGGGGGCTCTGCCAGCCCCGAAGCCAGCAGGGAGGAGGGTCTGTGGAGGCAAAAGCTGGAGATGCTGGGGGTTGAACCCAGGGCCTCTTACATGCAAAGCAAGCGCTCTCCCGCTGAGCTACATCCCCCTGCACCAGCACCACCTCGCTCCTGGCTCTTGGGGGTCCAGCCTGCCCATGGGGATGTGCCCAGCCAGGACATGAGACTGACCCCACTGTGCCACAGCCTTCATCGTTTCACCGGTATGTCACAGCCCCATGCGCCGCCAGGGAAGGTGGGTGCCCAAAAGGAGGGCTCGTCCGGGAGTTGAACCCGGGACCTCTCGCACCCGAAGCGAGAATCATACCCCTAGACCAACGAGCCGGGGCAGATCCATCCTCCCTGCCCTCGGCCCCTGTGCTCCATCCACCTGTGGCCGTGCGCACAGGGTGATGGCTCCTGGGTGCCCTCATCTCTCATCACCACCTCTCAGAAACCCATTTCACGTGGTCCCAGGGCTAACGATCTCCCTCTCCCCTGCCCCACAGGTGCTGGTGTGGCTTTGGGACAAGGGACAGGAGCTGCAAGTGCCGGGTTACTGGGAAATACCCCCGGCCATTCCCTTTTCCCAGCCTCCAGGAGCTGTCAACCATGGGGGTCAGCAGGGTGCTGGCGCTGGGGCTCCAATGGGTGTCATGGGGAGCAGGACTGGGAGGACAGCTCTGGGGCAGACCAGGGGGATTTTTTCTGGATGCAGTCCCTAAGGGTAGGGCTGCCCATAGCTGTGCCAGGGTGGGAAGCCGAGCTGCTGCTGGAGCCCCAGCTGGTGGGGACCCCCTTCCACGCAGGACAGCCGCAGGGGGAACAGGGCGAAGAGCTGATTTTCAGACAGCACACCCGCAGCGAGCCTCCGATGCTAATTATATCGCATTGCAGGCTGTGCCAGAGCAAGGGTTCCCTCCCTGGGGCACATCCAAACGCCGTGAGCTGACGCAGGAGAACCAGCAGGAAGGATCAGCCGCAGGCAGCACAGGCAAGCCTCGCTCTTCTTCCCTGCCCTGCAAACCACAGAGGAGTGGGGAGGAGTGGACAGGGGGAGCGCTGTCCCCCTGTGATTTCCAGGTCACATAACCTGCCACGGCTGCCCAGCTCCTTCAGCCCCACGCATCCAGTGCTAACACCAGCTACCTTACACAGCAATAACCAGATCACCCTTCTCTTCGGGAAACGTGCAGACACCTAATTCTCAGCCAATGTGAATTAACAGCCTTGGAACATTTAATTGAGCAATTCCTGAGTTTGAAACACAAATTCACAAGTATTTCACTCCCAGGACCTTGTAAACCGTTGGGATTTGGGCTCCGCTTTCACTGCACTCATCCCTGTTTCTTCCCGAGGGCTGCCCTCCACAAGGGGAGAAGCTCAGAGGAGAAGGGGGGTGTAGGACAGCCAGGAGTGGTGTCTGGTGATGATTTGGGCTCAGGGTGAGGCACGGTGCTGGTGGAGCCAACAGGGCTGCGGGCTCGCTGGGATGCAAGCCTTGTGAACCCCACTCCCACGGGTAGCACCAGGAGGGCCAGACCGGGATGCCAGTGCCTTTTGATTTGCGTGCTTCTTCCCCCGTGACTCACACGTGTGGGTGGCCTGTTATTTTCCTGCTTTATGGGATTTCCAGCCCTGGGGAAGAACTGGAGCCCTTGCCAGAGCCATCGCCTGTCTGGATCCCCAGGCTGGCACAGGGCCCTTACGTGGCAGGGAGGGCACCCTGAAAAACCGAAACAAGCCCCTGCCCTGCAGTCAGTCCATGGGTGCCTGGGGTGGGATGCCCTCTTGGTGGTGCCCTCTCCTTCTTATCCGGGCCATGCAACCACTTTCTCACCTCTTCCTAAAGCCTAAGAGCAGGCGCCCTCTCTGCTTTGGTGGGAAATTGCGTTGCAATGCTTTGGTGGGCAAAGGAGATTTTTATTGGCAAACAAGTCCCATCTCAGTCTGCCATGCCTGCAGGCTCCCAGCTCCAGGGGCCCTGTCTCCAGCTGGCTGGCTCCAGGATGCATGTCCCCAAGGGCTCTGGCCAGGAGTCCTTGCCTTGGCGAGGAGGATGAGGGACGCTGCCTGTTGAGGCCAGCTAGGACTCCTGGCATTGCCCTCAGCTTGGCGCCTGGGTGCTGGGGTGGGATATTCCTTTTGCAGCCCAGCAAAAGCGCTGGCGGTGGATCTGTCTCTTCATCCTGTCCCACTGCTGTGAGTCACCAGGATTTTTGTCTTATCTGGATGTGCAGAGAAGCCACAGATGGATGTGTAGACCCAGCAATCATCCAGCCACCACCAATCCCTCCATCCCTATCACCAGCCCCCTGCCGCCCGGGTCTTCCACTCCTGATGGTCTCGCTTGCTACTCACACCACCCTTTTCCATGAGAACTCTCTATGCTTCTCTACTTGTTCCAACTCAAACCATGACTTCATCCCTCTTCCCCGTCTCCTCCATCCCCAGGGGGGATGTACCCACCACAGTACGAAATGCTCACTGGCTGCTTCTGTTGGCTTCCCCAAGCAGGCAAATGCAGAGAAACCTGAGCAAGCCCCTTTGCCACATGTGGTGGTGCAGGCTGGGGTGTCCCCATGGTTACATGCACCCCAAAGAGGAGATCGACATCCCCATGCATGTGACCTGCAATGGGGAGCTACCACCATCACCTTCCCAGGCCTGTTGAGCTGAAGTACCCCACTGTGATTCGTGCATTGTAATTTCTGCTGGTGCAGTTGACTTCACCAAAGCAAAGGATAGAAGAAATGAAGGGAAATAGGGGTCTCCAGGAAGCAATGACTGCTGCAGGACGAGCATGCTGAGCGACAGCAGGGAGAAGGTTTCGTCCAAAGACATGAGCAGGTGAGGGAAGATGGGAGGTGAGCAGAAGACATGAAACTCAACAGATGCAGGGATGGCCAAAGGGTTGCTTTTGGGCTAAGCTCCAGGCTTTTCTGAGAAATGCTTCTGCTGCTGCTGTTGAAAACCATAAGCAGGCAATGCTGGGACAAAACCCCAGGACCCAGCTATTTCCCTCCATGTGTATCCTTCTACCCGCTAAGCATTATTTTTCATCTCAGTCTTGGTATTTAGTTCCCTGTTTCTCACCAGGGCTTTTGGCTGCACTGTCTTTGCAGGAACCTGTATTTTAGGGCCTGATCAGCAGGTCTGTGGGGTCCTGCCCTGGGCAAGCGCTGGCTGGGGGGGATACGTGGCAGATTGAATTCAGGACGGCTCTTGAGCTGGGAGCCAAGACAGCATGGCTCCCAGCCGGGAGTCACAGCACCTGTGGGAGACAGGGTGCCAGCTCCCTTGGGACGGGGATCCCTGCAGGGCACTGAGGTCCTCACTTCCCCGACTCTGTCTGCACTAAGGCATCACAATTTTCAAGTCAAATCAAGGACCTGTGTGGATTTTAGTCTCCTTTGAGACACTGGCTCTTCAGGAAAAAAATCTGTATAACCTCAACAGTCATTCAGTGAAAAGCCACATAAAAATATCGTCATTCTGTCCCCTAGCTCCACCCTGGACTGTCCTATGCAGCAGACTGGTGGAAGACAGTTGCACCAGCCCCAGATGCCTACAGCTTTCAAATGAAGCTTTTGCTGGAAATCCAATGCTTTTCCTCATTGCAGTGTCAGGAGAATTTTGCATCCCATCTCCGTGAACAATTTCTGGAGCTGGGATAAAAATATCTGAGCAGTCCTTGGAAGAGGGATGTGAAACTACACCTCTCTTATCCTGGTGCTCTGACTGCTGAGCAATTGCCACATAAATTTTCTCCAAATTAGGAGTGCCTCTGTGAAGATCTCCCGAGCAATAAAACCAGTTGAGCTTGGCCAAAGGCTTTTGAAGACTAACATGCTTACAAGCTCAGCATAATCCTTCATTATAAACACTCATAAGCTTTATGCAAATTGTCACACTACCAAAATGCTTAAGGTATGAAAGAAGATCTAAACAATACCCGTGGAGGACTTAGTCGCACTCTTATTCCTCCATCAGCTGAAAAGGTTCTGCTTGATGATACATGGCATCTTAAAAAGAGGCTTTACTCAATGCCTGGCATCTTTTTCCAGAGACACCTGCATCCACTCCCTTAAAACAATTACTGTCCAGTTCTCTAATGTGTACAACTAAAATCTTGGGTCCTGGTCTTTGGGAAAAGCTCAGCATGGAGCTCACTGTGCTGTGGCTGGGGCCCGGGATGGGGTTATCTTGTCCTCCTCTAACTGACCACTGCACGGGACTTGCAGGTGTCTCCACACATCAGCAGAGCTGAGTGCTCCCTGCTGAGTGCCCGTCCAGCTTTTGCTCTTGTCTCTGTATCTGGAGCACATGGGGAAATTATAGTTTTTTCTTCATGTCCTTATTACTATGTTTAGATATCTTTCCTGATGGCATTACCACAGGTCTGATTGTCCATCACGCTTGGTGTCTATCAGAAATGTTAGGATGCCTCTCCCCTCGACACCTCTGATCAATCAGTGCTCAATCACAGGTCTCAGCAAATTTGGACTCCCAAATGTCTGTGTCCCCAGAGGAAACCTGGGTAACCCTGCACTGCGTTTCACATCGCAGGCACCCCTCTTTCTCTGACGGGGCCAGGGATGCTATTGTGGGAATGGGCTGCTGGACAAGGCGCACCCATATCCAGGGTGGGATGCCTGAGCTGTCATACTGAGCTAGCACAAGGACACGGGTATATTCAGCTCATGTTATTCATAGGGCTCACTCGAGGCAGTTGTCGGGCCTGTACATATGCACGTCTATGCGTGCATGCAGCAGCACAGAACAAAACATTCCTACTGCTGCGTTAAGAGATACAGCCAGATGCAGACATATTACATGCCTCACTGGCACCTAGGTTTGCGTCAGTACATACTTACTTGTGTAAGGCCACTTTTGCCACATGCTGTTGTAAAGAGTAAAAATAAAGAGCCCAGTGCTTGAGATCTGGTTTTGCCCTGGTATATCTTAGGAATTTTTTACTCTTCATCATCACCCATAAAACATTGGGTGAGTTGGGCGTAGGATGACCATCCAAAGGAGTATCTCCCAAGAAGCCTGTTTCTGCCTTTTTTCCCTGACCCCGCAACCATCCTCCTTAGCTCACCCAAAAAATTGCTGCAAAACGCAGGGTAAATGCCATTTTGAAATGTCAGACGTTCGTGTTCCCACCTCCTTGAGGGAACTGGCAACAAGTCTGCTCCTGCGGGAAGTCCTCCCTAAGCATATGCTTGCTACAGGGCAGCAGGAGAGGTTTCCAGGATGAGAAAGTTGCCTTCAGGCTGGTCACAGCAAACCACACGCTTCAGCCCAGTGCGGAGCTGAGCAGCAGAAACTCCTATTTCAGACAAAAAAGAAACCTCCCCCCCAGCAACAAGTTGCCTCCAGAGCAGGTTACCCCTCCAGACCAGAGGCACAAGGAACACCAGAAGACTCAGGCTATGATGTAGCATGACTTTAATGAGAAGGAGACGGAGAATAAACCAGTTCAGAGTATGAGAAGTGCATTTCCAGCGCTCGGTAAAGAAATGGATAAACCCCACTCCAGGACAAGCTGATCCCTACAAGGTGTTCCTCTGCCCCACTGCCCCATGACCACCATCTTCCATCTACAGCCCACTATAAGCATTTTCGCCCAGCCAGCAGCAAATGCTGTGTAGCACCGCAGGGAGTGACACCTACATGGAAATATAAAGTAAGGCTTAGCGAGAGAAAGGTATAGGGAGGCATGGTCTCGAGTGACGAGCTTCCATGGCTCCCTTCCTCCTGGGGGGGCTGCAGGTGCCCCCCACAGCCGGGAAACCCACGGGCATTTCCTTAGTCCTCTTCCCCAGTCTTGGTCCTGTGCTTCGTTTGTCCTTCCCGACGCGGCCGCTCTGCTGGCATCGGCGGGAGGAGGTCACCCCTACAGCCCGCTGCCCAGGCACAGCAGTCCCGCTTTCCCCAGCCCCCGGGGACCACCGGAGGCCACGGGGACCCCGCAGCACCGGAGGTAGCTCCCGACTGCCGCCGACGCCGTGGACCCCACCGTCGTGTTTTGCGGGTAGGAACTGAGGATGGGCCCGGGGAGGGTGACCACAACGGTGGGGGGTTGGATGACGGCAGTGGAGTCCCCACAGCGGCGGAAGCAGGGCTGGTTGCAGCTGGTGGCCAACGGCCGGGGACTGCAGGAGGAGGGCAGGCACAGGTCGTAGCAGGACATCGCTCGGCGAGGACGTACACCTGAAAGCCAGAGCCAGGGCGTAAATGCAAAGCAGAGGCTGGTCCATTCCTGCTGAGCCCTCATTCAGCGGCTCCCATAATAAGAGGTGTGGGAGAGCTAGCTAGCGGGTGAGTTTGGATGGTTTAGAACCCCGAAGGATGACTTTCCAAACAAGCAGGAGCTGGCTTCCCCCTTCCTTTGCCCCGTAACCCGCTCGGGAGAAAGCAACGAGTTTGGTTTGAGCTGCACGTCTGGGGAAGCTGAAGGCACCAGATGCTGAAAGCACTGAGAGCAGACCTGCTCCTGCACGCCGACTGCCTTCAAGCTGACAGCAAGCCTTCAGCAAGCGAAATGCTCGCTGAGACACATCTAGTTGTAGCAAAACCCACTTACAACAATACAATGTGAGTGAGCTGGATTTAACGTGAGCTGAGCTATCCCATCCCAAAATATAAGGGACCTCTGATGCCCTTGCATAAACAAGGACACATCGATCCCTGCAACCTGGGCATGTGCCATTCTTTTTTTACTTCAGCAAGTAAAACCATGCAGGATGCACCCAGCTCTGTGGTTACAGATCCTGCAAATCCTGCATCCCGCAACCCCTTGCTCTCCTCATTTTGGAGCAGAAATAAACCCTTCCCCAACATCCTCTGCAGGCAGGAGGGAGGCAGGTAACAAACCTTGAACTCTTGCGGAGGATCGGGCACAAGGCATCGGTGAAAGCAACAGCTCAGTAGGGAGGAGACGGAGCCCGTCTCAACTTACCCAGACGGGAGGCAGCGGTGGCAGCTGGGAGCGGGTGGTGGGGCCAGGCACTGTCTGGGGTTTTATAGGGTGCCCCAGCCCCCAGGGGAGCGGGTGCATACCTTCCGCCTGAAACTCCCCAACAACCAGCAGTTTTCTCCTGGAAAGCTCCCCCGGCTGATTAAACAGTTCCCTCTTTCATCTGTCATGTTTTGCTTCCATTTAATACTGAGTAAGATTGAAATGATTCGGGCTACAGGCATTAATTACCTTGCTTCCTAGGGCCAAAGTACATTTTAGGTCTTATGCCACCAGGCAGGAGAGTGTTTCAGCAGAATTTAGGGCAGGCGCATCGCTCCACATCTTCCTCTGAGCACAACCAATTCAGCTCCCCAGTACACCTGAGGTAAGCTCGGGGATGTAAGCTGAACGCAAAAAACATGCATTTGTAGGTAAACCCTGCGACAGCGGCTTCATCGACGGCAGGAAAACCAGGGGGGCTGCAGGGGTGAGGGTGCTGGGGCACCACGCGTGGCTGGGAGAAAAATGCCAGAGGGCATTTCTCCTGCCCCAGCTGCCCAGCTCCTACAGACGCAGACACAGGGACTTGAGCTAGCCTGGCATGAGAAAATCATTAGACTTTTGGATCCACTTAGGGGATTTTGCCTTTTTTTGTTATTATTCCTCACGCCTGGGGGATGAATTCTGCTTGGAAGGCCCATCAGATTTTAAAAGCAAAGTAATCATGGGCTCTGGAGTCCACCCCTGAAGGTGATGCACACAAAACTGACTGATTTTGCACAGTGAGCTGATTTCCGAGGCCAAGAGCCTTTTCGATCCTGCTCTTTGGGTATGCTAACAGCCGTGAGCCAGAAGTTCACAGCTATGCTTCCTTGTGATGGAGTGACATCGTCAAGACATTTTTAATTACAGTCTGCAGCGTGACACCGGATTGCTCTGCTGAAAGCCTGTTAGCTGCTAAACAGCTGGGGAGTTGCAAAAGTCCCGACCTGCACTTACACATGAATCACCTGCATGTTGGGGAGAGGGAGTCGCTGACGTGGTCTCAAGCGGGGGAATGAGCCATCAGGCTCTAGGGGCAAGGAAAGTTTGAAGAAGGCTTTTCATTTCATGCCAGCAGAGCCCAGATGAAGGCATAAACATCATCTGCCCTGGAATAAACCATGGTAGTACCGGGGCTCATGTACTATGCATGTGTGGAGCTGGGGGTTGTCAGCATCATTGTTGAAGACATGCCTTGTAGGGTTTTTGGGGTCATTTCAGTTCCTAGGGTGACTTGGCCTTGTAGAGCTATGGTTGATAGCACTGAATTGTCCCTAGAGACTCCTTCCTGCCCTGCCTGCCAGTGCAAAAAAGCCTTTCAGAGGTGCTGGGGTCAAGCCCAGCTATTTTTAACATCATTCTGGAAGGGGAAAGAGGAAATCAGCTTTTCCAAGGTGCAGAAGAGAACACGTGCTTCAACCAGAAGCAACCTTCCTCCTGCTGGAGTAAGGCAGGAGGCTGTGGGTTCATCACAACCTCCTAAGTGGCAATTTGGTGAGCAGGAAAAAATGAGGCTTTATTTTAAGCTTTACCTTTCTGCTTTTTGCACCACTCTTGAATAACAAAATGATGCCACAGGTGCACCTTGGACCCACAGCCTAAGAATTAAGCCCTTTTTCTGCCAGTCAGGGTTTCTTCCCCTTCACTAATAATCTTCCAGCTCTTTTTTTTTGTGCCTCTGTGCACTCCTGTGATACCAGGGAAAACAGCCCTTCCTGGGGGACTCCCTTCCAGGCTTCCAGACAGAAGCTGGGATCATCTGATTTGCAGCCTCACTGTGTGTTTCAGTTTTGCAACCCAGTTTAAGTACTTGAGGTTCTGCTCACATTGGACCATTGTGTCCCAGAAGAATATCCATGGATGCAGCAATGCTTGAAATAAATGCATGGGGGCAATTAGAGAGGGCATGTTGGTGAATGTGAGCGGATCTGTGTACTGAAAAAAGTCCTTTGCCTGGAGAAGGGGACAGGGGAAACAAAAGGCATTTGTCAGGAAGTTAAAATAATCAGATTTGTGTAATGAACAAGATTAAAACAAAGGAAAACCATAGGGGAAAGAGCTTTTCCTGGAAATGCAGGGATTTGGGAGAAAGACAAGGACTGTTTTTTCCGACCCATATTCATTTCAGGGAATGAGCACTTTCTACTTAAGACACGGCTTTCTCTGGAGGAACCACAAAACCAAGAAAATTTCACCAAACCAAACCATTTACTTAACTTCTGCACATCCTGGATCCAGGATGGGTGGCCACCTCAGCCATGGTCCTTCCTGCAGATAAGGCCACAAGGAGAAACACGGCCCTGGACCAATATTAGCTGTGTTTCCCTTTGCATCACCAGCCCCTGCAGCACTTTGCAACTCCAATTTCACTGCTCTGCATTTTGATTTCCAACAACCCAAGGGCTAGATGTCTCTCAGACCAGCTGGAGGGTGGAAGCTTGCCCCTGTCCCAAAATTTCTCCTGAAAGCCAAAGGCAAAGGCACATTTGGAGCAGCAACAGACCCACTGTATCCCATCTCCAAGGAACGCCTGCATCCAGCACTGTCACACAGGGCTTGCCCCAGGGCTGCAGCCGATCTGCCGGCAGCACAACGTGCGGGGACTCCTCCCAGGCGGCTGATGGGCGAGCGGGACTCCCCGGTGCCAGGAGGCAGCATCCTGATGCAGACAGACCCACCCAAGCGGCTGCCTCTCCACCGCAGCCGTGGAGCACCTTTGGCTGCCTGTGTCCTCGCCGGGGCAGACTTGGGGTGCTTCAGGGCCACTGTGTGCTGCCCAGGGAGCAGAGCCCGGCCAGTGCCGCTGGGGAGAGCCAGGCTCCGGCTGCCGTGTGCCGCCCCGGGGCTGCAGATGATCCAGTTTCATGCCGCCACACATACCCTATAATTGCTGGGTCCCTGGGTGGGCTGATGCTCCACGGCGTCACCGAGGCTGGCACATCCACCCCCAGGAGACCTCGTCACCGCGTGCCAGGGCAGGGGCAGGCGTGTGCCAGGGCAGACACAGCCCAGCAGGGTTGGAGGGTGTCCTAAGGGAGTCAGCTTGTCTCCTCTCCTGCCTGCCTCTGCCCTGCAAGTCTTAGGTCCCATCCTGCTGCAGCAGCCCCCGTGCCATGCACCACCGCCTGAGGAGGAGCCTGCACCCACCGCCCCTTCCCATTTCACCGTCTCCAGCTGCAAGTTGGTGTTTCTCCAGGGCTGTAACCCCTGTGCACCGAAACCCATGCCTTTTCCCCAGGAAATCTCCCGCATCCCTTTTGCAGGGTGCCTGCAGGGTGCGGACATCCCCCTTTCCCAGGGCAGCAGAGCTGGCCAAGCACCGCAGCGTCCCACAGCAGCAGGACAGGATGGGGCCAGTGTTTCCCTGCAGCCCGATCACCGTTTCTGGCTCAGGAGAGGGAAGCAGCTCCCAACTGGTCCTCAGGGGCATCTCCCCAAGGCATGGGAAGGAAACATGGCCCCAGGGAAGGTTGAAAAGCCAGTGCAGGACTGCAGCATGGGCAGCTAAGCCTGGGTGTCCTCGCCTTGCCTCCAAGCCACAGCATTGCTGGCCACATCCTCATCCGTGGAAAGAAGGGGTGGGAGTGGGGAAGGCACCTACAAGGCTGGCACAACATGTTTCCCCAGCTGCGTCGAAACACAGACGTGCTCTGAGAAATGCAAGGCTTCCCTCTCTGCAAGACTGTCAGGATTTCAGCAGTTAAAACCCTCCCAGCAGGCAGGTCTCTTTACCTCTTTCCTCTTCATCTCGTAGTAGCTCACCCTCTCCTCTCCCCAAGAACCTCCACTGCGAATGCAGCTGCAGACACGGGTGGGAGCTGCCAACGCGCAGCAGCTATGCCATCCTCGAAAAAGCACCTCTAGGACGTGCCGATGGCTCAGCAAGGCACAGCTTTGTCCAGGGTTAGCTTTTGGCTCCCGTTGGCATGATAGGGATGCCCAGGGCTTGTGTATGAGATGCAGAAAGGAATAAATTGCCTGACAGAGCAAAAGGGAAAAAAGTAGTGCCCAGGCTCCGGGTGTGCCCGTATCACTGCCCAGCCAGCACAGCCAGCCTGTTGCTGACCTTCCCTGCCCATGGTTTGGTGCTTTGCCTCCTGGAGAAGACGTAGTCGGCTGGCAGGAAGGCAGCTGCCAGGCTCGGGGAACAGACGGGGACAGTACCCTGCTCCGGCACGGGAGCGTGGGGCCAGGCACGTTGCAGAGAAGGGCAACACGGGTCCCTGAGCAGCCAGAAGCAGGTTTGGCAAGTGGGAACAGCAATCCAGAAGCAGACATGTATTTAACATGAACGAGCAAAACAGAGAGAGGCAAGAGGAAGCTGGCCACGCCGGGGGCTGCACCAAAAGCCTCCCCCTGGGGGGAGTACAGGGTCCCCAGGGACCCGACGAGGGTGGGATTCGAACCCACGCGTGCAGAGCACAATGGATTAGCAGTCCATCGCCTTCACCACTCGGCCACCTCGTCCCCTGCTCCAATGCTTTTTTTGGGGATTTTTTTTCCCCTTTTTGCCCAAAGGCTGCAAACCTGTGGCTGGTTCTTCACGGTGTCCTCCGAGGAGCAGGGCTGGGCGGGCAGAGCCCTGGCAGCCCATCTGCCCAGCCGTGGCAGCCAGCTGCCCACCTGCCTGTTGCAGGGCAGCTGGGCAGGGCAGTAAGCAGGTGTTTGCAATTCATTTGCCCCTCTCCATGCTCCCTTCTGTCCCTGTGTTCAGTGGATGGCAAAGGGCAGGGTGGCATTTATTTTTGTCATAAAAGTGTGTGCCCCAGGCTTTGTTACTTGTGACAGGGCTCCATCACCCCCACACCACCACCCACCCACCCCCAACCTGTGTTCAGAGGGTTTTCCTCCAGCATTCAGCAACAGTTGTGCACATTAACGGGGAGGATGGTGGGGGTCCAGCCAGCATTGGATGTACATCTTTATTTCCCAAATCCCCTGGGGTCTGGAGATAGTTTGGGTCATCTCTCCACTGTGACCTCCCCAAGGAGAGGGGGCAGAAGGAAACTCCTTCCCCCAGAGTGGGGTCACCTGCGACAGAGGGATGGGGAGCTCCATTGCTCGGGGCAGGGCAGAGAGAGACCCCCAGCAGTGCCCCCGGCTTGGGGCAGGAAGGAAAAACAAAACAGCCCCTGGGCCCAGGCACCACTGGGAGTCGAACCCAGGATCTCCTGTTTACTAGACAGGCGCTTTAACCAGCTGAGCCATGGCGCCCACCTGCCCCACAGCTGTGGGGTGCCCCCACAACACACCTGACCCTCTGCCCACCCCCCCCCTCACCTTGTGCCCACACCACTGCCCCAGGTCTGGGGTATTCCACCCCCAAACCCTTCTCTATCTGCCACTGGGAGTACGCCGGTGCTGTCCCGGGCCCCTGGCAGAGGGAGCCCAACACCTCCCCTACCAGCACCAGCTGCGTTTTGGGGTCCCAGCCCCTGCGGGGACTTGCTGCCTCCCTCCCCTTTCCCTGGCAGAGCCCTGCCAGCTGCCCCCAGCCCCTGCACTGCCCCGAGGTGACTGCCTCTGTCTCAGCTCTCTCTGTGGCTGCTCACCCCAGCATCCCAGGGGGTCCCCAGGACATCACCCACCTGCCCGGCTCACCCATGAGTGCCCAAGGCCAACCCAAACAATCTCAGTGAGGCCTCTGAGGGCTCAGTTTTTTGAGACGTGCATGAGACACACCGAGGGGAAGAGTGGCCAGGAGGAGCTTCCCAGTGCAGCAGGTGCTGGTGACACCCAGTGCTCACCCAGCTCCATTTACCTCCTCCTGGCCTGGCCTGACCCCGTCACTGGGAAGGGGACCTGGGAAGGGGACCAACCCCTGCACAGCCATTGCCACCCGGCAGGGAGGCTGAAACACTGAGGATGAAACACAACCACGCAGCACCCTGCAGCCGTGCTAGATGCCAAAGGGGACCCTCCACTGGGGGCATCCCCGACCCCCAGCACCAGCAGCTCCTGGGTGCGGGGAACTCTGTGCTCTTCCTTCCACTTGTGCTGGCAGCGCAGGCAGGGCTGGGGCAAGGTCCCTATGGGGCCGTGGGGGACAGGATCTGTGCTGGGTCCAAGCTGCGCACCCTGGCTCGTTGGTCTAGGGGTATGATTCTCGCTTAGGGTGCGAGAGGTCCCGGGTTCAACTCCCGGACGAGCCCTCCTTTTCGGCACCCACCACTCCACTCTGGTTTTTTGGGGAGGCAAAAGGACATGGAGATGCTGGGGGTTGAACCCAGGGCCTCTTACATGCAAAGCAAGCGCTCTCCCGCTGAGCTACATCCCCTGTCCGTGGGGGCTTGGACAAGTCCCCTCACCCCCCACCGCTGCCCCACTGCCCACAGCTCACCCTGCTCCGTCCCCAGGGCCCTGACCCCAGAGACAGAGCCTCAGGGCACACGCTGCCGGCAGCACCCGCTCTGCTCTGCACTGCCCAGCGCTGCCTCCAGCTGCCCTTTCCCACCCCTTCCTCCATCTGCCTCCCTGCCCACGCGCCCTGCAGCACATCGCTGCCAGCTCTTGGGGGTCCAGCCAGCCCACGGGGACGTGCTCAGCCAGAATGGGGCACTGACCCCACTGTGCTGGGCACCGCTGCCCTCGCCGTGCCCTGGTTGTGCCATGATCCCATGTGCCGCTGGGGAAAGTGGGTGCCCAAAAGGAGGGCTCGTCCGGGAGTTGAACCCGGGACCTCTCGCACCCAAAGCGAGAATCATACCCCTAGACCAACGAGCCGGGGTGCTGCACCCCAATGCACCCCCAGCCTCTGTGCCGCACACACTTTTGGGATTTTGGAGGGGCAGCTGAGCCTGGGTGTGTCCCTTGGCACACTCTGGGAGCAGGGAGGTCCCTCTTGCTGTGGCTGATCCATGGAGCCACCATCTGGAGGTGACCGTGAGGCATTAGTGCCCAGCAATTCCCAGCATCTCCGGGGATTTTCCTCCTCAAAACCATCTCCCTGGCCCTTGCAGTGGTTGAAATGGCCGATGCTTTGCAGCATCACCCCCCGCCCTTCTTCCCCCATGGGGCATGCCCCAAAGGCGATATCCCCCTCTGACCTGGGGGTCGCTCCCAGAAAATCCCTGTTGCTGCTTCCTTCCCCAGCCCCCCAGAGCTGCTGACCATGGGACTCGGGGCTTTGCAGGCGCTGTGTGTCCCTCAGGTGCCCCAGGGTGCCAATGGGGCCGGGAGAGGGTGGGGGGGCTCTGGGGCAGACCAGGGGCATGGTTTTCTGGACGCAGACCCGGGGTCAGGGGCTGCTGTAGCTGTGCCAGGGCAGGCAGCTGCGCTGCTGCGGGAGCCCCGGCTGCAGGGCCATCACCGTGCCCGCACCCTGCACCGCAGTCCCGGGCAGAGCTGTCCGTGCTCCGTCCCCATAGGGGCTGTGCCGGGCAGTGGGTGCCCAAAAGGAGGGCTCGTCCGGGAGTTGAACCCGGGACCTCTCGCACCCTAAGCGAGAATCATACCCCTAGACCAACGAGCCGGGGTGCGCAGCTGCCCGGGCACCCCCACCCTGTGCTGGGCACTGGGGTGCTGGGGGGGCAGTGCTGAACAGGGACCCCGGGGCCCCGGGCGCAGCTTTTCGGGGACAGGCCCCAGGCCCTGGGGAGCAGAGCGGGGCTGAGCGTGTGTGGGGATGCAGTGGCCACCCTGGAGACTTTCCCACTTCCCAGGAAAATGGGGTGACCAGGGGGAAGGGGGACAGATGTTGGGGGTCCAGGACAGGGGGAGGCAGGGGTGCGCAGGGAGCCCCACAATGCCCCTGGGAGGGGCTGTGATGTCCCCGGAGCAGGAGGGGCACAGGCCCCCCAAGGTTTTCCAGGTTTTGCATCCCTGGGCAGGTGGAAAGTGGCATTTTCCCAGGATGCGGAGTGGGGTTCCCCGCATCTTCCTGTGCTTCGTCCCCAGGGGAGCTGGGGGAGGTGGTGGCCAGAGAGCAGAGGGGAGGGAGAGGGCAGGGGCCTGGGGCAGCTGCCCCCCACCTGCACTGGGCACGGGTCGGCCTGTGCAGTGCCTGGGGCCGTGGGTCCGTGGGGGACAGGACCTGCGCTGGGTGCCAGCTGCGCACCCCGGCTCGTTGGTCTAGGGGTATGATTCTCGCTTAGGGTGCGAGAGGTCCCGGGTTCAACTCCCGGACGAGCCCTCCTTTTGGGCACCTACCACCCTTGCCCCGGCACCACCGTTTGACCCAAGAGACACCTTGAGACCCCTGGGGAAGGGAGACAAGGTGCCCCCACACCCTGCAGGGCTGCGGGCATTTCCCCGCAGGCTGCAGGTGATGGGAAGCAGCCCGCAGGCAGCCCCAGGGCTTTTCTGTGGGGTATCGGGGACTCTGCCAGCCCCCGCAGCTGGGGGGGAGGTGGGACTGTGGAGGCAAAAGCTGGAGATGCTGGGGGTTGAACCCAGGGCCTCTTACATGCAAAGCAAGCGCTCTCCCGCTGAGCTACATCCCCCTGCACCAGCCTCTCACCTGGCTTTCCCATCACTCCCAGAAAATCCCTGTCGCTGCTTCATTCCCCAGCCCCCTGGAGCTGCTGACCGTCGGGTTCAGGGGTTTGCAGAGCAGGGACATGTTTTTATGGACGAGCTGCCCAGCGGGTCCATGGTAGTAGAAGGGCCCCACTCTGCCATCCCCCGCTGCCCCCACAGCCCCTTCCCCACCCAGGAGGGGACGAGCCCTGGCCATGGCTGAGCCGTGTCTCTTTGCCCAAGGGGCAGCGGGCAGCACCTCGCTCCCGGCAGTGGCGGAAGCGTCCCAGCAGAGGGGACGTGGCCAAGCTGGGGAGGCCGCCTGTCCCCCCTGTGCCGGGCAGTGTCGCCCCATCTGTGCCCCATCCCCACAGGGGCTGTGCCTGGTGGTGGGTGCCGAAAAGGAGGGCTCGTCCGGGAGTTGAACCCGGGACCTCTCGCACCCTAAGCGAGAATCATACCCCTAGACCAACGAGCCGGGGTGTGCAGCTGCCCGGGCACCCCCACCCTGTGCCGGGCACTGGGGTGCTGGGGGGGCAGTGCTAAACAGGGACCCCGGGGCCCCGGATGCAGCTTTTCGGGGACAGGCCCTGCCCCCGGCCCTGGGGAGCAGAGCGGGGCTGAGCGTGTGTGGGGGTGCAGCGGCCACCCTGGAGACTTTCCCACTTCCCAGGAAAACGGGGCGCCCAGGGGGGATCGGGGTGCCCAGGGGAGGGGGCAGGTGTCCCCCCCGGGTGCCCAGGGCTGGGGCTGTGATGGCCGAGGGGTGAAGGCGTTGGACTCGAAATCCAATAGGGTTTCCCTGCGCAGGTTCGAATCCTGCTCACAGCGAGAGCTTTTACCTGCCGCCATGGTGCCTATGCTGGGGGACCTGGTGGCCCTTGGGGGAGCTGGGGTGGGAGTGTGCTGTGAGCGAGGGCAGCCCAGCCCTGCACCTTCTCCCTGGCGAGTAGAGTAGCTCCTGCACCAGGGAATGTTCTCCCTGGCTAAGTCCCCAGCAATGCCCCAGGGCAGGAGGAGACAGGCTCCCCCATGGTTTTGCAGACCCAGTAGAGGGGAGGAAGCAGCCATGAAGGGGATTGTGGTGGGGACTCGTGGACCATTTTGCTGAGACGCTGAGCAGCTCCCATCATCACCTTGTGCATCATTGCCGGGCGGAGCTGGTGGAGGTCATGGCCGGAGAGCAGAGGGGAGGGAGAGGGCAGGGGCCTGGGGCAGCTGCCCCCCACCTGCACTGGGCACGGGTCGGCCTGTGCAGTGCCCGGGGCCGTGGGTCCGTGGGGGACAGGATCTGCGCTGGGTGCCAGCTGCGCACCCCGGCTCGTTGGTCTAGGGGTATGATTCTCGCTTAGGGTGCGAGAGGTCCCGGGTTCAACTCCCGGACGAGCCCTCCTTTTGGGCACCCACCACCCGGCACAGCCCCTGCGAAGACGGGGCACGGAGGGGGCGATGCTGCCCGGCAGAGGGGGCACGGGTGGCCTCCCCAGGTCGGCAGCTCCTGCCAACACCAACATTCACCCCGAGCCCCCTGAGGAAGGGAGGCAAGGTGCCCCTACACCCCACAGCGCCTGGGCAGGGGAGGGAAAGAGCCACGGGCTTTCCTCACAGCCTGCGAGTGCCAGGAAGCACTCCCAGGCCAGCCGTGCCCACAGGCAGCCCTAGGGCTTTTATGTGGGGCCTGGGGGGCTCTGCCGGCCCCGCAGCCGGAGGCAGGGGGCTCTAAAGAGGCAAAAGGACATGGAGATGCTGGGGGTTGAACCCAGGGCCTCTTACATGCAAAGCAAGCGCTCTCCCACTGAGCTACATCCCCTGTCCGTGGGCAAGTCCCCTCACCCCCCACCGCTGCCCCACTGCCCACAGCTCACCCTGCTCTACCCCAAGGGCTCCAAAACCAGACCATCAGGGGCTGCACTCCACCATCCCCATTGCTGCTTCTAAGGGGCTCCATCCTGGCCCCTGGCGTGGAGACGTGCCTAAACACTCTGCCCACCCCTGCTGCACCAGGCACTGGGGCCCTCCCACCACCCTGGCCCTGGTCCCACTGCAGGCTGGGGCCACCCATGGCAGCCGAGGAGGGCAGGTGCCCAAAAGGAGGGCTCGTCCGGGAGTTGAACCCGGGACCTCTCGCACCCGAAGCGAGAATCATACCCCTAGACCAACGAGCCGGGGCACTGCAAGTAGGCAGGAACCCCCCCCTTGAGCTCAAGTACTCATGGAATTGGTTGGGGTGGGATGAGACCTGTGGAAGCTCTTTTTGGCCCCAATGGATGTTCATAGGTGGGAGGTCCCCCTTGCTCTGCACTGGCTGCGGGGCTGGCACCTGGACATGGCCACAGGCTGTGACTGCCCTGGCTCCAAAAGCTATGGGGCCAAGTGGACCAGGGCGGGCAGCAGGACACCTGGGTGCAGGCAGCCCTCAGCAAGGGGATGTAGCTCAGCGGGAGAGCGCTTGCTTCGCATGTAAGAGGCCCTGGGTTCAATCCCCAGCATCTCCAGCTTTTGCCTCCTCACACCCACCTCTCCATGGGGCAGTGGTGATAAACTCCACTTCTACCTCTGGAAGGCATCCCCAAAGGAGATTCCCCGTGCCCACACTCTGCACCACAGCCCCCGGGCAGAGCTGCCCAGCGAGGATGTGGTGGCATCAGGGCCCCACTCCACTGCCCCCGCAGCCGGTGGGAGCGTCCCAGCAGAAGGGACATGGCCAAGCTGGGGAAGCTGCCTGTCCCGGGCAACGTCGCCCTGTCCGTGCCCCATCCTTGCAAGGGCTGTGCCTGGTGGTGGGTGCCCAAAAGGAGGGCTTGTCCGGGCGTTGAACCCAGGGTCGCACAGGCCCACCAGTGCTCAGCGGAGGAGAAGGGCAACTGCCTAGGGCGCTGCCCTTTTCCTCCCCACTGCTCTCCAGCCATCTGCTCCCACGGAGTGGGGCTGCCCTGGCCCCCAACCCCATCCAGCCGTGGGTAAAAGCTCTCGCTGTGAGCAGGATTCGAACCTGCGCAGGGAAACCCTATTGGATTTCAAGTCCAACGCCTTCACCCCTCGGCCATCACAGCCCCTGGCATCCCCCCGCAGGGTAGGGACACCCCGTCTTTGCCCTGGGGTCTGCCTCTGGGGAGAAAATGCCCCTCAGTCTGGTGTGGGGCCATGTGTACGGTCCCAGTACCCCTTGGCAGCCCCAGTACCCACACGTGCCAAGGTTGGGAAAAGGGAATATCCAAGGGTATTTGCTGATGGCTGGGAAAGAATCCAGGTGCAGCAGAGAGCCTCGCCACAGGGCAAGGCACCGAAGGAAGCATCCTCCAGCGATGCCCAGGGAGACAATAGGTTTCGGGGGGAAAAGGACATGGAGATGCTGGGGGTTGAACCCAGGGCCTCTTACATGCAAAGCAAGCGCTCTCCCGCTGAGCTACATCCCCTGTGCATGGGCAGGAGTGGGGGCCTCGGCAAGTCCCCTCAGCCCCCACCGCTGCCCCACTGCTCACAGCTCACCCTGCTCAGCCCCCAGGGCCCTGACTCCAAAAACAGACCCTCAGGGCACACACTGCCAGCTCTCGGGGGTCCATCCTGCCCACAGGGATGCACCCAGCCAGGACATGGCACCGACCCCTCTGTGCTGGGCACCACTGCCCTCATCATGCCCTGGTCATGCCAGGGTCCCACACACCAGCCAAGGAAGGTGGGTGCCGAAAAGGAGGGCTCGTCCGGGAGTTGAACCCGGGACCTCTCGCACCCGAAGCGAGAATCATACCCCTAGACCAACGAGCCGGGGTGCTGCACCCCAATGCACCCCCAGCATCTGCACCCCACAGTTTTGGGGGTTGGTGAAGGTGGCTGATGCTGCCTTTTGCCCCTGGCACAGCCTGGAGCAGGGAAGTCCATCTTACTGTGCTCAGGATGTGGGGCCGGTGTTTGGAGGTGGCCACAGCACATAACTGCCCTGTGGTCCAAGTGGCCATGAGGGCAGCTGGACCACGGGGGTCAGCGGGGAGCCCCCAGGCATGGTCCTGCCATGCACAGGGGATGTAGCTCAGCGGGAGAGCGCTTGCTTTGCATGTAAGAGGCCCTGGGTTCAACCCCCAGCATCTCCATGTCCTTTTGCCTCCCCAGAGCCCCCTCCCTGCTGGCTGCAGGGCTGGCAGAGCCCCCCAGGCCCCACAGAAAAGCCCTGGGGCTGCCTGCGGGCTAGTCCAGGACTGGGGGGACAGCAGTGGTGCACGGCGGGTGCACTGGGTGCCCGCACCCCATGCCAAGACCCCCAAGAGAGGGGGCTGCCCCACTCGCCCTGACCAGCCCAAAGCTGTGGTGACTGTCAGGGGGAACAAGGGGACAAAAGCCAACAGCTGACCCCAAATGAGCTCCGTACTCTCCAGACAAAAGCAGGTCAGGTTTTGCCCAAAGGGGGGACTCCTCTGGGAGTTGAACACAGGTCCCCTTGCACCTAAAGGTGAAACTGTATCCCAAGCCTGCGTCGGGCTCCCCAGCCCTCCCCCTTGGCCCAAGGCCCTGGGCTCTGTCTGGGTCCCAGCTGGCCCACAGCCCACTGGTAAAAGCATCTGCAGATAAATTCACAACTGATACCCCATGGCTGTGGGTTCCCAGCCTCTCTGGGTGGTCCCCACCCCTCTCTGGGTAGTCCCTCCTCAGAGGGGAGCATTTCATCTGGCCCCAGGGCAAGGGGTCCACGGCTCCCTGCCCTACGTTTCCTCACACTCCCAGGGCTGCCAGGGAGCAGGTTCCCTGGTGCGGGAGCTGCTTCCCAGGGAGGAGGTGAGGTGCAGGGCTGGGGCTGCCGTGGACCCCAACCCCCTCCCACTCCCGCTGCCCCCAGCCCCAGGCCGGCTTCCATGGCGGCAGGTAAAAGCTCTCGCTGTGAGCAGGATTCGAACCTGCGCAGGGAAACCCTATTGGATTTCGAGTCCAACGCCTTCACCCCTCGGCCATCACAGCCCCAGCCCTGGGCACCCGGGGGGGACACCTGCCCCCTGCCCCAGGCAACCCCGATCCCCCCTGGGCGCCCCGTTTTCCTGGGAAGTGGGAAAGTCTCCAGGGTGGCCGCTGCATCCCCACACAAGCTCAGCCCCGCTCTGCTCCCCAGGGCCTGGGGCCTGTCCCCGAAAAGCTGCGCCCGGGGCCCCGGGGTTCCTGTTCAGCACTGCCCCCCCAGCACCCCAGTGCCCAGCACAGGGTGGGGGTGCCCGGGCAGCTGCGCACCCCGGCTCGTTGGTCTAGGGGTATGATTCTCGCTTAGGGTGCGAGAGGTCCCGGGTTCAACTCCCGGACGAGCCCTCCTTTTCGGCACACACCGCCTCACTCCCGCCCGGCTGGCGCAGAGCTCATTTGGGACCCGGTCATTGACTTTTAGCCCCCAGAGACACCCTGCAGTCACCGGGGCTTTGAGCTTAGCTTGACACACAGGACTGTCCCCCGTCCCTGGGGTCCCGACCCTGTGCCCAGTCCCATCGGTCCTGCAGGGTGACCCTGGTGTCAGGGTGGCAGCAGGATGGGGACAGGGGCTGGTCAAGGGCTGTGACTGTGGCACACCCCGTGGCTGTGGGGCACCCCATGGCTGCAGGGCAGGTGGGCGCCATGGCTCAGCTGGTTAAAGCGCCTGTCTAGTAAACAGGAGATCCTGGGTTCGACTCCCAGTGGTGCCTGGGCCCGGGGGCTGTTTTTCCTCCCTGCCCCAAGCTGGGGGCACTGCTGGGGGTCTCTGCCTTGAGTAGGGGTCCCCGTTGGCCCCACTCCCTTCTGCCCCATTGGGATTTCCACCAGTGCCTGCAGCCTCCCATCCTTTTGCCCTTTGAGGAGGGTCCGGCTGCGACTTCTCGGTTACCCTCTTCGGTGGGGGATGCATCCCCGTGTCCTGGCTGGGCTGGACACGGCTCCCCATTTCTCTGCCCCGGTTTGCCCCCTCTGAACGACGAAGCTGCCTCGGCACAGTCTGGGTGCATGCTTTTACCGAAAGCTCATTTCAGGGTAGGACAGGGTCAGTCCTGGAGATGCTGGAGAATATCTGGAAATCTGGGGGGGGGCAGAAAGGACTTGGGAGCACCCCTGGGAAGCGGGGTAGGTGTTGGGGGACCGGCAGCAGCACTTGTGCAATGATGGAGCCCATGGGGATGAGAGGAAGGTGCCCTGTGAGGGTACCAGAGCTAAGGCATTTCCTGGTGGATGTGGGGTCCTGGGAGAGGGGACCCCGGGCACAGGCTCTGCTGTGGAGCTGGGTCATGGGATTGGGTGCCCTGCAGTGGGTTTCCAGTGCTCATTACGGGCAGCAGAAGAGACGCAGATCATTCAGGGCCGTGTCATCCCTCTTCAGCCCCCATGCAGGATCCTGCCGGGTCTGGATGCCGCACACCGCCTTGGAGCACTGGGGGCTCCAGCCGCCCCACTGGCCCCAGGCGGACCCTGGCCCCTCCAGGATGTGCCCGTCTGAGCAGGCGAAGCGGGCGCTGGTGGCGGCCACTTCATCACTCAGGAGCCTGCGCTGGGGGGCCTGGACCTGCAGCTCGAAGCCCACCAGGTGCCCTTGGTGGGGGCACCAGCGGGCCTCCGACCAGTGGCCCCACCTAGACGGGGAGAGAGAAGCCAGTCGGAGCCGAGGCCAGGGGGTGCGGGAGGAGAGAGTGCAAGCCTTTCGGAGTTGGGGGCAGCCATGGAGAAGGCTCTCCAGCCATGGGGAGGGGAGTGGGGGGGCTGGGGGCTCACCTGCCGCTCTGGGACTCAGCTGTGTAGCCGCCACTGGGGTCCCCACCGCGGGAGCAGTACAGCCGAATCCCGTTGAGTGCCGTGTCGTCCTCCATCACCCCCTGGGGCACCTCTACCTGTGAGGGAACGGAGGTGGGGTGTTAACTCCCCACAGGAGCAGGGTCCCCAGACCAGCCATAGGCACCAGTGCGGAAGCTGCACCTTGAAGCTGACGCCGCTGGCGTAGGAGCCCTTGGGGCACATCTCCGGCCAGGCCCAGTCTCCCCACGGCCCCCCATTGGACACGGTGATGACCGAGGCATCCCTCCCACCCAGGTCCTGCTTGTGCCCCTGCCCTGCGGCGCCTGCAAGTCCCGAAAGCAGCAGCAGGACCTGTCCCCCCAGCATGGCTGCCCTGCCTGCAGCCGGCCTGCCGGGCTCTTATACCTAGCAGGGCTGGCAGGAGGGACCTGGCAGCATCTCAGTTACCTTCCCAGGGTGCCCAGGCCTGTCGGACGGCCAGGATTAGCTGCAAGAGAGGGCTAATCCCGCCTCCGGGTGGGATGCAGAGAGCTGATCCACCAGCTCTTTGTTTGGGTCCCTCTCTGGGCAGCTTGCCCAGAGCCACTGGGCATCCTGGTGCCAACTGGGGCTCGGGGCAGCACGGGGCTGGGGGACTTTCCTCTCCCCCTCCGGAAGAGATGGGATTTGCACTCTGTCTTTTGCTCTTTCTTTCTTTTTTGCAGTTAAAATGAACAGGCACATTCACCAACACCTCTGATGGAAATCCCATCCCATCTTCTCTGTCCTCACTCCCCAAGGTATCCATTTCATCATGGTTTCACGCTTCATTTGTCCCAGTTTGCTTTCCGGTTGCACCCTCCTCTTTTAGAGGCTTATCGTCTTAATGCTTAACAGCCACTTTCTGCATAACAGCTCTTTTAAGGATTTCTGAGTGGCTTTTTTTTGCATGAGTGTTGGATAAGAGACTTCCAGCCACCTCCATGCCAGGACCTGGCTGCCCTTTCAGATACTTCTTCAATTTCTTCTGCCCGGGCTCCTCGGTTTCCTCCTGCCATCCCCTTTCCAAAGTCAAGCACTACTGCGGGGGGACTGGTGACCTCTTCCCCTTGGGAGGACGCAGTTGCCATAGTGGACCAGGCACCTGATACTAGATCCTCCCTTGGGCTCAGACACCGCTGGGAGTCGAGCCCAGGGCCCCCGTGTGCCAGGCAGGAGCTTGTGCCAACCCCGGTCGCAGGACACGCCAGCTCGGGCTGTCCCCATCCCCCCCGCGCTGCAGCAAAAGTCCCGACGAGGGTGGGATTCGAACCCACGCGTGCAGAGCACAATGGATTAGCAGTCCATCGCCTTCACCACTCGGCCACCTCGTCCTGCCCGCCGCCGCGCACGGCCCCGCCCCTCGCTAATCAGCGCGGGGCCCCGCCGCCCGCTGCCGGCCTGACGGCGGGGCGCCGCTGCCCCGCCGGGGCCCGGCCCGGCCCGCCCGCACCGCCGCGGAGCTACCCGCCGCCCTGAGGGCCGGCCCCGCCGCCCGCCCGCTGGAGGCCCGGCCCGGGGTTGTCCTGCCGTCGCCCTCTTAGCGCAGCCGGCAGCGCGTCAGTCTCATAATCTGAAGGTCCTGAGTTCGAGCCTCAGAGAGGGCAGCGCTTTTGCCGCCCCGCCTGATTGGGAGCGGGGCCGCCATTTTGCTGCCCCACGCAGCCCCACGGCCGCGTGAGCGGGCTCTGCGGTGGGCTCAGCCCCGTCCACCCCCGGGGTCCTCCCCTGCATACCCCGCGCCCCAGGGTCCGCTCCTCCCTGCAGCGGCGAGGCGGACCTGCAAAAAGGGCCGGCCCGGCGCCGCCGCCGCCCCGCGATGGCCGGCTCCCCCTGCCAGGTGGGGCGGCAAAAGCTCTGCCCTCTCTGAGGCTCGAACTCAGGACCTTCAGATTATGAGACTGACGCGCTGCCGGCTGCGCTAAGAGGGCGGCCATAAGGCGGGCCGGGCCGGGCCTTCAGCGGCCCCACGGCTGCGCGGGCAGGGGCGAGGCCGGTTGGCGGCGCGAAGGGGCGGGGCCGCGCGGGGCGCCGGGCAGGACGAGGTGGCCGAGTGGTGAAGGCGATGGACTGCTAATCCATTGTGCTCTGCACGCGTGGGTTCGAATCCCACCCTCGTCGGGATTTTTGGCGCCGCCCCCGCGTTCTCCCACCGCGCCCCGCAGCCGCAGCAAAGGCGTGAGGTCCGCGGGGGGCTGCCAGGGAGCGACGCCAGCCTCTACAGCATCCCGGAGCCACAGCACTGCCCCTGCCCCACCGGCTGGCAAAGTCAGATATTTTACGCTAGATAACCCAGGGATTAAAAATAAAGCAGCACACATGGGTAACATCTGTACCAGGAGCTTTCGCATAGCAAGGAGGCGACAGCACATTTCAAGCCACTAAAAATTTATTAGGTACAAAACACATTCACATCAGATGGTGCGAACCATGTCCCAAAACACTTGGGGTTTTACAGCTGAATTCCAGGTAAACCAAGAACATCAACAGCAGCACTAGGGTAAAGCGTGGCGGAGCGCAGCACACCGGCTTCGTTTTGCATGCGACCAGTGAAAGTTAACAACTCGGCCCACAAAAGTATATGTAGTATGAACAGCCTCAAAGCATAATTTTTTCAGATTAAACTTCTTATTTCAACTTAAACCTCGAATAGCAATAGTGGGTTAATATGAAGAGAAATAATACAAAAAAAACCCAACTATAAAATTACTTTTTTGGAAGGTAGCTGACAGTTTTGGACTACTGAGAATTTCAAATTAAATTAGAAGCAAGTTAGACAACTGGTCTCTGGCAGACAAGATAATCAGCGTTTACCCCCAAAGCTGCAGTAATTTGTATTTCACCAGGCAGAAGCTTCTGTCTGAGAAAAATCTGCTGATATTGTAATTAAAAAAAAAAAAAGATTACTTGTACAGGAGTACTGCAGACATGAAGTACATCTTCCTACTATTTACTGGGAATCAATATTAAACTAAACCCAAAGGTCTTCAACTTCCAAAGCCACAGCTTTTTAAATACTGGAGAATGCAGGTAATCTGCTCTTCCAAAAAAGGAAAATCATTTCTCCATAGCTGTTATACTGAAGAAAGTGTCCTGCTTTCCAGTATGACAATTAATCTGTAGAATAAGCAAACTCATCTGGTTTTAATGCCGTAAATATTCAATACAATAAAACTTGGGCCCAGAAGCACAAAAATCCTTCTGGATTTGCATTGAGCATCGTTAAGTACAAAATACAGCCAAGTGTTGCACCAACTTGAGAATGATAGTATTGACATTGCTGGGCAGTCAAACAGCAACTTCAAACCACAGTGCTGCTGCAAGGTAGCTTCTGCATGAAGCAAGCAAGCACAGAGCTGGGACAACATCTCGGGGACTGTGACTATAGAGAGCAACTGCTCTGATGTTCCCAGGGGCCCCTGCTACCTAATAGTTTTCTCCTGGTGAAGCTATGTTTCCCCCTGATGAGAGTTGGTAGAAAGAAAAATCACCAAAGTGTCAATTTAAGGCTTTCCAAGAAAAGGATTTGACTCGTCTCCGTGCCTGTGAAGCAGAAAAGACCAGCCAAAGCTCAGCAGCGAGCCAAAGGACACAGTGAGCCACGACACACTGTCTCTGTGCAAGGCAGCCACGTGAGAAGGGCCCAAGCCCCACGTCTGCTCTGTGTTCTTCTCCTGGGAGGACACCTGCTTCTTCTGGAACATGCCCCAGGAACTTATCTATTCAATCATCCGGCCCTGGATTTCTTTACCAAGTCTCTTGGTCTGCACATGTGTCTCAGCTCTGCTCAAATATCCACCATGTCCACCAGAGCAGATAGGTGGAGCTCGGAGGCAACTTCACCCTCCTTGTTTGCTCTGAGGAGCCGTTGCAAGTGTTTCAGTCTGTCTGACAGCGTGGGGCTTAGCTCCTCCACCAAAAGCTTGCATCCCTCTTGACTCCCAGCCTGGGCAAAAGGAAAAGAGATGAGACTGAAAAAGAAGCATTACCCAGTACCAACAAGGAACTCCTCGGCTCACTGGCTGTTCCCCCACTTTTGAGAACAACCATGGAGGTCAGCACCCCCCGACCCGAGGAGGTAAGACAAAAATAGCATGTTCTGCTATTTCTGTCCCCAGCCTTCCTTTAACTGGGGAAAGCTGACCCACAACAGTGAATCCTTAAGTTAAAGGGCAGCACCACAAGGGATACTGTTACAACTGCCAGCAACAGAAAGCATTAACCCCTCTTATTCCAGATTTGCAAAAAGCATTTCCCTCCCGGGAAAGAAGTTATTTCCAAGGCGTAGTTTTTCAATTCTTTATTTCCCAACTCTATCCAACACTGCACACCAAGGTAATTCCCACTAAAGGTTTTGTAACTACAGGAGGTTTGGCACCTGCACTCCTCAGAGCTACAGTTAATTCTCAGTACCACCCTTTCTTACCTCTTGAGCAGATGATGCAGGACTCTTCATCAATGGACAGGTGACAGTTGGGGTGGAGACCAGAGACTGAGGGAGGTAGAGAGGAAGACCTACGAAATCACCAAGGGGCTCAATGTCCTCAGCTAGACATTGGTGCAACTGTTCTTCAAACCTGGGCAGAAAGATCAAGAGCACCAGTCAGATTGCAGCCTAGCTTTGTTCTTGTAACTAGTGGGTTAAGCAGGAGTTTTGGGTTCAGAGGTGTCTGCAAGAAGGATCTGATGTTCACAGTCATTTCCAACAAGATCTGACATACCCCACTGCTATGACGAAAATCCATCATAGAAGGTTGTGGTACAGAAAGGAGCCACACAGACTGAAGACACCCAACTGATGGGGAAGGCAGCTGTGCTGGTTTGGGCTGGGATAGAGATATTTTCTTCATAGAAGCTAGTATGAGGCTATGTTTTGGATTTGTGCTGAAAACAGTGTTGATAATACAGGGATGTTTTAGTTGTTGCTAAGTAGTGTTTACACTGGTCAAGGACTTCTCAACTTCCCGTGCTCTGCCAGGTGCACAAGCAGCTGGGAGGGAGCATAGCCAGGACAGTTAACCCAAACTGGCCAACGGGGTACTCCATACCATATGACGTCATGCTCAGTATATGAGCTAGGGGAAGAAGGAAGAGGGGGATGTTTGGATTGATGGCATTTGTTTTCCCAAGCAACCGTTATGCGTGATGGAGTCCTGCTTTCCTGGAGAAGGCTGAACCCTTGCCTGCTGATGGGAAGTAGTGAATTAATTCCTTGTTTTGCTTTGCTTGCGTGCATGGCTTTTGCTTTCCCTATTAAACTGTCTTTATCTCAACCCCTGAGTTTTCCCACTTTTACTCTTCCGATTCTCTCCCCCATCCCACTGTGGGGGAGTGAGCGAGCGGCCGTGTGGTGGTTAGTTGCCGGCTGGGGTTAAACCACAACAGCAGCAAAGACAAGAAACCCTTGGGGCCACCTCAAAAGCTTTAGTTCTTCAGCTTTGTGATCTGCATTGTTACAGGCACCAGACTGACATTCTGAAGTGGACTTTATACACATTTGTGATACTGCAGGACACACAGACTACTGTACGCACTGTACTGCTTTAGTTTTGGTGGCTTGATTGACCACAGTTTCCAACCGTCCCTCAAAGCTCCAAGTATTTCTACCATCCTGGACTGTTCCTGTGATGCAAGGAGGAGCTAGCAGGGAACTGCACTGCACTGATGTGTTTCACGAAATCAGATGAAAATGGAGATAACCTAGGCTGTTTTCTAGCACTGTTGGACTTCAGCTTCCCATTACATACAAGTTAGAAATTATTTACAGCCCTGGGCCGGAGTTGCAAGGAAAGGATGCTGCTCTGGGAACTTACCTTCTGCTTTCTATTTTCTCCAGTTGCAACTGTGCCAACAAACGCTCTGGGAGAAGCTCCTGGCCCGAGGCTGTGTCTGTGAAGTCGTCTGCACTGGGAATGCTCTTTTTGTGACCTGACAGCATGCTCATGCCAGAACCACATTGACCTGTCATCATGGAAACGCTATAGGGTTTCTTAAAAGAGTTGGGAGATTTTATCCTTGACCTGGGGGGGGGGGGGGGAAGGAAACAAAACAAAACACAAACAAACAAAAGCACAGACATTGGTATAAGCGTGTTGATTTTTCCCTACTGGCTTGAAGTTTGGCAATAGCAGGGAGTAAGAATTGATCATTTGGAGACATAATTCCCTTGTACCAGGATCCAACATACCACCAACTGTTCGTGGGATTTGACAGGAACTAATCCGACAGGGGGCTGGGATTCACCCCAAAGAAAGGTATCTACCCAACATCTCCTGCTACACAGCAGAGCAGCAGCTAAGCTTCCATGAGGGAAAAGAGACTGGCTTCACTCTGAGCAAGGCTAGGGAAGTGAGCTAGACTCTTGAGATCTCAAATACTTTAATGCCACACAGCTCTAACGCACCCTCTCCCCTCAACCTCTAGCATTTTCTCTTAGCAGTGGGACTTCCCTGATGTCTTCCCACAAGTTGGAGACAAAGCCTCCTTTTGAACTCCAAATGCTGCAAAATTAACGTGTGATTACCAAAGACTAAATCTGCAAATCATCTAACAGGTAATTCATCTGTCAGGTCAAGGCTGCAACTGAAGGTGAATGTAAGGGAAGGGGCACTACTAAATAAAGGGCACGCTCATCATTTATCCCTATGCTCCTCCCCAACCTCACACTGTTTTTCCTCCATGCTTTGTGTACCTAGAGTACAAGTCTAATTCCAAAGCCTCAGCAGTGTTTTCTTTAGCAGAAGTTAATTTCTCCATTTATAATGTTCTAAGCACCCCCCAAGCAATCCATTTCTTTGAGAGCTGAGTAACCCTGCAGAAATAAAATCTACTTACTACCCAGTTTCAGCACACTCTTGTACATCATTTCAAGGAGATGTACAGAAGCACGTTCTGGGAGGATGCCGTATGCTGGTTTTCAGCATCGTGACGGCACTATCATAGAGGCCCTGAGCAACCTCCTTGGAGTTTACTGAGCAACTCCGATGGCACAATGGACAGCTAAATGCTACTCCCACAGGCAGTGCCAGCAGCTGCCTCACCTCTCATGGCCTTGCCGGATCTCCTCTTGTGTGCGCAGTCTGGCTTGTTCCCACGAAAAAGGGAGAGTGAAGTTCTTTAAATGCTCCTTGAAGAAGTATACACGAATCTGACCATCTTCACTTACTGCTTCTGTGAATAAATCCAAACCCAATGTTTAATATTAGAACAGATTTTTCCTTTCGGAAGAAAAGCTCAGTATTGAAAAGCCAATTTGAAGAAAAATTGCGTGTTCACTTTCAAGTAGCTTTAAATTGTAATCTGCATGTAAAAAGGAGCCTTCTTGAACTGATTTACTGTTCAACAGATACCAGATTACTGGGAAAGACTGTAAAATGCTGCTTTATCTTAATTTTAAAAATTCTAGTGCATCCAAGTTCAGTGTTCAGTGGGTTAAATAATCATTGCATTAAAAGAGGCTCCCTATAGTTAAGCCAAACAGGGCACCAAAAAAACCCCTTTCAACACACTTGAAATTGAAAGCAAACAGCATCTGGAGACAAACTTCATTAATCCATGGAAGTGCTCATTAACAGTGGCAGCCTGCCATCTCAGTGACCTGCGCTTACATGACTTCTGAAGCACAATTCTTGGCCTTTGGTTGAATGTAAACCCTCTCCTACTGGGAGAGAAGGGCTGAAAGACTCTGATCATATTCCTCCACAGAGACACAAAATTTTTAATCACAAGCTCAAGTCAAGTCATAATCAACTCTAAAGACACACTCCAAAGAGCAGAAAGATGTGCAGTAAGCACAGCGTCGTTCTACAGCAGATCAAGACCATAGCTCCCTCCCTGCTACATATCACTCGCTGCCACACATAAAGGCACCACTATCAAGTTATTAAACACAGTTATGCAAGAAGTACCATCCACGTTGTAGAAGGACACGCAATACCTGGAGCAATAGGCAGTTTGGGTGGTTTCCAGTCTCTCAGTTTATGATCAATACAGACTGCCAAGATATCATCCCAAGGGATCTCATCAACAGAAGGTCCATCTTCATCAGAGTTCCCAGATGTTCTGTTTTTCCACTTCTCATAAGTTTTGCTCAGCAGATTCTCCACTTGAGACTGGATCAGTGGTTGAGTATGGGAAGAACTAGCAATCTGAGACACATACTGAAAAATCATGCAGCAAACAGGATGCCAAGGAGCTATGGAAAAAACAAAGTAAATTGCAAGAATTTATGACAGAGCCAAACTACCCACCTTACAGGCTGATAGTTCAACACAGCACAGGCACATCAGAGAGAATGACGTGCCACCAGCAGGATACCACAGCACAAAGTACATACCACCTAATGGAGGCAGATCTAGGTATGGGATCTGGAAGGACAGCACAGCCTTCTTCAGCCAGGCCAGGTGATCAGGCATGTTCCACTGCAGGTGGGGCAACAGCTTGTTACCCCCAGGCTCTGAAAACTCAGTAACAGGCCATGACAAGTCACAAAGGTGCTCCGAGGATGCCACATCCGAAAGAAACTGCAGCACGCTGTTGTACAGCTCTATGATGACCCCAGGCTCCTGAGATGGCAGGCCAGCTAAACGCCTCTCCTTCCAGTCATGGTAGAAGCGCTTGCCAAATTCACCATCAATCCCATCCTCAACATACTCCCGAAGGGTCTGACTGCAGAGCTCAAGGGAGTCAGGGCATTGGGAAACCAGCCAGCCCACAGCCGCAGAGATCTATAACACATGAAACAACCGGTGGTTGGAAACTGGTCCGCAGTAATCAGGACACAAAGGATTCAATCCTGCAACCCTAAGTTTGACGTAACAGCATGCAAGGTACTATGCAGCAAAATACAAACAAATCAACTATCATCATCCCTGTATTTGCAACAGTAATTCTCCAACTAGGTGGTCACAAACTAAATTCACATGCAGCAGGCTCAGGAACAGACAGAAAGAGGCTGTTCACACCAGGTGCAGTTGTGCTGGGGAATTCCCTGCTGCAGGATGCTGGGGATGCCTAAAACTTATCTGGGAGAAATTGGACAGATTCACAGGAATTAGCCCAGGGTGACTATATCCAGAGAAGCCATGTTTGATCCTGGCAATCCTTGAACTGCAAAGAGATGCAAGCTGTAAGGGTTTGTGGGGGAGCATCACTCTGGGCTTGTCTTGTTCCCACCTTCTTTCTTAGGCACCTTCTTCAGACACCAGGAGAAGGGAACACGAGGCTGGAGCTGCTTTTAGTCTGAGACAGCTTGGCCATTACCCTCTCCCACCTCTCCAACCCACCCTGCTATGACTCGCACGCAAAAAACTATTTTAGACTTATAAGTATCATTTTCCATCACGGGTTTTTGATTAGTCTCCAGGCTACTATTGCCAAGCACACAGCAAACTGAAGGACAAGGGGAGAAGCTGGTGTCTGGAGGCTGTCAGGGAGAGATCCATACAATCCTTCTTTGCATATGTTAGAGGATAGAGGCATCCCTCGGTCCCATCCACCAAGATGGAATAATACTGGGTGATCGCACAGCAGCCAGAAGAGCTACAAAGGGTTCTTTGCATTTTACGACTGGGAGCTTAAGGGTACAAAGGCTTACCCACTACTAGCACTCGTCTGTACGCAGCAACGGTACCTTTGCTAGTCAACGGAGGCGGGACAGACAAGAATGGATTTCCATAATCCACATATTTTGGTCTCAGTGCAGTTTTCAGTATTACACAGAAGAAACTACCTTTTATGTAACAAATGCCACTGATCTCTAGTCAGTTAAAATAGAACAGTCACGAATAATGGAAAAGTAGCAGAAATATTTCATTTTAGAATAGTTCTGGCTGATGTTGGAATCACTATTAACAAGTGAGTACCCGACTCCAGCCAATTCAGGTGTATGAAAAAAGTGGTAAGAGAGCTTTTTGAACAAAAATTATGTTACAGAAACTTCAACAAAAAAAAATAACCCACTACACAAGACACTGCTGCAATTTAAGCTACTGAGAACATAGTAATTCCTTATAAGGCATTAGTAATTGAGAGGTTAATGATAAACCAGTCAAGTATCTCTTCATGTGAGTTGCTGTTCTTACCCTTCTGGTGCCTTGTAAGTCATTGATAGAACCTGGGAGCTCAACAATGGTGTAGTCTGAAATAAGCTGGGCTGAAATCAAGTCCTGCAGCATCAAACCTTAAAAATAAGAAAACCCGCCATATACACAGAGAAAGAACAAATGGGTATCTCCTACCCTGACCTAGACTCACACTCTGCATACATTCACAGCATCACTTCTCCATCCTTCCCTGCAGACTCTCAGGATCAAATACTGTGTGCAAAGGAAAACTGGAAGCCAAAAGAAAGTTCATTTCTTTCCATATTGATCGGTTCTTAAGGCCTCTGGATTTCTAGCAAAGCTTTGAAAAGTATTGTACTTCAGTTTCTCCCTTTACTAGATGCTGTATTTGAGAGACTGTGCTAGCCACAACAGTTCTACTTGGGGCAGCCCTAAACTTTCACATTGCTTTTTCAAGGCCCCAAAAATAATTACGTACCTTCTTCTACTTCTTTCTCCGTGGCCTCCTCTTCCTGACCGGGGACTAGAACCACCAGGGGAACTATCGGGTGGAAAGGTTTGGCCTGAAGCAACTGTTTCAACTGCAGCAAAGCTGAAAGCCAATAAACATCATCTTCTGCAACATCTTCACTCCTAACTCGAGGGGGCAGGAGAAGAATGAGACCACTGGTTCCAAGCAAGTCTTTTTGCATCTCAGCTGTATCAAGCTCAGAGTTGGACAGCGCACCATGTGCCACCTATACAAGTTACAAAGATGACAACAGTAATGTAGCTAAAGCTAAATGAAGCGATTTTCATACTGAAATCTGCAGTTTACTATCATTAGCATTCAGCTTTGACATTCATTACCAGGAGCTCTACAAATCCTAAGACAACGAGTTATAAGACAGACAAACATGGATGTGTCCAATAGATGCAGGTGAGCACAAAAGTGCACTTCAGCACTTGATTTGGCATCAGGAATTGACATGATTGAGGTTCTAAGTATTGCACTGTATTTAGGCAGGTATTTACTCGGTTGACTGGAAACAAGGACAAAATCCCTTTTTTTTTTTTTTTTTAGGCTTTTTCAGCAACCCCGTCCCTCCCAGTATCATCTCCTTCCATCTCACAGGACAGTGTGAAAAGCTTCTGCACAGCATCCACTGCAAAAGAGCACACCCTGCTTTTATGGCCTGTTAGGTATCACAAAATTGTTCTCACCTACCTTTATACACACATTGACTTTAATGCTTCTGCTCCCTTGCAAGCCAGGAGAATTCAATAACGTCAGTGTTTGAATTCTGCCTTCTGTAGTATGTGAAGCATTCTTCTTCCAGCTTTTGTCTCCCATAAATTTGGCTTTCAACCAATCCACCAGTACCCTAGCAAACAATAAAGAGTGGGCTTTGGGGGTTTTTGTTTTTAAAAAATTGGCATTTTAGGGTTTTAGCACCAGCACTTCTAAGACACCACAATCCATCATAACCCCAACCTTCATATTGCTTGGATTTTGCTAAATAGCTATTAAACGTCCTGACACTCTCCACACTGCTACATATCTCAAGGTTTTCTGTTTTCAGCATGAGCAAAAGGAATTCAATGAACAATGTCAGAAGAAGATAGACTACTGCAATAATTCTTTAGAGTGCTCTGGAGAAAAAAAAACAAATTGGAAATTTGACATGGTACGGGAAAAACATGCATCAAGGACTGTATACTACTACTCTTCTATTTGACTGCCCTGCATGAGAAAGGGACCCAGCAATCAACTCTTTTACTTACCTGTTGGGATCATCCTCCGCATATTCATCATCATTTGGCAAAACCAACAGCACCTTCCAAAAAACCTGTTCTTGTTGAACTGGAATATGTTCAGTGATTAATGAGACAAGATCCAGGGGAGTCCAAGCTAAATCACTTAAAGAGAGACAGAAGCAGGTGAAAAGACCCCCCCTAGTGACCATTCCCACCTGGGGAGTGTTCTTCTTGCTTTGAACAAGTTACAGTACTGTAAGTAACTACTGTCCAGTTCAAACAGTCCAAAATTAGAGCTAATTCTTTAGATCTGTTGCCCATCTATTTCACCACAGACCAGATGCCTTCAAGAATTGCAGCTGCTAAATCTGTTACATGAGCCTTACTTTGGGCATTGTGGGACCATATGTCTATTGCTTCACTTCCACACTGCTTCAATACACCCTGCTCCAATAAACACACAGTCCACCAGAGTGCATGACAAGCCATGAGAAGGCAGACCTCCTGTTGCACTTTAAACATCTAGATCAATCCCTTTGTGCCACAAGCCAGGTCGGTAACAGCTCATTTACTCCTCTCCCCCTATACCCTATCCCCATCCCACCCAGCTACAAAAAAACCCATAATATCCATCAGACCCTTAAAGTTACATACACAGCAATAGTATCAGATGGCCTAACACTTCCATGAATTTATCTTCCAGCTTCCCTTATCTCGAAAATACTCCCAGAAGGAAGGCTGCAAGCAGACATTTGAGTATGATTTGCCATTCCTTACTGACGTTTTTGAGATCTCTGACATTTCTGTCCATTTGCTTAGAAAGAAAACAAGGATCAAACACCAACGTACCTTAACAATTGCTGGTAGAAGTGCTGAACTTTAATTTCATGCACTGTCTTGTTTCTCAGCCAATTCAATCTGGAAACAAAAGATTCTTGGTTGTAATTTTTCATTATAAAACAGGTACTTCAACCAAATTTAAGAAACACTCACTAAGACCTGAGAAGTACTGCAGACACTTTAGAAAGCTGCCATTAATAGAAGAAGGGTTTCTTTAGGTTTGCAGTCTTTGTCATGGCATTTGTGCAGAAAGGGTCTTTTTGGGGGTATTAGAGAACAAACAGTTTTGCAAAACCATTAATGTTCACAATGAAGATTCGAAGAGGGCTACTCTGTAACTTACCTTCCAAAAAGTCAAACAGATTGCCAACTGCTGTCACTGTAAGTATCCTTACCTCGTGCAAGAGATCCCCAGCTTTCCTCCATTCCCCAGGTTTACAATTCTCTTGCACAAGTTCTCCATGGTTATAGGCCACTCAGCACTGGGGGACAGTGCTTTCAGTTTATTTTTTGGATCTGCACAAGAGGGAGCAGCTGGAAACGCCCTCATTTGACGTTTCAACTTTGTTCGAGCTGCCACTGCCTCCCTCCACCTTTGGAAGAGAATAGATAAATAGGTCACATTAATAAACTCTTCTGCAGACTAAACAGGTTTTCTCATCTTTGCTCTTCAGACTGGACTGGGCTCTCAAACACCCCACAAGTCACAGTCTGCCCAGGCGTGAGCGTGAGGTGGTGCATGTGGGTAGTGCAGCAGGCTCAGGCTGTATTTCTGCACACAGCCGCAAAGTGAGAGCTTAAACGGAGTGTGCACAGGATAAGACCTGCCAGCTGCACACAGCTGTACACATGCAGTGTACAAAAGGGACAGACTTGTGCCCTGTTCAACAAAACAATGCAGACAAAAGGGAGCAGCCTTCTGCTTAGCAAGCTGCACTTGCTCTCAGTGGCCAGAGAGATCACAGAAGGGAAGCAGGATTGCCACTCTTCTATCTCATCCCTTCTACGCTGTCCTAGCTGTGCTCCCCAGGCAAAAGTTCAAGCACAGTTTTCCTTCCCTGTTTTCAGCATGTTTATTCCTAGCACATACAGCGTTTTACAATGATCTGTTATAAAGCTTCTCTGATATCTCAAGCACTTGCTGAAAATACTTTTGCAACATCTATTGCAGTAAGAAAGGTATGCCTCTTTTTTTCTTGTTCATTTTTTACGGAATATTTAAAAAGGCAAATTCACCAACAAGGAGAGAACATATAATAAATCATTAGATGCTAGTCTATTTTTCTATGACCAAGTGATTCAAAACATGTACCACTCAACAGTTTTATAACACAAAAATTTATTAATTGAAATCTTTTATTGTGTTTCCCTCAGGCATTTTCAGGGCTTATAAAAAACATTCCTGCATCATCCAGTTTTCTTGAGTGCTGCATGTACATTTGTTTCATGTATCTTTAGGCTCCTCCTTAACCTTCTCTATCGAACCGAAGGCGATTTACGCATGCCCTGAAGAGACACATGAACTCAGTTTTTAAGGGCAGAAAGAACTCTGCAAGGGAAGGTGCTCCACAGTAAAGAGACTAGCCTGCTGCTTCCTCTTTAGCAGTGAGAAATGAAACGCACCTCAACCTGACTGCACTGGGGCAGCACAGCACAGGGAAAAATGAATCTCTGCCTTGGAATAGCCACTGAACACTTAGCACACATCCAGAAAAAGAAGCATCCAACAGAAAGAATACAAGGAGAAATTACTACAAGTTTCTAGACAGAATGAAGCTGAAATCTCCAACCAAGCTCATCACCTGACGGATGAGGCGTGCTCCCCTCCCCACATATAGCTGAGTAACTTATTAGAGGTTGGTAATAAGACTGTAAGTCTACCCTTATAGTGGAGACAAGATAACAGCAAAGAGAACACAACCAGACAGCTGTACTTCAAACTCTATTAACCACTCCATGCCGACGCTCCCAAGAAAAGCAGTTGTGTCACAGGATAGCAACTCACCGTTGCAAGTACTTGCAGAAACACTGGAGCTCCTGAAGTGTTTCCTTAGCAATCTGGAAAATCTCATCCTCCAGAAAGAGGTCCATGATGTGACCACAGACTTCTTCTGAACACCGGGCAATACGGGCTTGCCGGTCTCTTTCTAAGGCACATCTAGTTCAAAATGAAACAAACCAAGACCTCTAGTGAGTGGAGACTGCAGCAAATGCCAATATTGAGCTGCAAACAGGAAAGACCATCACATTCGGCAAAGGGGACGGATTTTCCACACTTCTACTCTATGGTCCTTCTAAATAAGACCCGTAATCAATCAGAAATCAATCAAGTTTTACAGTGATCATGGGCTTCCAAAGAAGGGTCTACAAGAGAGCCCACAGCTGAGCCGTAAGGCAGTCAGAAGAAAAATAAGCACACAGAGCAGCCTTGTCCTAGACAAAGCCTCCACCTTGGAGGACCGCTACTGCGTGATACAGTGCGACTGCAAACTGGCAGCCCGCTGTACAATCACGTACACTTACCCTCTCTTTAAATAGCTTATTGAAGATGAACTCAGAGAAGGCCAAGCAAGAAGCCCACCACTCCGTAACAAATTCTAACCCTTAGGAAAGTGTCCTACAGCAACGTATAGCGTAGAGTATGTTGTACATACTTTAACTCATTGGCTGAAGCTTCTTGAACACTCTCCTTTATTACTTCTTCCATTAACTCCATACCCACCAACTGGCTCAACTGCTTTATCAACTGTTCTCTTTCCTGCTTTTGCCTGGAAGGACAGAGAAAAGGTTTATGGAATTGGCAAGACAAGAGTGGCAAGATTTACACAACTGAAAAGATTTACACAACTGAAGAGATTTACACTGGCAAACCTGCCACTTAGTTACACAGCGCTACACGCAGCGTCAGACAGTTAATTTGCCTAAAATTGAGTTCCCACTAGCTGGTTTCTTTCTCTAAACAGCTTTGCATGGAGCCAGGTTTCCTTCAAAAATACAGATGACAATGGGGTTATTTTATTCTTACCCCAGTAAGCTACAGACAAGTAGCTCACTCAGAAGGAAAAGTTCCTGCATACAGCAGGACCAGGATGCATCTCCCTCTCTGGAAGCTCAGGGTGAATAAAAGTTCCCAAAATTACCACCCACCATTTTCATAGTGGCTGTGTGAGGTCACCAAAATACTAATGAGCAGATCACCTGAGAACACGGAAGGGACAGCCTGTCTGCACGATCCCAGGGCAGTTCAAAGTGAGATAAACTGAGTGCTGTTGGCGTGGCAGAAAGACACAGGGACTGAGCACACATGCAAGGACCCAGATTGGCACCAGCTGTCATTACATTGCCTAAGGGTGTATACAGCCCACCCTGCCCCACAGCAAAAGCAGCAACTCACCTCTCTTCCTCCACTCTGCGCCTTTCCTCTTTGACACGCTCCCTTTCTGTGCTCAGCACGCTTCCAGCCACTTGTCTGAGGATCTCCCCCATCACTTCCGTCACGAGTTCCTCCACGGTGGCCTCCGAGGTGCTGTGCAGAAACAGCAATTCTCTTTTCAAAGCCAGAAATTTTTCATTCAAAGCCCTATGTCTGTGCTTTTCTCAAGCATACTCTTGCTCCGTTGTGGTGGGCTGACTCTGGTCACCAGCCAAGCACCCACAGTGCTACTGGCTCACTCCCGCATCAGGACAGGGGAGAAATTAGGAAGAACAAAAGCAAGAAAACTCATGATGGAGATAAAGACACTGTAATAGGTGAAGGGAAAATAACCCACACTCCCACCGAGCAAAGCAAAGGCAGTCAGTCACCACCTCCCACAGGCAGACCAATGCCCAGACAGTCTCCAATCAACGGCCACCCTGGAAGCCAGAAAACCCCACCTTCTTCCTCTAACCCAGGTTTATTGCTGACCATGATATCACATGGTATGGACTTTGGTGAGTCTGGGTCAGCTGTTCCAGCCGTATCCCCGCCCAGCCTCTGGCACACCCCCAGCCTACTCACAGGGGTGCAGAGTAGGAAACAAGGAAGGCCGTGACCCTGTGCTGTTCAGCAATAACCAAAACATTGGTGCATTAATAACACTGTTCTTGTCACAAACCCACATCTACTGTACCAACTGACTCGGAGAGGAAGTGTTATTTGAAGGAGAGGCAGCCAGATCTGGACTTACTCCTCTTGTCCCTCTTCAGGCACCTTCCCTTCCACAACACACGTTTCTTGTGGCAGTGGTGTGAGTGTCATGCAAGGCAAGATTTACAGAAGTTTGCAGTTAGCCTTCCATTAGGCTAGCCGCTGTGTAACAGAGAGGTGGCAGACATCTGAAGAAAGGTCTGCTTTTCCCTCAACTGTATCAGTAAGACTACCTCCACTACAGACCTTGCCTTGCTTAGTTTTATGATCTTCACACATGGTGCTGCTATGGCAAATTGCAGCTTTGATGACAGACTCCAGGAATCCAGCAATAAAGGCTCTTTACCAGATGGCAGCAGTCACGTAAGCCACTGCTGCTCTGCCGACTTCTCTGCACTCTCCTTTGATGACTTCGTGCACAAGACCGTCCGCCACTTCGGCAATGTCCTACAACACAGCAGAGGAAGCAGCTGAAGCAAGATGCAGTCCTGCTCGGGGTGGCCTGGGCGCACACGTGAATTGGGAGCGAGGCTTTTCAGCCTTGTTTAACTGACTGTAATGGGCAGTGAGGCTTTTCAGCCTTGTTTAGCTGACTAATTGGCAACATCACCTGCATTTCTACATACAAACTAAGCTAACTTAATCAAACGCAACAGCCTGGAAACTTTAGGCTATCTGAAAGGTTAACAACAGCCCCGAAACAAAAGCAGCTTTCTGTATTAAATATGGGCAAGTCAAGTTAGGAAATAATAGCTAAGAAAAGTGAATTTTCAGAGGGTTTCCTATTTTCTTACTTGGGAGTTTCTCTCATTCTAGCTGATTTAATTCCAAATGACCACGTCTAATCCTCACTGAAATGTAGCCACATTTAGCTAGAATATGGCAGCTGTACTTTACAAAGCAACGAGACACTTTGAGATGGGTTCAGCATTAGTACATACCTAAACGTGTGGGAGGGAGAAAAAGGGGAACAGCACAGATACACAGGGCACATATTCAAGACCCAACATTAGTAGTCATATATCCACAAGAAGGAACTTTGTCATGTCTCATTTGAAATAAATGCCATTAAGAAACAGCTCAATGTTATTCACTAAAGCAAAGTTTACCTACTAAGTCAAAGATAATCACTTTCTACTATTGCTTTCTGACTCTCTCCTTAAAGGTTTCTCAAATAAATGCTAAACAGACAGAACTGTTTATCCTATGAAAGAGTCGGAGCAAGCACTAACATTTCAGGCTTGCATCTGAAATCACTCAAGACTTTCTCTTTTCAGAATAGTCCAAGGAAACAACTTCTCAAAGTATCCAAAGCACCGAAGCGGGGAGCGTCTCCTTTTGACTCTACATAACACATGCAAATTCCGAAAAACTAAAACAACCTAAGAACTCAGTCACCTTTTATTATATGTCACAGATCTTTCCCAAATACTTCATGATGGGTTTAAAGTTTCCTTACTGTGTCTGTGTAGACAGGCTGAGGCTTTGAAGAGAGAGGCTCAGGTTGTCCAGCAGGTTGGGAGATCGCCTGCGCAGGAGTCAGCACTGGCACAAGCTGACGAGGTAACAGTGAGGGCAGAAGATGAGCTGGGGGCTGGACTCTTACTGCTGCGGCATCTAAATCCACACCTTTGCTTTCCACTCTTCCTTCTTGGGAGGCGGGGGAAGAGAAAAATTAAGGAAACCAGGTCAGTCACAAATAGAAGCAAAACTATTTTTATCTTCAAAAGCTGGCTTGTCTGATAAATCTCATCAGGACATAAAACAAGTCCATAACAGAAGCTTGCTGCCTTAAAGTTAAAAATATAATTGTATCATTGAAGCTAATTTATGAGTATTTTATATAAAACATTCAAAAATTTCATTGCACACTACCTCCAACTACATACATTTCCAATAAAACAACTGTTTTAAGTCAAGAACACCTAGCACCTACACACACCTCTTGAATAAATGCAAAATATCTGAACTTCCAACAAGGACAAAAAAAAGCATATGTTCAGCTAACTTGAAAAAACAACATGATTATACACACAGTGGGAACAAAAAATTGCAATACAAAATCTGAAAACTGAAAAGGGAAGTTGGCTGTCTGAAGTAGCTAAATATCTAGTTGTTTCACCTATGTTAGCAAAATTGCGCTCATTTCCGTTAGTGTGTTTCCTGTATTGGGAAATATATTTTATTAATCAGGTTGCTTCTTAGCTTCTACAGATACGTAAGTAGATTTAAATCAAAACATGCTTTCATTACATCCAGATTTCCATGCAATTTCAACCCATATGAGCCAAGAACAGTTTCTGCTTTGTAAAATAAAACTCACATGGCTGACCCAGCAGTATGTTCAAGAGTTGTAGCTAAAATGCATGTTTGCTCTTACCTGTTGCTTCCACGCTGGATTTTTGGCTACTACTAGCTTGATCCACAGAGGTGCTTCCACCAGTATACTTGTTCTGTCCATTGAAGCTGGACACAGGCACGTGGTGAGGCACTGAGGGCAACAGCCCACCATTCACAATTTCCCCAACGGAGACAGTTAGCTTCTGGCTGACAAACATCGATTTACGTGGTTTGGGTAATCCGTCTGGCTCCAAGAAAGCTGAGCGATTCAGCTCTACGTAAGCACTGGGGAAAAATAAAAAACAGGAGTACATCCTCAAAGCTCCGGTAACCTATAGGTTTTCAGTTGGACAGCTTAGCAGGGCAAAGCGAGACAGGTACTGGGCACTCCGGATTGCTCCCTGTAGCCCTGATCTCGATCTTGGCCTGGAACCAGAGCAGGGAGAGCAGAGAGCACTGTCCTCACAGCTATCCTCCCAGGACAGAGTACAAGCTGCACTAACATTTCTGGGCACCCTCATGGACTATTTTATCTCTTCTTTTAACCTTTATCCACTGTGTGTATTCTCCATGTACATTTTACCTAGACTACATCCCACAGGATAGATGCCAAGACTATCTACAAAAGTAATTTTAAAAGCTTCAATCTTCTTCCAATCTTGGCACCTGTAGTCTGGCTAATTTATTATCTCAAAACAGAATGTTAGCAGGAAATAGAGCACTAACTGGCACGCTCAAGTTTTTTGCCTTTCACCAGTCTCTTGAGACTGCAAGTCTGTATGAGCACACCTTACAATGTACATATTTCCATGGCAGACACTCTTATCTGCAAACCATTGGCCTCCAACATCCTCTAAAAACTGGTTTGCACTGTTCAGCTTCATCCCACCCTACATGCATCACCATAATGCCAGTTTCCTGAGAAGCAGACCTGTATCCTCATTTCCTACAGAGCTGCAATTTACTACAACTCAACTGCAAGATAAGAACCTAAACCAAATTTTTTTCTACTGGGTTATCCACAATGTCTCTTTCTAGGGAGTCCCTGGAGTCCAATGGAGACAGAGCTCAATATACAGTCTGTCCTTTGGGGGAAATGTTTCTCTCGTTTTTCACCAACTTCCAGAAGGCTGAAGGAATTTTGTGTCCTTGAAATCCCTTGTCACCTTATCAAACCAAGTAAAAAAAGATGTGCAAGTGAAAAAAAAAAAGCTATTGTGGGAAGTCACAATAGTTACAGGGATACAAACCCCATTTCTTCAGGGAAAGATGTAAAATTAAAGAACTTTTCATAAGTACAGCAATAAAAATAGGGCAGATTATTAAAATTTGCACCCATCACTACCCTAGTGCTTTGCTTACAGAGCCCAGCCCCCACCCTTCACATGTTCTTTTCTTTTTCTGATTGCAAACTGCAGGAGCAGTTCATCCACATTAATGCTTCATCTAACATCGGCCTAACCCCACTAGGCGTCTTAAGGCACATACGCCCTTCTCCTTACACTTACCCATCAGATACACTCAGGCCATAATAACTTATAAAATCGGTTGCTTCCTCACAATCTTTGAACAGTAGCATGCGGACCAGGAGATCCAAGGGAAACACTGTACATCTTTGGGTGCTCACAGTATAGGCAATATTGAGAGATTTGAGAGCATCTTTACGAATCTGGGGGAAGATAAAAGGAAGAGCCACATAACTACTAAGTGAAAGACCCCAAAATGCACTATAAAGTGTCCTATAAACATGAAAATCATGTTTAAAAGAAATCAGTACTTTGTCATCAAATATCCACACAAACAACTATTCAGATTTAACTTCCTTTTTAAATTCTATGCACTTGCTTTCTAGTTTCTGCTCCTCTTCGATGCTGCTCATTTTGAGCATATCCCTTTGCGATTCCTGTGCAGAAGAAAAGGCTTGCAAGGGCTTCTGAAAGTGCAGGTTGTATTTCCTTTGCAAGAGTCTCAGGCCTGCTTCTCTGCTTCCCAATTATTTTCAGGGGAAATAATATGTATTTGACACAGTTATGGGACAAAAATGCTGAGAAGAGCATTTTAGTATTTGCCTTTTATATCACGGCAGAAAACTCTGAAAAATTTTTAAATGCTTTTTTAAAAGAAGCAAGAATAAGATTATTTTTAAGGCTAAATATTTACCAAGCTTTCTGCTAAGAAGATTTCCTCCCAAAAGTCCCAGACTGTTTTACTGATTAACACTTTAAAAAATATCCATCTGCCTTTTTCTCACCTGGTTGAAATAATAATGTAAGAGACAGGCATTCAGATAGGAAGCTGCTTGCACTAACTTGAAAAACCTCACAAAGTTGTTGCTGTTTAATGCAGCAAAAGCTTGAACTGCAAATCTAACTTCAGGAGAGTTTCTAACCTCTGGATGGAACTGCTGTACTTCTCTGTGGAGACAAAAGACAGAGACAAACCTTTTGCTTCAATATTAACAATCACAATTCAATAGCAACCTGTAACAAAATGGAATTAAAATTAGGAGCTTTGAGCAAGACATGCAACTCCTGCCCAAAACAAATGGCTACAAATTAAATTTGCAGCATTATTTACTGCTCATTAATCTTCTAACGATGCTTGCATAATCAGCATGTTATTATTTAGGTACATCACTAACATCTAGGGAGGAAGATAGTTAAGAGATTGACCAGAAAAGCAAAGCATGGCTCTGCCCACAAAAAGGTTTTTGCTTGGTCCTACTGAAGATAAAACAGTAAAGCTTGGATACCACTCTGGGAAGAGAAAAAAATTTTCCTTGATTGAGAATAGTGAAGATTTAATTTTGTTGGTTGTTTTTTTTACTACCTGCAGAAGCTCTAGTGAGTTATTCAAGGGGATAAAACAAAGCTTTTTTATTGTTTTCTAAAAAACACACTTTTTGAAATGACCTATTGAAAAATTCAAACAGAACATTACTACAGTACATTACTTTGGCAAAAAAATTTTGCAACTAAGATCTTCACTTCCATTACAATTTGTCTGGACTTAATCCTATTCTCAATTCTTCCTAGAGGCAAAGAGAGAAAACAAGTGATATCTGTTGTTCCCACCTGAGAATATCACCCTTGTTGAGATTCAGCAAGACATTATAACCTCTGAACTCTGCTTCACTCTTGCAGTAAATCCCCTTGTTAGCCAGGTCCTGATACATCTCCTTCAAGCTCTGCAGGCATTTAGTCATGTTCTCATTGTTGATTTTGGCATCAAAGGAGGACATGGGCTCTTCACACAAGTGGTGAGCACAATGGATGTGAAAGCGAGTGCACTTCTCAATCAGAGACACCATCAGTGGGTTGCAGAGATGTTGCTGGGTTATATCCTAACCAGAATGATAAAGAAAGCATTGCATGTATTTTTAAACTACAAGTGAAGAGCATAGTCATCTGGCACTACCTTTGGAAAACTCATTTCAACTGTGCTTTGAGTCACTTTGCAAATCAAAACATTTGCATTGCTATTGCTTTTCGCTTCACTTTTTACAGCATTATGTGGTCTTTTGCTTTCTATCAGCAAACACCTCCATTCACCAGTGCTCACCTTTCTTATTCCACGAGTTCTGTTCCAGACAAAGTCATACCATTCTCGGTAGTTTCCTTCTCCTTGATCCATAATGTTTGTCACTAAATAGTCCATGGTCATGCTCAACACCTCAGAGGGTCTCAATTCATGGGGCAAAGGTTCCTCCTGATCTGCTGAAGACCTGCTATATTCCTTGATTGCTGCCGCATGATCTACCTGCAAGATGTGGAGAAAAGAATCAGAGTCCAAGGAGTATGTTCACCTTTTCAGGAATATAGAGGATTTCATCCTATCCATGCCTTTTCTTCAGTAAGGAGCAGACTATTACAGGACTTTCTCCACTGTTCACACTAACAGCCCACGTCCATTCTGCTACGATAGCAAATATATTTTATTTTCTTTTATGACAGGATCCTAAGTGTTGACTTAGTCTCAAACTCATAATCTTCAAGACAATGTATACTGTTGCCCTACAGTTTTAGAACTATAGTTCTAAAAGCCTGTCTGTAGCTAAATAAAAGACATGACTTAGAGTGAAAAAGCAATTCTCTAGTCTTCCTGTTTTACAACGGGGAATTGAAAGACATTAATGAAATGGCCTCCGGAATTTTTCCGCCAGAATTAACCCTGTAATCAACTAAACAACACTGACAGCTTTAGATAAGCAGCAAGCAAACAGATGTCCTGGGAACAACAAACCCCTCCATACAGAGGGCTCATACCTTGTCAGATCCTAGAAACAATTCAAAGATACTGAGCTGGTTTCTCGTCTCCCTCATGTAGCGCTCCTTTTCAGGACACATGTCTGGGCAAGTGCCAACAACAGTTTTTGCTTTGCCAAGATCGGTCCTTTTTATTCGAGCTAAAAAAAAAAAAAATTGAACAAACACTAAGCATCTCTCGGTTTTGTTTTCATGACAAGCTATTACCCTGATGTGCCAACACAGCCCTAAGCATGCCACATGCCTCAGCTGGAGTCTGTACATTGGTCAATGGATGGATGTCAAGAAGTATATTGCTAGGGCAACAGTTCACAAAAAAAGCTGGTGGGAAAAGGTCTCTAGAGATTCCCATCCTACCTCAACTCAGAGCAAGGTTGTACCCACACCTTGACGTGGTCAGAAATGCACAAGGATGGGGTTCCCCCACTCTGGGGCCTGTCCCAGGGTTGCACCACTCCTTTGGGCAAGTTTCTCCTACCTTCCCACCTGGATATTAAAGAGATTTGCTGAAAAGACTGAAGCTTCTAAAAGATACCCAATGTTTTGTTCTTAACTAAGCACCGGCAATTTCACAATTCCACATCAAGTGGATGAGAGATCTGTTTGTCAATATTAAAAATTAGATCTTAAATTAAAAGTAGTGTCAGCTTTGAAGTGGCAAGAACAGGATGGAAGGGTTTACAACCCAGCACTGTGAAACAAAAGGCCGTTTCTTGAAATAATTACCAGCTGTGTAGTAGCTTGAATTTAGAGAAACACAGTTAGGCTTTGGGTAGCTTTCTTCAAAGAGCCTGCAGGGATGTAAATGTCCCTACATGGTCTCCTTCACAGAAGATGAACAGTCTGCTATTCACTTTCCACAAGAAATACGCATGTGCAATAAATAAAACAGATTTTTGTGTGTTGTACAAGAAATTAATGTATATATATACACAATAGAAGTGTATTTTACAGAATGCTCCATGTTAAAGCCATTCTTTAAAGCCATTTCCATAATATCACAACAGCTTTACTACAGACACCAAACACTTCTTTCCAGCAGAGAAATATATGTTACATTCATTAACTTGTGTAATTACCTTGTCGCATGATTTTGTCCCTTTGGTCCAAAAGACGGTATCTTTCTTCAGATGTCTCGGCCACTAATCCTACCAGGTTACCAAGAGATGACAATGAAGCTCCCAAGGCCTCTGAGCTCTGCCCTTCAGAACTAGCATCAAACAGATCTGCTTCAAACTGCAGCGCCTTTCGAAGACCAGGCTTCTTTGCTGGAGAACTAAAAAATGGAAGATTTTTTATCAATAATACACTAATGCATGCCCCGGCCTTAATCAGTTCACTGTTCTTTAGGACATCAACATCTCTGTTTAGAAGAATATTCTGTTCACAAGGCGATATATCAAATAAACGAAGTACGTATCGACGTACTAAGGTTGTTATGAGCTAACACTAGCAGGCAGTTAATCCGTTTAAATCCTCAGCACTGCCTTGACAACACTGCCAAGCATTCTTGATTGTGGTGAAAGCCTCAACCTTTGTACAACAGAAATGGTATTACTGAATCTGTCTTAGAGTGGACAGAACCAGGTGGCTGTTGCAGTATTTTTGCATCACTATGGCACAGCAGTTTGCATTTTAAGCCAGGGACTAGCCTGCTGTTTGGTGTGAAAAAAAACAAATGCTTTTTATAGCAACAGAGATTATTAAAAGATTTTACAGGGCCCAGATACAAACATACTTTTTAAAATCAAGGAACATTCATTCCTTCATAACATATTAATAGTTTTATAATTATATGACTACACATACCAAATGACTTTTGTCAAACTAGACACACCATTAAGGTACCATAGAAAGATGACAACCTTGCCACTTCAGCAACTGACACGAAAACAGGAGGCTTCCTGTACAAAGACCATTCACTTGAAGTGAGATAAGACGACAATCCAAACTCACCAGCTACTCTGAAAAGGGGATTCTCTTTCCACAGAACTGTAATTGCCTACAAATGAAACTACTCGCTTCAGAAGCTCATTTAATCATGACCACAGAACAGTGTCATTACTGCTTGGTCCTAGTTTGGCTCTGCACTGTTTCATTCAATTCCCTTATGCCTCACTATTGCAGGTGTTGTTACTCATGTTGTTATGAACAAAATATTCAAAAGAAATACGCAGACCAAATTAAAAGACCTTAATAATAAGCAGTCAGAAGTATCTTTCATAGAATCATAGAATCATTAAGGTTGGAAAAGACCTCTAAGATTATCAAGTCCAACCATCAACCCAACACCACCATGCCCACTAAACCATGTCCCTAAGCACCACATCTACACGTTTTTTAAATACTTCCAGGGATGGTGACTCAACCTGGGCAGCCTGTTCCAAGGCTTGACCACTCTTTCAGTAAAGAAATTTCTCCTAACGTCCAATCTAAACCTCCCTTGGCGCAACTTGAGGCCATTCCTCTCGTCCTATCGCTTGTTACTTGGGAGAAGAGACCAACATCCACCTCACTGCAACCTCCTTTCAGGTAGTTGTAGAGCACGATAAGGTCTCCCCTCAACCTCCTCTTCTCCAGACTAAACAGTCCCAGTTCCCTCAGCTGCTCCTCATAAGACTTGTGCTCCAGACCCTTCACCAGCTTCGTTGCTCTTCTCTGGACACGCTCCAGCAACTCCATGTCCTTCTGTAGTGAGGGGCCCAAAACTGAACACAGTATTTGAGGTGCAGCCTCACCAGTGCTGAGTACAGGGGCACGATCACCTCCCTACTCCTGCTGGCCACACTATTTCTGATACAGGCCAGGATGCCATTGGCCTTCTTGTCCACCTGGGCACACTGCCGGCTCATGTTCAGCCGGCTGTCAACCTGCACCCCCAGGTCCTTTTCCTCTGGGCAGCTTTCCAGCCACTCTTCCCCAAGCCTGTAGCGTTGCCTGGGGTTGTTGTGGCCGAAGTGCAGGACCCGGCACTTGGCCTTGTTAAACCTCATACAGTTGGCCTCGGCCCATCGATCCAGCCTGGCCAGGTCCCTCTGCAGAGCCTTCCTACCCTCCAGCAGATCAACACTCCCGCCCAACTCGGTGTCATCTGCAAACTTACTGAGGGAGCACTCGATCCCCTCATCCAGATCACTGATAAAGATATTGAACAGGACCGGCCCCAGTACTGAGCCCTGGGGAACACCGCTCGTGACCGGCTGCCAACTGGATTTCACTCTGTTCACCACAACTCTCTGGGCTCGGCCGTCCAGCCAGTTTTTTACCCAGTGAAGAGTGCACCTGTCTAAGCCGTGAGCCGCCAGCTTCTCTAGGAGAATGCTGTGGGAGACAGTGTCAAAGGCTTTACTGAAGTCCAGGCAGACCACATCCACAGCCTGTCCCTCATCCACTAGGCGGGTCACCTGGTCATAGAAGGAGATCAGGTTGGTCAAGCAGAACCTGCCTTCTATGAACCCGTGCTGGCTGGGCCTGATCCCCTCGTTGTCCTGCACATGGCTCGTGAGTGCCCTCAAGATGAACCACTCCATAATCTTCCCTGGCACAAAGGTCAGACTGACAGGCCTGTAGTTCCCCGGATCCTCCTTCCAGCCCTTCTTGTAGACAGGCATCACATTGGCAAGCCTCCAGTCATCCGGGACCTCCCCAGTTAACCAGGACTGCTGATAAATGATGGAGAGTGGCTTGGCAAGCTCCTCTGCCAGCTCCCTCAGTACCCTCCCTCCACCCTCGGGTGGATCCCATCCGGCCCCATAGACTTGTGAGAGTCCAGATGGCATAGCAGGTCGTTAACTTCTTCCTCTTGGATTACAGGGGGTTTATTCTGCTCTCCGTCCCTGTCTTCCAGCTCAGGGGGCTGAATACTCTGAGGATAACTGGTCTGACTATTAAAGATTGAGGCAAAGAGGGCATTAAGTACCTCAGCCTTTTCCTCATCCTCAATGGCAATGTTCCCCCCCGCATCCAATAAAAGATGAAGATTCTCCTTGGCTCTCTTTTTGTCGTCAATATATTTGTAAAAACATTTTTTGTTATCTCTTACGACAGTTTTTTACCCAGGCCAGATTGCATCCTAGCTGGGCTTTTGCCTTTCTAATTTTCTCTCTGCACGACCTAACTTTCTAACAAAGCGTGAGATCTGTGATCTTGTAATTCAGACAAGCCAGAAAAGACAAGAGAAGCACAATCCCCAATAAGAATGTGACTATTTGGCACACACTGATCATCATTTTTCCCCATGCACCCTGCTTCCTGCCAGATGGATTCCCAGTGGAGCAGATGTACCTTTTACCAGGCATGACACCGCTGGCAGAGGATCTTATTAAAGGTTTTCGAAGAGGGGAATGCTGATAGTTTTGTTCTTCGCTGCTTTGCCTTCCTTCATCTTCACCTGCTTTCTTCTCCTTGGATGAAAATTCTCTTTTTGCTGGACCTGAAGTGACATATAAACATGAAGCCAGGTACCTGCCAAATAGTTTAAACAACAACTCTTTTTTCCCCATGGGGGTGGTGGTGAGCAGTTTGTTTAAAAAAAAACCTATTAGAAAATAAAACTAAGAGTCACAGTTTTGTACATGTATGCAAAACTTCCAGGACAACTTGCACTAGAAGCTGTGCCGAGTAAGTCTACCAATTGCTAGTCAGCTTCACTGTTCTATAAAGAAGTAGTAATTTTCAATAAAATATCACTTAGCAGTGATATATAATTGTTCAGCAAATTGTCAGTAAATGAAGTCTGATCATCATCCGAATTTAAGTTCTCTCAGGTTTGGGATATAATCCAGAAGTCATAACTCTCTACAGGATATGAAATCCATTTCACCTATTCCCAGTGCTCCTGCTGAAGCATTTTAATTATTTCACATACCCAAGCTTAGACTGAGGTTGGCATGCCTTCTCAAGAGTTACATCTACACCTTGCAGGAAGGGAGAATTTCTTCTCCCGAGAACAAATTTTCAACCACTTGGATTTCTTAAATTCTCTCAGATTAGCTATTTTAGAATACTGCTATCCATGTTTACATAGACTTAACACCGTAATAAAATGACAAAGGTGAACAGGCACCCCTATAGCTGCTGCTTCAAGATGTTAATTCACAGGAAGACAACTCTGCAGCTGTTCATTTTCTGGAAGGCAAGTTTGTGGTTGGTCAAAGCTGTGGTGAACCATTCATTTGCTGACAGCTGAAGTGTATCCCCAGGCTAGGATCTCAGAGGTACACACGCAGCATTCATAAAGCTAAAGAAAGGGAAACACTTGATAATTCAAGTATTCGCCTAGGGTGTGAACAGCCAACGCTCACATCTCTTGCCCTAATCCCAAGCAGGGTCTGGAATCCAGGTTTCCCATTTCTAAGCTCAGTTCTCTGGAGGTCAACCACACACACTGTTCTCTCTTTTTGGTTCAAGCAGTATGTAATTGTTGATACGCAGAACAGCAACCTCAGCAACACAGACACTCACTCCAGGGTACTCCTTAACTCAGTTCTCAGGACACTTTACCTGAAAGCTGGAAGCCCACATCCCAGCCCATGCTCTGAAGCAGGCAGTAAGGCATTTGAAACTGCGTTTCTTACACCCCCAAAGAACATCCAACTTTTAGATAGGAGCACAAATATCACCATATTCCTCTTGTGTGGCTGCATGAATGGTTTCTAAATTCTCCTGTAAAACTACACTGTCATTTCAAGTGTCTTCAGCTCTTTCATATGGCTGAAACAGCATTTTGGCTCAGATCAAGCAAAATGTTTTAGAAAACAGGAATTTAAGAAAGAAACGGTGCAATTTCCAACTGTGATTTGCAGTCGATCACTTAAAACTTCCTCAATACCAGAGGACAGTACTGCGGATGCTCGAAGTTTACACGGCTTACAAAAGCAACTGGGTAACTTCACAAGAGAAAAATTCTCCAAGGGCTAAGACACCCCGTCTGGCTCCCAGGGTTCCTGAGCCATAGGCTGTTAAAGGCCAAGAAATTATCCTGGAAGTAATTACATGATTTACCTTGTTCTTTTTCCCCTCCTCTGGCTATTCACCATTAGCCTTTGCCACAGACAGAGCTAGCCGGGATGTCACATAAAATATAGAACAACTATTTTTATGCTTCTGTGAAGAATAATCTTCAGTGCTCCCAGAAGCTTTGCACACCAAACAGTCTGATTAGCAACAGTCAAAAAGAACCATCATACTTCTGGAATTGTAACATTCCTACTGTGGAGATCATCTTTGTATTCATCTCAGCACAGCAGGAAACAAGAACAGAGCAGATGTCACACCATTTATGTATCGCCCAGTAATCATACCTGGAAACACAGACTTACTTGTTTTCTTCTTTTGCCAAAATGTTACTATGTCTTTGTGCAACTCTTTCGCTTTTTTTCTGGCAAGAGCTGCAGAGGCCTGAAAGAAAACAAAAGCAGAGCGTGAAAACCTATTAGCATCACAACACCAAAGCATGCAGTGCAGTTTTTGCTAAAGAAACATTTACTGATTTCCAACTACTGCACTTTAATCTCTCACTTAAGACCTACATACAACCAGCAGGACTGGTTTCCACAAAAATTGCTGCTTTTCCAAGAGCTACCACAAGCTTAGAGCACTTGAGACCAAAGGTGTGTTTTTAAGCACAGAACAGGAACCGACCACGCAGTCTCTGAACTGGCTCCTCAACACAACTCAGCGTTGACGTAACGGCAGTATTTCCAGCAAGCAGATCACTCTGCAGAGATTGCACGAGCTCACCTCATCCTTGGTGCTGGCAAGCCTGAGCAAGAATGCAGCAGCATACATAATCCAGGTCTGGTTGACGTGAGACAACGAACAGGGAAGATCCGTTTGGTGCTTGTGCTGGATGCTAAAAGGACAGCTAAAGCCAGGCAGAGCTCTGGCAGCTACCACGTTTTAGTTGCAGCTCAGTACACTTCTATCCCTGTCTCTAATACAGTGCTCACAGTACAAAGCTTTCCCCCAGGTGAAAAACGTACCGCGTTACCAAACAGGGGTGCAGCTCCCACCAGAGCTGGACCCATCCCAAGCACTCAGATTTAAGCCTGCCCACGGCTTCCGATACTCACATGATCAAAAAAGTGGAGAACGGCCATTTTTTTATTGCGCCTGGTCATGATCCGTCGAACTTTTACGAACTGGCCAAAGTGCTTCTCCAGCACCGTCCTGTCGTTGAGGTAATCGGGGACGTTCTTGCACTGGATGGCTGTCAGCTCGCCGGGCGACAGGCCCCCCAGCCCCTCCGTGCTCTCGCTGCCCCGAGCCCGGCGGGCGGGGGTTGCGGGGGTGGCATCTGTGAAGAGAGGGAGGCAGCCACCTCAGAAAGCGGGGTGACACCCGCCAGCGGGGTGTACCGGGGCTCCCCCCCCCGTCCCAGCCTACCTTCCCGGGGGGACTCCCGGGCCTCGGCCGGCGACGGCTCCTCGGCGGGTCCCCGCTCGGCCTCGGTGGCGTCCCCGCGGTCGCGGTGCCCGCGGCCCTGGCTGCGCAGCATCTCCTCCAGCATGCGGCCGAAGAGCACGCCACCGCGGGGGCGGCTGAGCAGCACCGCCCGCTTCTCCGGCGGCGCCACCGCCGCCCGCCCGCCCGCCGCCGCTCGCCGCGGCGAGCGCTCCCGCTCCTCCTTCCGCTTCAGGCCCTTAGGCGCCGGCTCCCCCGGCTCCTCGAAGAGCGGCCGCGGGCCCTTCTCCTCCGGGCGGCCCAGGGCGGCGACGGGACGCGAGAAAGAGAAAGGTCCCCCCGCTGCCGCCGCCGCCTCCGGGCCCGCCTCGGGCGCGAAGCCGAAAGGCGGCGAGAAGGTGAAGGCGGCGGGGGCGGCCGGGCCCTTCTCCGCCTCGCCCCCCGCCAGCGGCTTGAAGGCGGCGGCGCTCTCGGGCGCCTTGAAGCGGAACTCGGGAGCCGCGAAGGCCCCGCCGCCGCCGCCCGGCGCCTCGCCCGGCCCCGAGAAGCTGCCCAGGTTGGTGGGGGGCTTGAAGCTGAACCCCGCGTTGCCCGCCGGGGAGCTGCTACTGGTACCCGCCGCAGCGAAGGCCGGCGCCTGGCCTAGCCCGTAGGGCGGCCCGAAGGCGGCGGCGGGCCCGGGGGCGAAGGGGAGGCCGGCGGCGGCGCCGCCCTGCCCGAAGACGGCAGCCTGCCCGAAGCGCAGCGGTGGCGGGAAGGCGGGCGGCCCGCGGAAGGGACCCCCGGCATTCATGGCGGCCGCCGCCGCCTCTCCTCGGCGGGCGGGGCAGGGGCCTGCCGGCGGGACCGCGCAGGCGCAGCCGGGGCGGGAAGGGTAGGCGGGGTCCCGCAGCCGCCGCTGCCGCGGGCGCCGCCATCATGAGCGTGGTGCTGCGGAACGCCCAGCGGGCCGTGCCGGTGCGCCGCGCCCCGCTCCGCCACGCCGTGTGCGCCCTGCGGGCCGCCCTGGGCGCCTCCCGCTTCGACGTGGGGCTGGTCTGCGCTGGCAACGGGTTGATGCGGCGTCTCAACGGCGCGTACCGGCAGCGCCCGGAGCCCACCGACGTCCTTTCCTTCCCCTTCCACCGGGTGGCGGCGGGGGAGCTGCCGCGGCCGCGCTGCCGAGACGAGTACAACTTGGGGGACATCTTCCTGGGGGTGGAGTACATCCACCAGCAGTGCCGCGCCAGCGGGGAGGACTTCGACAGCGTCCTGGCGGTGAGCCCGGCCGCGGGCAGCGGTCCCCCTGATCCTACGTTGCAGGGAAGGACAGCTGCGGGGTTTTCCCCGGGGAGAGGGTAGCAGCTGCCGCTTTCCTAGCCCGGCCGGGCTAAACAAGGAGGCGATGATCTTACAGCTTACTCTAAAAGTTTAGCTCTGTGTTTGAAAGCTTATTTAACTGGTGAGTGCGGACGCTACCCGATCGTTGTCGTTTTGCGTGCAGCGTACCAGCTCTTCCCTGCAAGTTCTGGTAAAACGGCAAATGACCTGGTACGGGGTGTGCCCTGGTTCACCCCTCGTACCCCGGTTCGTGCGTGGCTGGTGCCAGGGCTGTCTGCGCAGGCGTTGGGGTTAAGTTTGTAATATGTGTGGTTCGTTCTTGCCTCTTTGCACAGGTGACGGCAGCCCACGGACTGTGCCATTTGCTTGGCTACCAGCACAACACAAAACCCGAGTGGGAACAGGTACGGCGATGCCCTGGAGCTGGGCAAGGTGTGCGGTGTCCAGCCCGTGTCAGGTCGCCCCCGGGTGGAAAGCATCCCCCTGTCTCGCACCCCCGTGGCAGGGAATCTGCGGGTCCGGCCCGCCGGGCGGGCGGCTCTGCTGAGCTGTGGCTCGCCTCGATGCCGGCGTCGTGGCCGCGGAGACGCCGCTAGCCCAGCCGCGGAGCACGGTGCCGGCGGCGCTGACCGTGACGTCTCTCCTGCGCCCTCCTCCCGCAGATGTACCAGAAGGAGGTGGAGATCCTGGAGGAGCTGAACCGGCTCACCGGCGCCAGCCTCCGGCCCCTGACCGCGGACCTCTTCTGAGGGAGCCGCGCCAGGGACTCAGCCGCGGCTTCCCGCCCGCGCACCGAGGGGCCGGGCCACCGCCGGGGCCGCCCCGGACGTGCCGCGGCGCGGGCATGGCGGCGCAAGGCCCCGGCTACCGCCTCCTGCCGCCGCTGCTGCCGCTGCTACTGGGCCTGGCAGCGCTCGCCCAGCCGCCGCCCGCTGCTCTCCGCGCCGGCCACGCCGCCTCCTCGCTACCCGCCGCTGCTGCTGCGCCGCGCACCAGGTGAGGAGCGGCCCCCCACCCCCGACACCTTGGGCCCCGGCAGGGCCATGCCTGGGCGGCACCACCCCCCCACCGGCCTCAGCGCGGGCCCGCTCGCCGCAGGCCAGTCCTGCCTGCCAGGGTCAGCCCCTGCCGCCCCCGGGACCCTCCACTCATCGCAGCGTCCTGCGTGGTGTCCCTAGGGGACACGGCAGGTCCCCCCGCACAGGTGATGTTCCATGTCTCTGAGCCGTCGGCTGGTGGGCCCGTAAAGGTCCTCCTTCACCTGCTGGTGCTGTCTGCGTCATTTCTGGAAGGTGCCCCTGTCGCAGCTGTCTGGGGGCTTTCCTACTCTGAACGTGGTCTGGGGACCCCCGCCCATCTGCCCGGCGGCGGGTGCGCCCTTTTCCCCTGTCCCTCCTGAACCTGTCCTCCAGCCTTCATATTCAACTCACAGGAATTAGCCCAAGGAATGTGCCAGTTGTTTCATCATTCTCATCACACATCACGTTACCCTTAGGACGTGCAAGACATTCGAGGGGTTCACTCCGCGGCCCCCCACATCCCACCCTGCAGCAGGAAAGGCTCGTGTCATGTGCGACCTTGATGATGTCCCATGAAGAGACCCCTGTGACCCCCCGCAGCAGCATGCACTGCTCTACCTTCCCTTCTTCATCCCCTTCCATCTTCTGAATACCGCAAACTCATGAAAGAAGTTTCCCTCCCAATAGTGTTGCGTCACATGATTGTGGGGTAAAAAAAAAATGTGTAAAAGGTTTAAACTCCCTGAAGTGATTATGTTGCTGTGTTTTCCACAGATACCTTTTGTATGATGTAAATCCTCCTGAAGGGTTCAACCTTCGCAGAGATGTCTATATTCGCATTGCTTCCCTTTTAAAGACCTTGCTGAAAAGTGAAAACTGGGTGTTAGTTCTGCCTCCCTGGGGACGTCTTTATCACTGGCAGAGCCCCGACATCCTTCAGGTCCGGATCCCTTGGTCCGAGTTCTTCGATCTCCCAAGCCTCAACAGGAACATCCCTGTCATCGAATATGAGCAGTTCCTTGCAGGTAGAGTACAGAATCATACAATCTGCAATTGACTAAGTATTTGAAGTGGTTTCTTCACAGGTTTGTCCTTATATGTGAAATAAAAAAAGTTAAAGGTGGTGAGAGGAGGGATGGGAAAGAATTGTGCTGAGTAACAAACCACTAGGATGAAATAATCCAATTATTTGGCAGCTCATTTGATGTAGCACTGTCAGCCCCTCGACTTCCTCGGCCCCTCGGCAGAAAAGACAGTAAAAGGTTAAAGTCATAGATACTTCTGCATAATTTTGGCCATAGTAACAACTCTGTAAGGAGAGAGAGGCAGGCTGCAGCTCTCTGTCGAAATACAGACAAGCCACTTTTTTCTGGAGGTGGTTGGGCAGTAAAAGCTGTAGAGCGGGTTCTTCAGTGAACTTGCTTTTTCATCATCGATGCTGCACATATTCAAAATACTTATCCCCTGCGTTTTGTGTACTAAATGGTATATAAGCAAAAGGCTTTCCCTAAGAATATGGAAACTGTGAAGTTGGTTCCTTTAGGATTTAATGCCATGTTGAGCTAATCACCAAATGCCAAAATCTGCAGCAGTGTCACAGACTCTTTAAGCAAAGGAAATAAAGGCCACCAAATGTCACACCTCTGCAAAGAGCTCTGAAGGGATTGTTGTCCCCTACCTTTCAGGAAAAAGCATTTAGAAACTCTGAAATTTAGGGGAAGAAAGGCTTGTACTCATCATTTTCTTGGAGGCTCTCTTCCCATAGCAGCTACCTAGAGCATTGAAAACCTCTGTGCTTCATGGTGTGTTTTACCCAGCTTTTAAATTCACATTTCCATAGCAATTCAGTTCTGTTTGGCACATGAAATCACGCATTAGCTGGGTGGGAGTAGCAGGTTGTCACGTCCCCTGACCCATTTAGCTTTTCTGGCTCACACAGAACTTCCTTTCCTTTTTTATAGGGAAAACAGGGAAGAGAGAGAGTAGTGTAATATTAGCATTTCTAGCACATTTTTTAACTGCAAGTAATGCTAGCTCATACCTTTATCGTGTGTTTTTTCATGCTCACAAATGCTTTGCTTTGCCTTCTGCTCAGAGTCAGGTGGGCCCTTTATTGAACAGATTTATGTTCTACAAGGCTACGCAGAAGGATGGAAAGAAGGAACATGGGAAGAAAAAATAGATGAAAGGCCATGCATTGATCAGCTTATGTACTCCAAAGACAAACATGAGTACTACAGGTAACATCTAGCAGTCCTTTCGGTCGTCTTTTTAGTTGTATTCAGTGAGACATTTGCCTACTCTAACAGAACAGACTTGTGCCATTATTGCAGTGTTGTCTTGAATCTCTGGATGCTTGGGGTTCACTTTGTTTTTAAAACCCCATCAATAATAAAATGTTATATTAGTAATAGAAGATCTAATTTTAGAAAGTTGTTGTTTCACACAAAAACAGTATAAAGGAGCTGGCTGGTTTATTTACATTATATATCATCTTTCTAGGGTGTACTGTTTATTTGTTTCATTATATATGGCATTAATTTAAAATACAAACCTGTGAACCAATACTTTGTGTTCCGTTTCAGGGGATGGTTCTGGGGTTACGAGGAAACGCGGGGCCTAAATCTCTCTTGTTTGTCTGTCCAAGGATCTGCCTCTATTGTGGCTCCCATCCTTTTGAAGAACACTTCAGCACAGTGAGTTGCCTTGTATTACTATTTATTGTTGTATTGTGGGCCCACAAACCCATTGCCAGGTGGGAAGAGCAGGGGGAACTTACAGACTATGTCCCACTGTTGTGGTACTTCATCATTGAGTTATTGTAATCATAATTAAAATCATTACAAAAGTAATTTACACTGTAAGAAACACCTAACTGTAAGTTAGGTTAAATGCTGCAGTGCTAAAACCTAAGAGGAAATATCCTTGAGCTCCTTCATATTCTCTCTCAGGTAGCTAAATGTCCTTGCCACCCTGTGTTTGCCTTTCCTTCCTTTACCCTTTGATGCTGGGTCAAGAGGGAACAAACAGAGTGGAATCAGTGTTTTCCCAAGCCCGCGTCTCGGATCACGAGGTGCAGTGCCTGGTCTCCTGTGACGTCCATCCTCAATAGTGTGAGCTGGGTTTAGGAAAGCAAGCAGCATGTTTCATCTTTCTGCTCTGAGATGCCAGTAGGATGATCAGAGGAGAGGAAAGCTCTTATATAAGAGATGGAGCACGTTTACATTATCCCAGTAGCAAAGTATTTCCAGTTAGCTGTGACCCTGTAACAACTGAAGATATCGTAGCAAAGCAAAAGCTACTGGGGTATAGGGGAGAACAGGAAGAGGAAATAATCACTGTCTATGAATACATCGGGGGAATAAATCCATAGCAGAAACATAAACCATGTAAGCTGAAGTGCAGTTTTGCCATGAGAGCAAAAACGTCCAAAAATTTGACATCAATACGATTTAATTGGAAATGAGATGAAGGTTTCCCTAAGCAGAGCAGTGGGGATCTGTAGTATCTCCCGCAGGGAGCAGAGGAAGCAACATCCTGCTTTTTAACAGGAATGTGTTCTATTTGTAGGAGTTAACCATAATCTTTGCCAGTGACAGCAGAAAACTGGATTAAGTAAGCCATAGAGGTCTCCATGTTTAGCCCTACAGTTAACTCTTCCATGGCAACTGTCACAGCTCTGGTGATGAGGAAGATCAAGAGAAAAATTAGGAGTGGTGCCCAAGTATTCCTAACATGCAGAGAAGGTACCTTATCCATAAGGTCACATTTCTCAATGAGACACCAGTAGGGAGAAGTACCAACATAACAGCAATGTAGGGGCAGCTACACTGATTCATGTCAAAACTAGTGGTTCATGTTAAAGTCGGTCTAGTTTAATGTGTGAAATCCAAGAGTCGCTAAAATCAGATGTCTGGGGAAAAGTGTAAGAGCTGGGCAAGTGTGTGTAATGCCTCCCCTGAGTCCTGTCACATCCTTCAGATTTGTGGTTGTAGGGACCTTCTGAGCCAAAAGTGATCTTCCTGTCTTTTATATCCTTCAGTAAGTCCATGGATCTGTGCAAGCTTCCCTTTGAACCCCCAAGCACACTGTTAGCATCCACAAAATCTTGGAACAAGACCTAAAGGTTTTGCACCTTAACTGTGCATCCTATGAAAACCCACCTCCTTTTGTAACTCCTACCTGCAAGCTTCATCTAATGTCCCCTAGTTCATGTAGTGGAAGAGACAGTGAACAAACAGCTCTTCCATATTCACCTCCACACCATGCATGATTTTACTTCTTTCTTATCATATTCCCCCTCAGTTGCCTCCTCTGCAGCGTGAAGAGTCCTGGCTTCATTAGTTGTTCTTTGTGTGAAAGCCATTCCATGCCTTTGGTCATCCTCGCTGCCATTCTCTGAACCTTCACAGTTCAACTGGATCCTGCACGCTGAGTGCGGGTAAACCCATTATGTAGTGGTATAATGACATGCTCTGTTTTTCTGGTAATTCCTAATATATAAGTTCCCTTTTTTGACCTCTGATGAGTGTTGCCTTGACATTTTCATCAAACTGTGCTCATTCCTGAGCATCAAGCCCTTTAGTTAACAGATGAAGCCAGTATTTTTTTTTTTTACTAGATGCACATTAGATTTCATCTACCCCTTTATTGGCCAGTCATCAAACTTCTCTAATTCTTCACACTTGGCCTTTGTCTTTGCTGCTCTGAGTAATTTAAAATGGTCGACAACCTGTGTCACCCCAAAGTTCACGCCCTTTTGTAGGTTTAGGAATATGGTGAAAAGCTTGTGACCTCCCTCTACAATGAGAACTGGACATTTATCCCTGTCTTTAAACTTTTCTTAAATCCGTGCAAGGACCTTCCCTCTGTGCTGTTGCTGTTAAATTTTCTTAAAAGCGTGTGACAAAGGCTGTCAGCAAATCCTGGTAGGCAATGTCAATGAGATTTCCCTTACCCGCATGTGTGCTTATGTCTTCAGACTACTCTGATTGTTCAGAGTTCAGAGCTCCGTGTTGATACTTCTCCAGTTTACTTTAGGTATCCATTAATTCTGTTTTTTGTAATAGTCGCTATTAAATTGTCCAGTACTGGCATCAGGTTTACCACTGTGTTGCATCCCAGACCTCCCCAAGTGCATTTTTAGAAAATTGACTTCACATTTGCTGTGTTGCAGTTTTAAGTGAGAAGTTGCATGCCAGAATTAGTGGGGCAGCTGCTTCTTCCTTGAGTTCCTTGACAACTGTTGGGTGAATACTGGCTGGTGTTGGCCATTTGTTGGTTCATTTTGTGTAGCTGTTCCATTGCTGCACACTTCCTATGGACATTTTGGTTTGAGACACGTTCCCTGATGAGTTTCCCTGTAAAAAGTAGTTATGGCATGTGAATCTTCCCAGCTCCTCCACCTAGCGCACAGCTATGAAAAATCACATTAGCTGTTTCTGTCATGATGTTACGGTCTCTAAGTGCTTGTTAAGCCTTTAATTTCCTTTTTCTTTGTATTAAAATGAAGATTTGCAATTAGATTGAAGGCCTTTATTTCTTGTTGCTCAAATTCTTTTTTGACATTCTTTATTGACTTTTTCTGTTTAACTTAATGGAGTTTATGAGCCTTTCTGTTTTCTTCACTTGGACACTACTGCATTTTTGCATAGTCCCCTTTTTGAAACTGAATGCAACTGTGATAACTTTCCTTTGGCCATTGTTGATCCAGTAGGATGTTGAAGATGAGTGCGTTTATGGCCACTGTCACAGGGTAGCTCTTCCACTGTGAGATTTTGATCCGCGTCTTGCTGCTGCTGAAGACTATGTCAGGAGCTACTCCCAGCCCAGTTAGTTCATGGAACTGTCTTTGACAGTATCTCAAACTGCAGTTGCCTAGTCATGTCCTGCTATGACGCTTGCCCAGCCTACCTGGGGATAGTTGAAATCTCCAATGGCTGTGGTGACTTGTGCACCGTAGCCTCTCTGATCTCTCATATTGCCCTTTTGGCCAGACAGTCAGTTGTGTGGTCCTAGTACTGTATTATTACTCTTCAGGTATGGTCACTTATAGGAATCTTCCTGATACATTTAGATTATTAATCAGATTCACCTCCAAGCTTCCTGTTAAATGCAGTGCTGCTTCTCCACCAGCACAGTCTGCTCTGTTTTCCAGATTATTTGTAGCCTGATGTGCAAGTGTCCAGCTGATTATCAGCAGTGATAATCTAAAGTCGATTGGTTATTTGCTTCTTCTCATTTTCGTAGAAGAAGGTCCAAATAATGACTTTGACCCCCTTCAGCAGAAGCATTTCTCTGTGTGTTTGCTCATATTCAGTGTGCTCAGAGCACAAACTAAGCCTACATCCCCTATGCTCTTGGATACTCAAAACTCTCAAAATCTCTTCTGTTCTTAGAAGTTGGATTGTGCAGTTTTGTTTCCAGTACATAATCTTGAACTGTGTGTATTTATGAAAAGCACAGACTGTTTTCATGTTAGTGAAAATTTTTCATCTTAAAATTTGTGCTTAGTTGCTAACACATGTTTTTGTAGTGTCGATGTGTTCTTTGATCTGTTGTTTTACTGTAGGACATTTTATTCCACATGTGGAAAACACCTTCTCTGGTTTTGCTTTTGTGAGCATGACTCCTGTTTCTTCCAAGAGGCTCTCACGAGCTCCAAGGCTGAGCATCATCTCGTAGGTCGCTTCTCTCTTTGGATCACTCTCCCTGTTGGCAATCTTACTTCTCCAGCAGCAACTACTGTGAGGACTACGTGAGGGATTGTTAACGCTTGTTTGTGTTTAACTGTCAGAATTAAGAGGACCATTTATTAAGGAAGAGGGCAGGAACATGCAATGGGATAGTTCCCTTCTCTCCCCAGCGGGCTATGGGTCACAATTTGCTTTATGCAGAACAGATTGGCAGCCTACCCCTCATTCCCCGTGCTCCCTTTGCAAATAGATCATAGTCTGTGCTTTATCCTAGCAACTGTATAAAGAAACATCGTAATGTAAATTCTATTCCTAAGGGAACTGCACTCAGTTTTACAATTTTTAATAGGTCAGTGATGTTAGACAGAGCTGAAAACCTTCTTCATGACCACTACGGAGGGAAAGATTATTGGAATGTGAGTATTTTCCAGTTAGCTTCTCTAGACTTTCTACTTGGTTCTGATAAAAATTCAATAACAGATACGTGCTTCAGTTTTGCCTCGGGTTTCTTTTCTTGAAAGTAACTTGTGTCTTATGTTTCAGCAGTGTATGCTAAAGATGGTCTTCAGGCTGCTGTGGATTAATGTAATGCAGGAATTTGTCCTGGTGTCTTGTCCCCAAAGACTCAGTGCTGCAGGGCGTGGCATTTAGAAGGACCTCCCCTATGCAACACATCTGCAATCAGAAGGGAGCTGCCTTTGTGCAGTTTCTTGTCTAGTCAGCCTCAAGATTAGACTTTTGAAAAGAATTCCTGAAAGTGCTCAATATTGTCCTAACTGTCTCCCCATTGGCTTCAGTGGCAAAATTCCCATGAGTTTCAAGGTAACGCTGAGCACTTTGGGAGACCCCACCCAAGGGCCTATGGTAAAATAATTCCTATAGGAACAGTTTTAAGACAAAGTTAAGGGTTCAGCCACAGGAAAACGGATCACGATATGGAGTGCTTGATATAATTAAAATTTCTGAGAGAAAGTGACTCTGGTGATATTATGAAACAAGTTACATAGACTTCAGTCTTGTAAGATATAAACATCTGGCTATTCACTTGGTATATGGCATATTTTTCAGAAATGGACCAAACAGTAGTTTGCTAACTATGAATTTTTCATTGAGAGTGACTTTCCAAATGGAGGAATGCAACCCACGTATCATTTCTGAGTCTGACTTGTAGTCCTGTAAAAGCAGACATGAAATCCATGTAAAACATTGTCTCAACAATTTGAACTTGTCTCAAAATTATTTAAAACTTTCTGGAAAATATTCTTTTTTCTTTTATTTCAGTTTTAACTACCTGCATGATTTTTGGTTGTTGTTTTTTTCTTAATAACTCTCTGGATAACAGCTGGAGTTCTTTATAAATCTTGCTACAGATGCCGTCTTGTCTCAAAGAAGTTTTTGAATTGTAACAAGCCAGCTTCTCTTTGCAATCAACCTTTGCACCAGGTCTTTGGTGTCCAAAAATATTTGAATTTAATATTTAGCTGTATTGCTCTCACAGTTGTCACCATTTTTGTCTAGGCTTCTCTACCACTGCAAGCTGAAAGATATTGTTTGGGGATTCTTAATGGTTGAATGACTACAGAGCAGGAAAGAGCTCCCAAAATGGCTTAGGAGCAACTGTTAAATCACTTGAAGAGCATCAGTGTAGCAGGTAGACCACATGAGCGCTTTACCGTGGAAGCAGAAAGTTCTCTAAGGACAAGTCTAAAAAAGCCAGCAGTTTTGCATTTGGTTTCATCATTTTGGCGGTACGATTTCAAAGAATTAGAGGATCTGTACCATTAATTCAATTCATGTACATGAAAGGGAGCATAACCAACAATGATTTTGTTTGTTTGCTTGTTTGTTTGTTTTCCCAAACTTAGAATCACAGAAAAAATTAGGTAGGGGGGTGTCTCGGCAGCCCTGCCTCGAGATTTGCACTCCAGAACTTGATCTGGTGGTTTAGGGCTGTGTCCAGCTGAAAGTGGAAAGTCCCCGCAGATGGAGATCCGCCACCTCTCTGGGGCCTGTCCCACGGCTGTGCCACTCTTGTGGGCAAGAGGTTTTGCCTGATATCCAAACAGGAGTTGCCTTGCTGCAGCTTGGGCCCAGGGCCTTTTGTCTTTTTCCATGCACCTCTGAGAAGTGTCTCTCCCTTCTCTGTTTGTTTCTTTGCAGACAGAAAGGAAGAAGAAGCAAAACTTGGAGGTAGTTGGAAAGGGTGGCAATGTCGCACATGCACATTTGAAACATACTTTAAATAAGAGGATAACCACATAGAGAAAGCATCCACTTTAGAAAGTATAACAGTGGAGATTCACACATTCATCTGTTTTCTCTTTTACATACTCTGTTGCAAAATAAGTGTTCATCCAGAACAGCTGCTGTCAGAGGAGTGCTTTGCACCCAGGAAAAACTTGGCACAGCATGCTGCGTGGGTGCCAAACGTGACATGGCAGTCGCGCAATCCGTCAGGATGAAGTTCAGAGGCGTTTGACACAAGCATAGCATTCAAAGATGTTTATTGTCCTCCCCAGTGCACTGCACTGCCCTGCCATGGGTTGCGTACACATGTTTGCTGCCTCTTGAGCATACCATGGTCATCACATCTTGGGTAATGTACCCAATGACTCGACGCGACAGGATCGTATTGTGTTGACATGTTACAAAAAGGAAGGAAAATGTCTCTCTCTGAACTGTGCAGTGCGAGCGTTCTGCAGCAGACAGTGTGTACATCCTCCCTTAATATAAATGTTTTGCTGAAGGATTTGGGATGGGATTAGAAAGCCAGTGCTGATCTCTTTAAAGATGCTAGAAGCGCAAGCTTTGTACTTCCATTAAATATTTAGAGGGGCGTGGATCTCCATCACCAGTGTGATGGATCTTACAGAAGACTAAATTGTTCTGTGTCTTATTGAATGATATGGAGGAGGAACCAGTTCAACCACAGCAAGTTTGGCATATGGAGAAATAGCTGCTCTGGGAAAAGGTGAAAAAAGGCTGCCTCTTTGCTAGAGCAAGGCAAAGGCACGATCGGTGTGGCTGTGTCTTGGAGTACCAGTAGTGCTCTGCCTGGCTTCTCTGCTGTGTAGTGAACTCTGTCCACTGTGGGCTTCGCCATGCTGAGAGAAAAAAGGCTGTTGGAAATTGGAGAGAAGTGTTTTCGTTGTACCTTCTTTGGTGCCCATCAGACAGACTACAGACTTACATAAAATTAAGAATTAGACCAAATTGGCAGGTGTCCTTTGCAAACGGTGTTACGTCACGTGGGATTTCCTTAGTTCTGTTGTGTGTGCCTGTAATAAGAAGGCCATGTGTGACTGTGTGCAGTGGTAACTGCATCACAGAATCTTTGAAAGAGGCTATTATCCACAGGTGAAGGAAATAATTCCTTCTTCGTCACTTTTCCACTGAATTTGATAGGAGTGTCTGTGGCTAGACGCATGATTTTTTTAAGCAGGTTTTATTCTTGCGCTAAAGTCTTCGCCCAGCTTTTGTTTCCAAAGGTGAGGTATATTGCTAGAGTGTTTAATTTGGTATACTATGTGTTCTGTTGTGTAAATAACTAGAGTCTACTCCGTACACCTATGTATTGCAGGATCAGACGAGTATGCTGGTTATAAATGTGGTTATGATTAGGATTAAACAGTTAAAGCTCAGATGAAATGTTAGGAATTGTTGCTTGTAGTGCTGCATGGATGTATCAGAAGTAACTGCATCCTGGAAGCTCTGTGTATGTGAAGCTCTCTCCATTTAGTCATTTTTAGCTCTCCCTTTTTCTGACTCGGCATCTGCTCTTATTCCAACAGACCCGTCGGAGCATGGTGTTTGCTAAACACCTTCGTGTAGTGGGAGACGAGTTTAGAAACAAGTATCTTCAATCCACGGATGAGGCAGACAGGACTCATTACAAGGAGGACTGGACACAGATGAAAGTAAAATCGTAACAATCTGTTTCCCATAGCAAATGTAATAATTTTATTTATTTATTTATTTGTGAACTCCTGGCTGTACACTGCAGGGAATATTGGAAGATCCATGTGAATCTACCTCTCCCTGCTCAGATCGAGGTGGACATGCGTGTTCCTACTGTACCCTCTTCTCCCTGTGTGACATGAGTTAACGGAGTCTATTGAGATATGGCTGACTGGTTCTGGGTACTAGATTTGTTACCCTCGTTTCACTAAAGGAAACTTGTATTTCTTCTTGTATTCAGCATCATCTGTGGGTATAAAGTTCAGCTGCAAACTGCCAGTTGTGAATTTGGTCAAGGAGAGCAATTTTTGCTTACGAAGGTTTCACACTCTAGTTTCTCTTTTATGATGCAGGCCACCCAAGATCAAAACGTTGCAATAAGTGTCCCAAAATACTGCCAATCTGTACCTTAAAATTACTTTCTGCAGCTAGAGTAATTCCATGCCTTATCCAGAGATCATGCATTCAGGCCTTTTCAGTGTGAACGAATCGTGGTGCTCTCAAGTTTTAAAGTTTATTGATCTTTCTCTCTTAGGTTAAGATGGGCACAGCTCTAGGTGGTCCATACCTTGGGGTTCATCTCAGAAGGAAAGACTTCATTTGGGGTCACAGAGAAGATGTCCCTTCCCTGCAAGGAGCAGTAAAGAAAATCCGCAGCCTCTTGGAGATGCATAAGCTTGAAAAAGTTTTTGTAGCCACTGATGCTGTCGAGGAGGGTAGGCATATTATAGTCAGTTTAGGATTGATAACTTTTGACAGTGCGTGCAGCAATTACCACTTTGCTTTTATAAATGACTGAAAGTTCATGTGCCTCCATTATTGAGTAGGGAATTGAACAAGGTTGGGCATTTGTTTCCTTCCAGCTTGAATTGTTGGTATCAAATCACTCATTTAGTATTTCCCATAGGAGGTTTGACGGTCTTTACAATGGGAAATTGGGAATTGAATTTGCCTGTTCCTCCTGCTCTTTCTTCCATTCCACCTTTTTTCTTAGCATTTCAGAGACTCTCGGACATGCTGGTGGGAAGGGCCCTCTGAAGTCTGCCACCCGACCTTCCCCTTGGCTGCCCCAATGCCAGACTGGTGTGGACCTGGCTGTGTGTGGCCAAACCTTAGAAACTCTGAAGGGTGGGGTTCCCCCCCCAGGCCTTATCCCAGGGTTGCATCTCCCACCCGGTAGTATCTAGGGATCTGTTTCAATGCGTGATGTTAGAATAACCTTGCAGGGCATGGCGTCTGCGATGACTAATCTAAGTTTGCTGTCAAGAAAGGCCTCTTGGTACGCCTACCCGGTAGGATTAGAGCGCGAGGCTAGTGGTAGCGTCTGTTCTACCCCTTGCAGGCTTCCCCACGCCCTGAGAATTGCCCCCTTGGCACCGCGTCTCTGCCCCACTGGCCCCCCCGCCCCCGCCGCCTACAATACTCTGACGTTTGCAAACATGTTGTAAAATTTGTAGGTAGATTTTGGTTTCACTTGCTTCGTAACTGTTCACCCCAGGTTTCCTTAAACACTTACACTTTATGACAGCAGCAAGTTGCTCTTTATAACGTAAAGATAAATTTGCATCTTTCCCTTTTTCAGAGATTGAATTGCTCAAGAAACTGCTGCCTGAGATGGTGAGGTTTGAACCCTCTTGGGAGGAGCTGGAACTCTACAAAGATGGGGGTTTGGCCGTGATTGACCAGTGGATCTGCGCACATGCAAGGTAGCGAATTTGACTTTTCTTTAAGGAGCCAAATCTTACTGTCACAAAACTGAATACTGTTTTTGACCCAGATGTAGTTGTTTACAAATCATATATGACATGATATTATATAATTGATATATATAATAGATGTATAATAGTTATATTGTGTATATATAATATATATGATAATTTCATTATCGTATCATTTCAATGAACATTAAAGTTCATTAGACTGAAATCAATTACTTGCATTTTAAAAACTGGCCCCTTTCACAAACCCATTCTGATTTTTTTCACAGGTATTTTATAGGCACCTCAGTTTCAACATTTTCCTTCCGGATCCATGAGGAAAGGGAGATCTTGGGATTTGATCCAAAAACAACTTACAACCGATTTTGTGGTGAAAAAGAGAAAAACTGTGAGCAGCCAACTCACTGGAAAATTGTGTACTAAAATACAGAGAAATCCAAGACTTCAATACTAGTGAGCTCAAAAGAGCAAGGAAAAACTATGGGGAAATACCTTCCTTTGACCACACTACAGCTCCGTCCTCTACACTCTTCTCAGTGTTCACTTGACAGTTGGGTGTTGAAGTACAAGCAATATTCATCTTCTTAGTCAGGCATTGATGGGAGCAAGAAAAATACAGTCATCCTGGGATCCAGTTCTCAGCGTAGCTAGGATTAGAGGACAATACCAGATACTGCAATTGAGACTTGAAAGGCAAAACTCTGTCCTGAAACTTGAGTCGCAAACGAAGTAAGTTGTGGCTTTCTTTGGAGTTCTGAGGAAGAAGAGAAACAGTTTTAACTTTTGTAAATGTAACACAGCTGTGGTCTGTACTGCATTTCTGTCTTTATTTTTTTTTCTGTTCAATGTTTGCCTCTCTGATCGCAAAAAATACATCTTGGTTTTGCAACTTGCACTACGTGAGCTGCAGATTGTGTGTAAACTCTGCCATTCCTTGGGGAAATCTTCCCTTTTCAAATAGTAATTTGTGAACATTCAAATTGTCTGATCCAATCAGTGCTCGATAAAAGAAGAGGAGGTGGTATTTCTACCTGAACACCAACTGCTTCTAATAGCAGTCTCAGTGGGTCTGTGCTGAGAGGGGCACAAAGATGGGGCTCGTGGGGTGGTAAAAGAAAGGTTATGTTTCTTTTTATGTTTTACCTTCACAGAGGAAACTTTTTTTTCCCCCATTGTCCTCCCAAAGGCCTGTTCAGTTGGACTGATGCAAAAGTCAGCGCCCTTTTGGGATCACCCAGTCATTCAGTTCAGTGACAGTGGTGCTTTGCTAGGGAGCATGGTAAAGGCCTTTCAAATTTCCACGTCAGTTAAATGGATCATCCCAGTAATTCAACAAATGAATTTTCTGCATTTCTGCTTTCAGTTTATGCAAGGGAGCAAACAAGAGGCAAGGGAGGACAATCACAGACAGAAAAGGTCATTGGGCCGCGAGATAATACGTATAGGCCTAGGAGTCGGGAACCTTGCAGGTGAGGTTGTGCTCCGATGGAGGCGGCTGGCTGGTGGTACAGGGGAAGAGCCCCGTGCTACACCACCAGCCAGAGGGAAAGCTCAGCTCCCGTTTGAGAAGGGTTTTGTATCAGTACCAATTCTAGCTCTTGCAGTCTCCTACCACGTAGGATTGGCTGCTGGGAAGTATTCTGCTCCATTCTGTGCTTCAGGTGGGTCTTTTGCCCTGCAGGTCTACATGGCTGTGTTAAGCAAGAGAAACCTTTTTCAAAAGTGGACTAGGAGACAGATTTCAAAAGGTGAAGCAGACATTTTTCCTTAAAGTCAGTTTTACCAGATTACTTTGCTGTTAACTGACCCTTCACTTGCTCTTCCTCTTGGCTTGAGTAGGAGTATGTATAACCCTCCTGCACTGTGCAGTGGACATTCGCAGATGCTCCCAGACAATGAGGTGGTTTCCTCCCGTGCAACTGCAGCAGAAGCTGTCAAGACTTCTCAGACAGTAGTAGCAGCAGCTCTCCTGTTCTTACCAGCTGTTTATTGTATCTCCATGCAGCAGCTGAGCCTCTTTGGTGACAAAGTGGGGAGCCCAGCGTTTCACAGCAGTGCCTTTTCCCACCAAGTCAAATGTTCTCATTTAGCCTGTGCGGCATGTAAAGCGATGGTGGCATTTTACGTGTAATGTATACCTCATTAAGAAAAATAAAAAGCTTTGTAGCATTTTATGTGACATGTCCATGCTTCTTTCTAACCGTGCATTTTGCTGTCTTCTGGCTCCCTAGCATCGGACTCCGGTGTAGGAGAAACTTGGATAAAACCTGCATGCACTGACAAGGTTTTTTTCATTGTCTGCATTAGCCAGTGTAGCCGGCATTACCCTTCTTGGCACTGGGAGACTGCATCTGGTAAATCCTGGTGCGCCCCACTGCAAGAGGGATGTAGACAAGCAGGAGAGAGTCCAGAGGAAGGCTGCTAAAGCCATTGGCAGCTGGAGTACGTGGCGTATGAGGGGAGGAGGAGAAAGCTGGGCTTTTTCGGCCTGGAGAAGGTAAAAGAGGGATCTAACTGTTGTCTTTCACTACATACGAGGGGTCACAGGGAAGGCAGAGCTGGGCCGTTCTAAGAGGTGCACAGCAAAAGCACAGGAAGCTACAGGCACAACCTGCCACAAGGGAACTTCTGCTTGGGCATAAGGTACAGCCTCTCGCCCCCAGGAGCTGCGCAGCTCTGGGACAGGGCTGTGCTGTTTCAGCCTTGCTGGAAGGGTCAAAGGCAGCAGAGGACAAGCTCACATGCAAGTAGATTGTAGAGAAACTACATCCACCTTTCTGGCTCAAATAGAAAACGGGCATTAGAAAAACGAGAGCAGGGTGACAGCTCCCATGGTCAAGGGTTTCCAACATCCCCTCTCCCTGTCATCACGATACAAAGCTGGAAAGGTGACAGCAGTGGATGAAAGGGTGGGATTTCCCTCTTGTTTCATAAGTCCACAAGATCTTGAGATATGACTCTCCTTTATCTTTGCAGTGACAATACATGTATTTACAAACATATGTATGTAGACAAATACATACACAATGATGTATGTGTACATGACCACATCTGGCAATCTGTGCCAAAACATCTATTGCCTTGTAATTCTATATTTGCTGGTGTTCTATCACTGTCTGCAGCTTTCTGGGTTGTAAAGCAAGGAATTGAACAGAGCAGACCTCATTATCCCATTGCACAGGAAAGCTTAGAAGATTTGTATCCTTGGTAGTAATGCTGTTATGTTCCATTTTTAGAGGAGATGGACTTGCAGGATCAGTTCTCTCTGTCTCAGCATACAGTGGAAGAAGACAATATTCATCAATGCGAAAATAAGAAGAGCAAAAGTTCTCTGAGATGCAAGAATATCCACAGAGAGTATTGTGATGGGTTTTCTCTCCACTTTCAAGGACAAGCATCATGTGTTTTGTGTCTGCTCCCACTCCTTTCCGCAGAGGAAGTTTTAAAGAGGGAGTGAAATCCAAAGCACAGCTGCGATCGTGTCCTTTGCGCAGCCATCGTAGGAGCCTGCTGCGTTCGTTTTTTATTCGGCAGGTCCTTTCTTGGCCATTGAGGTCCCTGGCTGCCAGCATAGCCTTTCTGTCACAAGGTGGAGACAGTAGACCAGTCTGTGGTCAGCCCCAGAGCCAGATCTCCAGATCTCCAGATACACAGTCGACCAGAGCAGCTGTCTCCTGCAACCAGCACTGGAGTAGGGTTTGTGGGTATGTGTAAAACCAATCAAAGCAACCGTGGTTGCTTTTAAATGATGATAGTGCGTGCAGATTACTGTAACTAGCCATGGATGGTTGCTGAGAGAGCTGAGCAGTGAGGCAGGAGCTATTTTCCCTCTTTTGGTGAACAATTTCCTTTGGAGAAGGAAAGGAGTAAAGATTAATGGCTACCAGGCATGTCCATGGGTCTGCTGTGTGGCCTTGTAAGCCCTGGTGTTTCTTTTTAGATGTGATTAGAAGAAAGTCCCCGTGTGTTTCCTTTCTCTCCTCTATAAAATTGAACCCAGAATGTTGCACCTCTCACCCCCAGCACCTCGGTGGCCGGTTCCTGGCACCCATCTCAGCTCCCACTGCCCTTCCAAAGTGGGTGCAACACGGGGCGGCTGCGCTGCTCCGTCACTCTCTGCCTCTGAACATCTCAGCGTTTTTACGTGGTAGCCTCCTGGGGCAGGAGCAGCTTCCTCGCTCCTAGGGCAGGCGTCCCTCTTGGCTGCTGCACCTGGGTCCCCCGCGTGTTTTGCTCTGGGCTTCCTTCCCTGAGCAGTCCCACAGGCACCAAATGGGTCGCTGCAGACCATGGGGGCCTCTTGGCCGTAGCACTGGGCGTTGGAGGCAGCAAAGCAATGGCCAGGACGTGGCTGTTTAAACCAGGCTTGGCTGAGGGAGCATTTCTCTTCTGTCCGTGGTTCCCCGTTACGGTCTGTGGGCGTTTTGGGGTTGAAGGGCTGGAGGGGGTGTCCATGTCACGGTGAGTGCTCACCCTCGGAGCGCCAGTCTCTGACCCCCATGAGGAACCGAGCCGCCGCGGCAGCAATCGGAGCAGGCGGGGGATGCTCCCGCTCTCAGGGAAAAGCCTGCGGCACCCACCCCTTGGGCACCCACCTCTCATATGAAGGCACATTGCCCACCAGAGAAAGAGGTTGACACATGGTGGAGTAGCGGCAAGATTCTTCTCTCCCAAGGCAGCTCCCTCCTCTGCCTCTATGCTTCTATGCTCACATTAAGGCTGCCCGCGTTCCCCTCCATCTCTTCACACAGCTCTTGTGGCAAAAGATGGGCAGCTCCAGTGCCTGTGCAGGCAGATCCAGTTTATCAATATCTGGTTCTGAGGCTGGTGTTGCCGGCAGAATTTTGTGTTTTTCAATCATGGGATGGTCTACGCGACACCAGGCCTGCTGGGGCCCAAGAGGATTCACCTTTATCACTGGGGGAAAATGACCTTTTCTCGTAAGTTAGTGGGGTTGATTGAGAGAGCTTTAAACTAGGTTTGAAGGGCAAAAGGGATAAAATCAGGCTTACTAGCGATAAGCTATGGGGTGGCAAGACAATGTTTGAGGGATGGTGTGCTAGTGAGGGCTTTCATGATGTACTGAGTACACTGGAGAGCATCTGAAATATTTGTACACTAATGCATGTAGCATGAGGAATAAACAAGAAGAACTAGAAGCTTTGGCTCAGTCTCAGAGCTACAACATCATTGGCATAAGTGAGACTTGGTGGGAAGAGTCCTGTGACTGGAGTGCTGTGATGGCTCTTGAGGAGAGATAGGCCGGTGAGGTGGAGGGGTAGCACTGTATGTAAAGGAGGGATTGGACTGTTCAGCACATGCAGTTGGGGACAACATGGTTGAGAGCCTCTGGGTAAGGATTAGGGGCAAAGCTAATAAAGCGGATGTTATTGTGGGAGTCTACTATAGATCACTCAGCCAGGATGATGACACCATTGTATTATTCTATAGGAATTACGGGGAATCTCTAGATCAGTTACCCTTGTCTTTATGGGCGACTTCAACTTCCCAGGTGTTAACTGGGACTATCATACAACAGACTCAAAACAGGTCCAGGAAATTCAGTGTTGTAGTAAACAAGGTAACATCTGGCTGGCAGCCAATCACTAGTGGTGTTCCCCACGGCTCAATTTTGGGGCCAGTTCTCTTCAATGTTTTTATCAATAACCAGGACGCAGGATTTGAGTGCACGCTAAATAAGTTTGCCGATGATACTAAATTAGAGGGAGACGTTGATTCCCTTGAGGGTAGCGGGGCCTTAGAGAGAGATCTGGATAGATTAGCGCACTGGGCAATCACCAACTGTATGAAATTTAACAAGGACAAATGCTGGATTCTGCACCTGAGACGGCGTAATCCTGGATGTACGTATAGACTGCGGAACAAGAGGCTGGAGCGCAGCCCTGCAGAAAGAGATCTGGGGATTTTAATTGATGGTAAGCTCAATATAAGTCAACAATGTGCCAACAATGGCCAAAAGGGCCAGCTGTGTCCTGGGATGCACTAAGCAGAGTACAGCTAACCAGTTGAAAGAAGTGATTGTCCCACTGTACTCAGCATCAGTGCGGTCTCACTTGGAATTCTGTGTGCAGTTTTGGGCTCCACAATATAAGGGGAATATAAAAATATTAGAATATGTTCAAAAGAGGGCGACAAAGATGGGCATGACTTATGAGGAGCGGCTGAGAATACTAGGTTTGTTCAGCTTAGAGAAGAGGAGACTGAGGGGCAACCTCATGGCGGTCTACAACTTCCTCATGAGGGGGAGTGGAAAGGAAAGTGCTGATTTCTTTCCTCCAGTGTCCAGTAATAGGACACAAGGGAATGGCTTAAAGCTGCATTGGGGGAAGTTCAGATTGGATATTAGGGAAAAATTCTTCACTGAGTGGGTGGTCAAGCACTGGAACACGCTCCCCAGGGAAGTGATCATGGCCTGCTGGTGTTCAAGAAGTGTTTGGACAACACTTTTAGATATACGGTTTAACTTTTAGGTTGCCCTCTGTGGAGTCGGGAGTTGGACTTGATGATCTTCATGGGTCCCTTCCAACTCAGGATATCCTACAATTCTATGAACTTCAAACATTATTATATACATCTGTGGCCTTGTAAGTGGGTGGTGAACAAAAACCAGCAAAATTGCTGCAGCCTGATTTTGAGAATGGCTGCCATGTGAGAGAATACACCCAGCTCCTGCAGATGATCAGAGCTGTATGAAAGATCATAGCCTGTTGGCTGACAGGGAAGAGTTTGCCCATGGATGTAGCCTGTTCACCTTTAACCTGACTCCAGACCAAGAATGTGCCCATCACTATTATTTGAGTTGTGTGATGCCATAGTCATATGATGCCATTGCTATATGTCAAAAGTACTACAGCAGGAGTTGCCTGAACCAATGGGGACTGAACCTCAATAGGAACCGGGCAAATGCAGCAGTGATCCCACCTGAGCTGGTTTCGGCACCCAACAGTCCAACACAACACACTGACCCGAATGACCATTGCAACAGATGAAGCTCAAGTCATGGACTAAATTAACTGAATAGACATTTGAATGGACATTTGAATGGGCGTGGCCTCTAGACTAAGGAAATGATACCTGTGTATCAAAGGACAGGGAAGTGGGCAGTGGTGGTTGATGAAAAGGTATTGAATACTGTAGGATGCGAGCATGATGCAAACAGTATAGAGTAAGAGGTGGAGATTGTACTGGGTTTGGCTGGGACGCAGTTAATTTTCTTCACAGCAGCTGGTATGGTGGTGCATTGTAGATTTGTGACCAAAACAGTGTTGGAAAACAGCCATGGAAAAAGCATCCATTACCTTCAAAAGCTGTTGGCACCCCGTCACTGACTGCACAGCCATCCAAGAAGCAGGATCCTACTTGATATTCACCACCTTGTAACGCATGGCAGATTTGAATATTATTAGCCATGTACATAAGCCATTGAAGAGAGGGGGCTGAGTATCTCTTTTTCTCCGAAAAAGAAGGGAAGGAGGAGTGCAACCCTGCTAGATTATAGGAACGTTCACCAGTACGTGGCCATGTGAGCAGAGGCCAGTGCAGTGCACTGAAAGGTGCCTGTACAGCAACAGACCTTCACCTTTTTGCTATCCTCTGTCTCACAGAGAGTGTGATGGGTCATCACCGTAATCTCATTCCCATATGCGTAGCCTCCATCGAAGCCTTTAGCTCTTGTTGGCAAAAATAACCCAGGGGAACAAGTAACTTCCCCACTGCTCCCATGGCAGGATGAAGGCTCTCTCCTTCACATCTTCTCCCATGTTGCCCACACAATGAATGCGTAACAGGGCTAGCCAGTTCCCCGTTACCTGCACCAAGCGGTACCTGACAGGAGCCCAAAAGCACAGCTACTGTCATGTGGGGACAGGGGAAAGCAGATAAAAGTCCCCCCTGAGCCATGGCGTGGGACACAGCAGCTCCATGTGACAACATGCCAAAGCCCACGGGGGGCTAGCAGAAAGCTGCAGAGGCAGACCCAGCTCTGCTGGGTGGCAAATGCTGAGCCAGCCTTTGCAGCACCAGCAAAACCAGGGCTGCAAAACAAGCCCTGTCCCTGCACAGGGACAAGCTGGAGATGCTGGCACATGCCAGCCAACAGCAGCCTTGGGGGTGGTGACCTACAGACAAGGGCAGATCAGGGACCTTCTCCCACACCCTGTTGCCCTTCTGCGAACTCAAATGGCTTCCCATCTTGCCGTTTTGAGGTTCAAAAAAAGTTGCCCTGAAGGCCGTCTGCCACCACAGCAGACGTCCCAGTGGTGCCCATGGCTGTGGCAGTGATGCTGCAAGCTGTCCGCTTCAAATGCTGGTACACTTGCTAAGCTTGGGATGATGCTTCTCATGCCTGGGAATATTTTTGCTTGTTTTCAAAAGGCATGCAACCATTCCTGCATAGCACCTAAAAGAGTTGCCACTGTTTGCTGTTGCTATGAAGCACTATCTTTATTTGAACAGCTCTAATGTGGGCATTAGCTAGACCATGACATTTGGCAGATGGATATGTCCAAACATCTTTGCTGTCCTCATAAATACTGAATTTTGGCTGACATGCAAATTCATTGGGAGGCCTGAGTGTTAAGTTGGAGACATGGTGACATTCAGACATGACAAGCTTGACCTTGATGGTCAGTGGTTGCCTCTGAGGGTGGTAAAGATTTTCCCTTGCCACTAGGTCCCACCTCCCAGAGTAGTTGTCAGCTCCCCAGGGAAGCGAGTGCAGCCCCTCCAGGACCTGCCTGTCTGCTGGGTCACAGGGGTGGCCGCCGTTGACCTCCGATCGCTGAACCCAGGTGCGTTTGCAAGCGTCCTCACACGCGTGCTCAGGAGAGTGAGTTTCTGCTTACCACTTACCTCGAACTCTGTAAGGGAGCACGTGGTGCCACAGCCAGCACTCCCGTGGGACACGCATCCCCCCGCAGGAGCCGGGGCAGGGGCCAAGGGCTGCCACGGACCTGGGCGTTTTACAGGCCCCACTTCAGTACAGGCTGTGGGAGGGAGAGAAGTGACATTTTTGGCAGCTAAGGTCACCAGGTCTGGGCTGATCTCGCATCAGGAAGAGCTGGGTCAGCAGCAGCACCGAAGGGCCGCACCTCCGTGTTCAGACCATGGCAGGGGGCACGGGTGAGTCGCAGTGATTCTGGCCATTTGCAAAGCCTGGAAATGAAATTCAGAGCCCAGCTTTTTGGTGAGGCTGTGATAGAGATGAGATAGGGAAGGAGACAGAAAAAGAATCCATTAAGACATCCTACTGTATCCGCAGATTGGTGCTTCCTATAATACGCCGGTGCACAAAAAGCTACTGACTCACCTCTCCCACAGCCTTCCCATGTGTCTCACAAAGGAATTTGCCACAAGGCACCAATTTCCAAGTCAAGGAAACCGAGTAAACATAGCTTCACCTTCAGGGGGAACAGCTTCTCCACCCGCCCTTCCTGCCTCCAGCCACCACCATCCTGCTCTCATTGCACAAGGAAACGCCTCCAGAAGAGATCGCTGCCATCCCCTAGGTACCTGCCGCTGAGTTGGTGCAATAGATCCCTGAGCCAAAATGGTCCCAGCAGGTGCCAATGTCACCTGGCTGGACAAAGTCCAGTGTCACCAGGCTGCGGGGAAACATGTCAGCCAGGAGCTACTCTTGGGTCTGGCGCTTCTTGACATGATGCCACTGGCTGAGCAGGGAGGGTGGAGGGGGCAGAAGCAGATGCTAGGAGGAGGAATCGCTCTCTGCTCACTGGCCTCATCTGCTGGAGGGATGTGGCCCTGTTGTTACGCGGCAGCTCAGATGCCAGATCCAGCCAGCTCACTTGTGCCCACTGCCATGAGCACAGGTGCTCAAAACTCATGTCCTTCATCCACAAAGCTATTGCCTTTCTGGGTGAAACAGAAACAAGCCATGCCTTGGAGCAAACTGCCGGGAGCAGAGCGGGTAGGTTGTGCCGTGCCGTGCCAGCCCCATTGCTTCCCTCTCCCAGCAGTTCCCACTATCCAGCATCGTCCAGTTTGTGGTTGTGCTGGGGACCATAGCATGCAGTTGGTGACAGTACCCATCAAGCCTTCATCTCAGAAAGCACTTTCACACTGATGGAGTTTTCTTTTGGACGTGCCTGGTCTTTGCTTTCACTGTTGTTCATAAGGAAGGTCTTACAAGGGAGCTTACAAGGGGTCTTCCAAAAAGGGTGCATCACCCATGCAGGGATCTCCCATCTTGCTCCTGCTCCCAACCAGGAATTGAGCTGATAAGCCAGGTGATGAGGAGAACAAATACCAGCCTGAAGGCCACCATCCACATCTGTTCCACAAGGTTGTGGAGCTGAACTGACATGGATCCGTCTCCTTTTTAGGATTAATTTCCTCCATGCAGGGTCAGGTGAACAGTGCCCAGATGGTAGTCAGCTTTGTCACCAAAACTCACACTAGTTCGTGTATGGAAAGGTGCGCAGGGAAGAGCACCATCTTGGTGGTCCGTGAGCTCTGCATCTGCTCTGGAGGCCGGGCTGCATGCAGAGGGGTCAGGGGGTCCCTGCCCTGCCCCAGCTGTCGCTGCAGCCCCTGATCTGAGAGGACATTTCTGTGGCTGGTCAACTGAGCAGATGCCAGGAACTTCCAGCCCCTCACTCCTCTACCGGGGCACTTCAGCTGGGGGAACGTCCCAGGGCTCTGCCAGTGGTTTCTGGATGCTGCCCCAGAGGTGTCCCTTGAGCAGGATGCAAGAGTAGCATGTTTAGGACCAGGGCCTCCCACTTTGCCGGGACAGCCACTGACTACGGGTGAGCACCAGGCAGTTGAGCTTTTGCTGTCCCCAGCGCTGGGGAGCTGGGTTCTCACCCAGGTGGTGGCAGTGCTGGCACCCCACGGGGCTCACGCAGCCCACCCGGCAGTGGGGCTCAAAGCTGCGATCACATGCAGGATCCAAACCCAACGGAGGATGCACACTCGGATGAAAACCCTGGTGATCACCTACAGGTTCCTAGAAGTTAGGGACACATCCACTTGGTATTTGAGTAAACGACTGCAAAACACCATTTTCCAAAAGCAGGAGCAGTCACACAGCCCTCCCCGCACCCAGCCGCAGGCCGTGCGTCTACGCCGGAGCTGCAGACCTGTCATGTATTTTCCCGCCCTCCCCTCTCCCGCGCTCTGGCCAGTGGTGACACCGCACGTCACCCACCGCAGCGGGTCAGTGTCCCACGGGCAGGGAGGGCAGCTCCCACCTCCAGAGCTTCCCATTTCCAGCCGCAGGCATCCCGCACACCCCGGGCGCTCCCTCTTCCTCTGAGACGCAGTGCTGTGCGTTCCCAAGCGTGCAATCCCTCCCTCCCTCCTTTTCTCTTTGCAAAAGCTGCGATTTCAGAGATTAAGTTGACAGCTTCAGAAATATACCCTCAGCTTACTTCCTCGCTAGCTCTTCAGGGTGTAACCAAAACCACCGTTTTAAGGACACAGTATTTTGTGACATTTCACTTATTTTTTTGGCTGCCACTAGTGATACCAATATACAAAAACAATGATGAAACTTAGCAATGATATAGCTCTTTATATTTTCAAATCTCTGTACAAACATTAATTAAACAAAGCAAGGTAGTATGCAAAACAGTCATTGCTTAGAATAATCGACCGATGGGTTGTGCTTCAGCAGTGACACCAGGATAGGAACAAGTGTGCTTTAGGGAAAGCGACAAACCAGAGGTAAAACGAGGTCTCGTCTTCAAAGTTGGGATTGTGAACGGGGAAAGCAAGTGTTGAGGACAGTATCTGAGAGTGTTCTTTAATATCCTTATACCAGGTAGGTAAAGCTAATGTATTTGCACTATCACACAGGAAGATTGGGGAAGAATAACTGCTTAATGCAAATAATATACAGCAATATATATATATATATATATAAAAATATACATTCACACACACATTTGATCTTAAATTTGTTAAAGATGTCTCAGCCGAACTACAACAAAAATGATATTGGTATGATAACGATGAAGATATTAAAAAAGTAAAAAACACTGCAGTGACCTCAACTGGGGATCTTTCCCTCCAGAGAGCAGAAATTCCTTAAATCGTTACACCTGCCGAGGCTGGCTGCCCTCGGTACTGACAGCAAACACAGCTCTTAATTCCTCTTTTCTGGAATGACTGAAGAAAACAAAACATAGCTACCCATAAAACCCATTCCTGCACATGCAAATGCTGTTGGCACAATTAACTGCGCATTTATTAACAGGCAACAGGACAGACCTTTGGCTGCAAAGGTTCTGAAAAACACCGTATGTTGACATGATCCAAGGAGAAACTCGGGTCCTATCTGCTCTCCACCAGCTCTGACAGGTTCAGGATTTCAGCCACAGCTCGTTTTTTGCAGCCCCCATAGGTTTGCATCGTTCCTACCACAACCAGCTCAACAGAAACAACGAAAGAAGAACTTTTATTAGAAGCACCGTAACAGCGTAGGCACCTGATGCTAGCAGATGTACTTAGGGCCCTTAGTTTTATCCACCTGGGTGTGTTTTAGGGACAAACACCTGCCTCGTGATGAAACACCACACATCCTGCGGCTGTAAATACCCAACCTGCCTGTCACAGTGACCCACGCAACCTTCTTCCTCGGGGGTCAACCCAAAATTGTTTCAAATAGTTCGGACCAGTTGTTTCCATAAAGGAATGGCAGCAAGCCCAATGCACCCTAAAATCCTCAGATTTGCACACAGCTGGGGCCCTCCTGTGCTGGGACCTCTCCAGGAAAGGCGGTGGCTGGGAAAGGTGCTGCTAAGCAGACAATCCATTTGGCCCATCCTCCTCATCTCCTGCCCAAGGGCCTCTCCAGCAGAGAGCAAGAGGGAGCAGAAATCCCATCCTATGCCATCATTTCTGCTTTAGGAACTAGGCAAAGCAGCAATTTCTCTTTCCTCCTCCTCCTGCGTCAGTCAGATGCTGACTCAGCAACGGCTGTAGCACATCAGACTGAGCCAACAGCGGTCTCCACTGAGCCACCAGCAGGACAGGGACCAAGCCCAGGCCACCACACCAGGGTGCAGCGGGGACCTGCCCCTGCACCAGCCCCCTCCCTGCCCCGCAGCACCGAGTCCGGTGTCCCTTCCAAAATCCACTTCTTGTCCCTTTCAAAACCTGTGCCTCTGTTAGCTCGAGGTAATCCTGGGATAAACGTCAACTCCTCTCCAAACAGGAGTGCATCAAGCGAAGATGCAATCTTTTAAACTTAACTGAAATCACTTGGTATTAGGAAAAAAACAAAAATAAAAAACACACGGCAATTCTGAGACAGAATAATTATATTTTATACGTTTTATTTCTGTGGGTACTTAGATTTTAAGTAACAGTAGACATTTTTGTTCTGATGGTATACCTGAATTGCAGCTCTTCTTCCTTTTCAGTAAACTTTGGGATAATTTTCACAGTGGACAGTTTATGACGATAAAAATGCAAAGAATTCAAAGTGCAGCTTCTCTGCAAGCGTGAGCCTTCCAAGCATTAAAGCTTAATTTAAGGAATGGCAATAATAATCTTTGCTATTTAGAAACCCATTGATATTTCAAAAAAATAAATCTCAATTATGCAGTGACCACAACCAAGCAATTCTTAGAACTGATTCTCAATTCCTGGTTGGTTATTTTTTTAAAAAGACAGCTTTTTTGGTTTCAAAAGGCAGCACTACTCTTCCATGAGATGCACGCTCTGCTTCGTGCTACCAAGTTCTCTGAACCAACAGCTTTATTTCATGCACGTTTTCACTGAGAGAGCAGGATTAAGTTTGGTTTTTTCCCTTGGGTCGACGGCACTCTTAGACATCGCAGAACTGGACTGATGAAATGCAACACCAGCTTCGAGACCCTTAGACGTTCAGCTGCAAGTTATTTTAGATTTAATGGACATACAGAGTAATAGCACACAAAAATCTTCTACTCCTGAGTTTCCTATGTAGTAACCAGTCATGAAAAGATCTCTTTAATATGAGAAGATCAAAATTGCCTACTGTACAGAAACCCTTTGCTGTACATTCCTAAGTACGCAGAGTCACTATTACCATCACTAGCTACACAAGGGTGAGCAGGGGCCATGAGAGCTACGTGGACATCCACGCCGTTGGGGGAGAACAGTTGCTAAAAAGCTCCTACGCACGATATGCTTCACACAGAAGTGGTAAGAAATAATCTATAGTTATTACCAGGTCCTGAGTACAGCCATAACCGATATTTCAAGTGTTAACCTTTAGGCCCAAATTTTCTTAAAACGATCCTGCAGAACATACATTTCAAATATCTATATTTAAAATTATCTATTTTACTAATCTACAAACTTTATTATAGCTAGACTGTCATCTGGAGAAAAACACCTTAAATTAGATTTCAAGTATTCATCAACATTAAAATTGTTACTCTTTAAGTCCTTTGAAGATCCTGAGACAAACACTCATATTCAATCAAAAATAAGAAAAAAAAAATTAAAAAAAACGAGGCAGCTCCCAGAGCAGCACTGCAAGTCCCTGTGCAGGCCAGCTCCCATCCACCCAGCCCAGGCTTTTCAGACAAGACCGCTCAGCCTCCCAATCCACCGGGGAGACTCACGGCTCCCAACAGAAAGGTCAGCCACAAAATTCGGCAGCTGCTGTAAGCTGACTTGTCTTATCTTTTTGCAGTCGCTCGAAATTATATACATCACTATCCATTCTTGCTTGGTGACGGTGATTTGTGAGGAATACGGGAGCATCAGCAATCACAGCTCTGCCTCCCAACTTCTTTCCACGTATTAACTGCACAAAAAGGAACAAGCAAGTGAAGGAAGCCAAGCAGTATTTTATTGACTCCCAGAAGACAGATATGGATTGCATACAACCCTGGAAAACGTCTTACTTTTTAAAATCCCAGAATTATAAACAACAGAACTCATTCCTCATAAATAACCTGACACCATTCCTTCGTCAAAAGGTTTTGGCATGGAACATATTTCCTTTACAGTTTAATTTTAATCATTCATTTGAACAGCTTAAAAAACTATGTCTATAATAATACTTAAATATATTGCTCATATTTGTGACTTCATAAAAAAAATAGTTTGATCTAATACTTTCCTAGTCATCAAAAAAATCCAGAGAGACATCAACTTTTGAATGAGCACTTCAGAAAGATGGGTAAAAATAATTTGCTGGAAATTATCAACAGACTTCATTTATCAATAGACTGAGCCCCTTAAAAATGAGCATTTCATCTAATAGCAGTAATGATCTCAAAAAAACGCACACGGCGCGACCAGCTTTCCCTCCATCCTGCAGAAACGTATGCACGTATTCAACTACAGCCACAACAGAATTTCTGCAACGTGAACGAGACAAGGTTGATCTCAAAGGCAGATGCCCGAGTGCTTGCAAAATCTGACCACATACAACTGAATTCCTTCCAGTTTTAGAATAGGTCAGTCTAAGCCTCAGTCAGATGACAACCGCAAAAGCCGTCAGGCTGGCAAAGGCCATGGGACCACTCTTGGTTTTAATGAGAAGCGGACAGGATGGCTTAAGTCGCCAACGAAGCTGAACTAACACAGCCTGTCTATTTCAGCTTGCAACATTTGTTCCTCCGGTGTCTGGAAAAGGCAGTAACCTCTGGAAGCATCACAGTCTTTTCCGAGGGGATCACTAGGGCACAGAATTGCTCGCCTTCCCACGGCATTGCTCACTATTATCCACAATACTGCCAAAAATGCATTGTTTGCACCTCAATGCATTACTTCCGAGACACTAACCCAGAGGCTTCAACTAATGCACAAGTGATTTTCAGGCTTGATCATTCTCAACCCAAGTTGAAAACGGGTTCCTACTTGAGCAATAACGAAGCAGCACATCTCCTTGGCATTCACGATTAGCCAGAAGTGGTTTTTCATCGAAGTCTCCAACAGCCCAAGTATTCGCTAACCCCCCTGGAGACGCTGGGGCTGAGGTACGGTAACTCCAGTTACAGCTTCACGATACACAGGCTTTGGCCGTAAAGCTGGCTGAAGGGACCCACGCTCCACTCCACTGCCTTCACAGATGCGCCGGCACAACTCTAAACTGGATCTCTGACCCAATGTGGGTCTAAAAGTAACACTTGACATGACTTCAAAGCACGGACCAGCCCGCTGATCTCATGTCCCACGCGGCACAGGCAAGGCGCGGTGGAGTGGAGAGACAGGAACCAACAGCTGGAGCGATAGTGCACCGATTTGGTTTTGTCAGGCGAACTCCCGTGTCACAAAGCATCACCTTCATCGTTTGCAAAGGGAACATGGAGGATCTCCGAGATGCTCTTCAGAAAGCACAGATGATACCTGGATGGGCATGAGCCAAGGGATGTGTTTGGACACATGCCATGTGAGCAGAGAAGCGACACCGGACATCATTGTCTCATCGCTCCTAAATGTCATGTACTAAAAAATGTTTTTAAAAATGCCTTCTATACACTAGCTAATCAAACTGATCTCACAATATTTCCCTTCTATCTTACATTTTTACATAAAGCAAAGTGTCTACACCTTTAGGAAAAACACCTTTCTAAGTAATCGTCAAAGCAAATGAAATCATGTTTGAGAGCAACTTACCTAATTAGCTTCATGAAGACCATCACACATGTAAAGCCAAAAGGCAATGAAATCTCAGAGACACAACAACTTGGGTGAAAGCAGATATAACTCACAGGAAAGAAGTTTTAACAGCTTTTTGTCCGTACAAGAACTTTTCATTCTTCGAGAGGAGAGCAATCAATACCCAGCAAGTGACTGTTTTTGGCAATTCAGGCTTAGTGCCCTTAAAATGAGCAATTATTTTTTTAAGTTGTCATATTACCGTTACAGTTACGACTGTATTCTGATGAGTTCCTGGGATATACAAATCACCTACTTCTAAACAGGTTTCTGCACGTTATAGACTAAACTTCTTAACTTACAAATAATTATTTTGCTGTTTCCAGTTTACAATGGTAAAAAAAATGAAGACTTCACAATGTGTGTAAATGGGAGGTAAATGTATTTTTAAAAACAGAATAAAAAGCTGCATGTTAAAAACTGGGTCACAGACTAATAAATACATACATCAAAGACATGAAATTTTCAGCAGCTGGTTTTAAAGAGCAAGGAAGTGGGGCAAAACTAGCTGTCCAGACTCCATTCTGGCTCTGTGGTCTATATGCTAGAAATATCTGCAGTTCAAAAACAAGTTAACAGAAGCGTAGAATCAGCTTTGTCACCTATTTTCTTTTTAAAAAATTACGCTACTTCCTAAAAGTGTGGTGTAAAACCTAGAGAAACTTTCATTTCTTCATGCACTTGATGACATTGAATTAAAAAAAGAAATTATTTTAACCCAGAAAAAATGAGTCATTGTATACTGTAAGGACAGCCTTACTGCAAGTTTTCTACAGTAAAAGTATTTCTAGAAATACACCAGAAATTACTTTCCCATAACAAAATATACAATTATGTGTCAGATCATCATTGAGTTTCAATACTGAGGCAAAACAGAAACAGTTACTATGAAGTTTCAAAAAAACAAAGGAAAAAGCCCAACTCCAAACAGTAAAAAGATGTTTTGACAGCTGTGGAGATGCCAGAAAGCAATGCTGGACACCAGGAATTTCCAGAACAACCCCCTTTCCAAAGTGATGTGCAGTCTGTGAATTAGACCGTGAGAGAAAACTGATCCTGTTCTATGGGCTTCTCCACCCAGGCTCCAAGTCCTGCCTTCAGGAATGCTTTAAACAAACACTCTTTGGCAGTTTGATACTCAGTGGCTCCTTGCTTGGTTTCGTGGTACAGGTTAGGCTTGAGGATCTTTGAGCGCAAGCTGGAGGAAAGCTGTGTGGATTAAAGACAAGAAAAGAAGAGAGACAAGAAACTATTAAGCCAAACAGTTTGAGAGTGTCTGAGTTATTAAAATAACTATTATTAAAACAAGGTAATGAACTATGCTAAGGCACATGGAGGTGATTTGAGAGAGCCAGCATGGCTTCACCAAGGGCAAGCCCTGCCTGACCAACTTAGTGTTGATCTGCTGGAGGGTAGGAAGGCTCTGCAGAGGGACCTGGACAGGCTGGATCGATGGGCCGAGGCCAACTGTATGAGGTTCAACAAGGCCAAGTGCCGGGTCCTGCACTTCGGCCACAACAACCCCAGACAATGCTACAGGCTTGGGGAAGAGTGGCTGGAAAGCTGCCCAGAGGAAAAGGACCTGGGGGTGCTGGTTGACAGCCGGCTGAACATGAGCCGGCAGCATGCCCAGGTCGCCAAGAAGGCCAATGGCATCCTGGCCTGTATCAGAAATAGTGTGGCCAGCAGGAGTAGGGAGGTGATCGTGCCCCTGTACTCGGCACTGGTGAGGCCGCACCTCGAATCCTGTGTTCAGTTTTGGGCCCCTCACTACAGAAGGACGTTGAGTTGCTGCAGCGTGTCCAGAGAAGGGCAACAAAGCTGGTGAAGGGCCTGGAGCACAAGTCTGATGAGCAGCGGCTGAGGGAACTGGGGTTGTTTAGCCTGGAGAAGAGGAGGCTGAGGGGAGACCTTATCGTACTCTACAACTACCTGAAAGGAGGTTGTAGCGAGGTGGGTGTTGGTCTCTTCTCCCAAGTCACAAGCGATAGGACAAGAGGAAATGGCCTCAAGTTGCGCCAAGGGAGGTTTAGATTGGACATTAGGAGAAATTTCTTTACTGAAAGAGTGGTCAAGCCTTGGAACAGGCTGCCCAGGGAAGTGGTTGAGTCACCATCCCTGGAAGTATTTAAAAGACGTGTAGATGAGGCGCTTAGGGACATGGTGTAGTGGGCATAATAGTGTTGGGTTGATGGTTGGACTCGATGATCTTAGAGGTCTTTTCCAACCTTAATGATTCTATGATTCTAGTCGCTTTCTAAGATGGAGTGACTACATCAGTGGACACGGGAAGGGCTACCAATGTCACCTATCTGGACCTCTGTAAGGCCTTTGACACGGTCCCCCACAACATTCTTCTCTCTAAACTGGAGAGATATGGATTTGATGGGTGGACTGTCCGGTGGGTGAGGAATTGGTTGGATAGATGCATCCAGAGGGTAGTGGTCAATGGCTCAATGTCCAGATGGAGGTTGGTGACGAGTGGTGTCCCGCAGGGGTCCGTATTGGGACCACTACTGTTTAATATCTTCATCAATGACAGAGACAGTGGGATCGAGTGCACCCTCAGCAAGTTTGCAGATGACACCAAGCTGAGTGGTGCGGTCGACACACCTGAGGGATAGGATGCCATCCAGAGGGACCTGGACAAGCTCGAGAAGTGGGCCCATGTGAACCTCATGAGATTCAACAAGGCCAAGTGTAAAGTCCTGCACCTGGGTTGGGGCAACCCCCAGTATCAGTACAGGCTGGGGGATGAAGGGATTGAGAGCAGCCCTGCTGAGAAGGACTTGGGGGTACTGGTGGGTGAAAAGCTGGACATGAGCTGGCAATGTGCACTCGCAGCCCAGAAGGCCAACCGTATCCTGGGCTGCATCACAAGAAGCGTGGCCAGCAGGTCGAGGGAGGTGACCCTGCCCCTCTACTCTGCTTTGGTGAGACCCCACCTGCAGTGCTGCGTCCAGCTCTGGAGCTCTCAGTACAAGACAGACATGGACCTGTTGGAGTGGGTCCAGAGGAGGGCCACAAAAATGGTCAGGGGGATGGAACGCCTCTCCTATGAAGAAAGGCTGAGAGAGTTGTGGTTATTCAGCCTGGAGAAGAGAAGAGAGAGACCTGGGGAGACCTTATTGCGGCCTTTCAGTACTTAAAGGAGGCTTATAAGAAAGATGGCGGCAAACTTTTTAGCAGGCCTGTTGCAACACAACAAGGGGGAATGGTTTTAAACTAAAAGAGGGTAGATTTAGACTAGATATAAGGAAGAAATTTTTTACGATGAGGGTGGTGAAACCCTGGCACAGGTTGCCCAGAGAGGTGGTAGATGCCCCATCCCTGGAAACATTCAAGGTCAGGTTGGACGGGGCTCTGAGCAGCCTGATCCAGTTGAAGATGTCCCTGCTCCTTGCAGGGGGGTTGGACTAGATGACCTTCAAAGGTCCCTTCCAACCCAAACTATTCTATGATTCTATGAACTACTAAACCAAATGTTCAGGCAAAGGCAGACAAGCGTACAGTACTGCTCCTTCCAGCCATCACGGCTCTGTACCCAGCTTCACCGCACCCAACTGCCACGTTTGCCTCTTGCAAAGCAGGCCCTTCCGCAGCACCATGCCACGCCGCGCCACAGCAGAGGCGCTTTTGGACTAGTCTCACCCCAGCTAGCCTGTCTTTTGCTTTCTCTGGATTATCAGCTTCCTTTGGTGGAAGAAATCTAGACACTGAAAAGCCACTGACAGTCACTTTCTTGTAGCTTTTCATTCTGAGAGGACTGAACGAAACCTCAGTAGGTTCGATTGCAGTGAAACTGGGATTATCCTTCCAAATAAATTAAAACGAGAAGGCAAGCTCAAAGGAGATAGCACCTTTTGTTTACTTAACTATAAACCAAAGATTTTTAGATCCTTGCACGCGTTTTGGACCTTTCACCATCAAATTAAAGAATAAGTCAAACAAACGCATTGTTCTTTTCCATTACTACATGGAGTAGTAGCTAACGCCAGGCTCAGCTTAAAACAGGCTCAGAAAGTGGCTTCTGAATACAGAAAGCAGCACGCACAGGTATTTCATTACGAGTTAAGAAGAAGTGGAAAATCTAGCACTCTGGAAGATATACCTTTGCATGAATACGCATCCAGCGGCTGTAAAAAGCATGCTTACAAAGGCGAGATGCACGACCCATTTCATCTTTGCCAGTTGTAGCATTAATAACTTCAAGACCAGTGTCTCCTACTGTCCAGTTCACGCTGAAGTTTGGTGCTTTCCCTGGTTGACGGGCTTCTGCATTGCTAATACCTGAAAGAAAAGCAACGTTTAATGACAATAGTAAATACTAACTCTTGATTTTTGTTTTTACTGGGGAGTAAGCGATACAGCAGAGCTACTGAAATCACATCGCTAAGCAGTCTTACAAGCAGATCTTTTATTCCGAGGACATTCTCCTGCAGATTTTTCACCAACTCACAGAGATATCACCATGCACATCTCATTCTCATCCTGGCCAAAGTGCTCTCTCCTTCTGTCCTTCCTAGCAGGGCAAATGTGCATTGCTGGAACCATCAGAAACCAGCCTCCTCAGCGGAGGGGATCGCAGAGAGGTCTGTGGCAAGGGTCCATGTGGACAGTAACGTAAGTGCCTTGCCACATCCATCTCAGGAGCATGTGGTCTTGCTTACAGGGCAAACCAATGAACTAATTATTAACCTGCAAATAATTACGAAGCAGAAAAAAAGTTGCTCTGCTCCTGCACAAGAAACCGCTGCTCTCAGAGCCCACTCAGTAGCAGGATGAGCTGAGTGTAGGAAAGAGCAGATACTGCAAGGTTTTGGCAGTTATAACTCTCCAATCAATTCCCTTTCACCCTGCTGTTGTAAAAATTTAGGTGCATGTTGCTTATCTCATTTCAAAACGGGTGTGAAACTATGAACCCTGGTCATGTTTCAACACACAGTTACAACTCAGCTAACAACTTTGGACTGCAGTCTTATTCAGAGAGGTCGTGCTTATTTATAAGTGCCTACAATGTGTTTTTTCACTTTCCCTCATAAAAACAGAGCTAGGTCAGAGCAGTAGCATGAGACGGCAGGATGCCTGGCAAACTGAGGCATGAAGGTGCCTACGTTTCAGTAGCTGTCGAAGCGCATTTCATTAAAAGCTACCAATCTATTTCCTCCTTCTTACGGACTGCCAGGGCACGGCGTGACTAGCACAGGCAGCGGCACTGACGCTGTGGGCATCCGAGTTAGACAAAGTAAGCCCCATCCTCACTATCCTGCGCAGAAAGCCAAAACTGGCAGACATTCGAATCTTTCAGCATAAATCCGGCTGCGCTTCTGCTGCCTCCCCGCTTTACATGCCCATCGCTACTCACAGTGCCCAGAAATGGCGAAACGCAGGACTTAAGAGAGGACATGGATCATTTTGCTCAGATGTTAAATTGTGCGACACCTCTCAAATACGGCTTCATCTCTACTGACGGAGAAGCAAAGCCACGAGAAGTCTAACCCAAGTACGAAGCAAGGTGGGCTGCCTGCTCAGGGCAGGATTTATTCCCCCATGGCACCCCAACGCTGCAGAGATGCACTGTATATAATGACCGCAGTACCATGCTTGAAGATCATGGCAGTGGCTGCCATCCACGTGCAACTCCCCTCCCGCACATGCAGCGGGACGGTGCTCGGTGCTCGCAAGCAGCAGCCAGAGGCACGAGTTCAGGTTGTGTATGCTATGGAAAAGCTGAGGAGCACATCGCTTTTGATCCTGCAGACATTACAGGGGTGGCAAAACTCTACCTTTAAGATATCTCAGTTGTCTCACCAGGAGAGAACAAACAAACAGGGGATTTTTTTCTTTCTAATAAGTAAAGATCCCATTTTTACTTTAACGCAACTCTCACCGAGAGCCTATTTCAAATCTACTCCGTGGTTATGCTAGGTCCTACACTTTATAAAATCCAGTGAATTTGTATAAATTGAACATAAGTATTGCAGCAGGATGCATTTCTTCCTGACATTTGAAACACAGTTTAATAAACAAAGTTAAGCCAACTTCAGGCTCCCGAGTGTAGGACTTGCTCACTTGGGCTGGGTCTCACAGCACCTCTGGGCCCAGCGCTGAAAGCGTGTGAGACCTACGAGGTCTGAACGACACAGTGAAATTCAGTTTGCTTACTGTAATCAAGTCCTCATTTACTAAATAAACAAACATTCTGAAATATCAATCATATTGAACTTCCTGAAGCTGTTGTATTTTTACACTTGGTTTATGTCAACCTGGTCACTATGGCTGATCACCAGTAATTAAGTGAATAAGTAAATAATAAAAAATAACCCTACCATTCCCCATTTTCTTAAAAGCTGAAAAAATTGAGAATTGGAACAAAAGTTTCCTGAAGAGCTGTTTTCTGATTTCTTTTAGGAAAGATGCATCCAGGAGCTGAAATACAGCAGGATGGCATGGATCCACACCTACCAATCTGTAAATCGGTGAGCAGGGATGTGGAATCCACACACTGACCAACTTGGGAGGGCAGACAGTGGTCCTACTGAAAAGGTACCATCAAGAATATCACACAAGCAATACTTGAGCAAGACCCAGCAGTAACACGGCTTTATGACAAGACGAGAGTCGAAAAGTCCTCATCACAACTGTGGTCCTTCTGAGCAGCTGGCAATGAACATGTGCATCACACTGCCTGAAAACTGGAGCTGATCATGCACAACACCTGTGTATGTCCTGTGCCACTGAAGTCCAAACGCTGCAGAGCAAACACTACCACTCCATGAGTCACACGACACAAGGCTTGCACCTAAACACCTAATAAATCCTAAATTTTGGGTGCACGCAAAACAAATCTCAACTCTGAGTCTCCAAAAGCATATAAATTCAAGCTGCTTTTGTGAAGCTTAGGTGAAACAGATCCATGCTGACAAAACTTTTAATCAAAAATTGGTTTTACCAAAACTACTGAGACAAGAGGGCTAAGAAATTGCCACCACATGAAAAGCGGGTCAGTCATATTTCTTCTTTATTTTGATGATATCCATACTATTACATTTGCTTGTGTTCCATACACTACTGAAAAAGTACAGCAATCAGATATAGTTCATTGAGTACTGCAAAACACCATTTGCTCCTTGAGCCTGCTCCTGCTCTATCAGCTACTCAGACACCTGTGACATCACAATCACCCACACAAGCCAGGTGCCTGCTCATGCCCTTTCAGCTACTCAGACACCTGTGACATCACAAGCACCCGCACAAGCAAATCAAATAAAGATGAAGAAGCTGAACATCCAGTATGCACTACATTTCCATGGCAATTATATAATTGCATTCCGTAGGTCATTCTGATGAATTAAATAAATGAATAAAAAAGACTCAGAACTTCAAATAGACTTAAATATCTGCACAAACCCTGGAGAGATGGCAAAGGAGTCCCTGAAGGTGGATCACAGGTGGCACGGACAGGGAATAAAGGTCATCTCAAAAGCAAAGCATCTGATAACACTTTAGGTGGATCATATCTTCCCCCTCAAAATCTAGACACGAACATAGCACAGTAAGCTGAAACTAGTAATGGGAGAGAGAAAGCTAGGATAGAAAGTAAAATATTTTATTCTCCTTTGAAAACTGATACAACTAAGCTATTTAGAGAACATCGCTCAGAACGTATTGTTGAATATTATGATAATAGGGTATGATAAGCAAAAGCAAAGGTCACAGCTCTTTGTGCCAGTGCTTATATAAATAATAAAGCTTGACAGTTCTTTGAGGACAGAGCTCAAAAAAGCTTCATTAAAAAGGAGATAGAAAGCTGAAAAACACAAGTGTGAATGGGAGGATAAGGTACCAAGGAGACAGCCAAAAAATCACCAAAGGTTCTGCTGAAGGATTTATTTTTGTTTAAAAAAAAAAAAAGCAAATGTAGACAGCAGTCAGAGGAGTGCTGCAGCATGAACATTTATAATAACCACTCTTGCTGTGGTGGTTGAAGTCTTCTTGTGTACAGAAAATGAATGAATCTTTTGCAAAAAGGGTGGGTGGGTTCCCAGGCCAGAGCCCCTTTTCACAGGCAACGTGCCAGAGGAGCCATCTCAAACTGAACTGCCAGTAAAAATAGTTCTAGGATATGCGTATGAAGTAAGCAAACACCGGTTACGGCACACAAACAATATTCAGCCGTGTTCAAGGAAACTAAAGACGTGGCAGCAGGAACAGCAGTCATGGTACATAACCTCTCATCATAAACCACACAAGTTCTCCAGGATGAAAGGTGGCCAATGCAGCTCCAATTTTTAAGGTGTTTAGAGGCGTGGCAGGGAACTACCAGTCAAGAAACATCACATCTGCACCAGGAAGGCTGCAGGAACTACGATACTGCCCTACTGGGCACAGATGTAAACACAACAATATTGGGAAAGACTCAACAAAAAACTGCCTTAGTAACTGAAGACTGGAGATGGCCAGTGTGACACGAATTCTTAAGAGAGCTCAGGGAGTAGAAGGCCTGGCTGTTCGATGTCTACCTTAAAAACAGACTTAACGGACACCTGGATGAAGACAGACTCCTTGGGAAGAGCCAACACAGCTGGAGACCCTCAAGCTTTGTGCAGACCTGGAAAGTGTGTGTGGGGAAAAAACAAGGTGAGTAAGATTGGTGATGATACTAAATTATTTAAGAAGGTAAATAAGAGAAGCAATTGCAGAGTAGCAGGAAAAAAGCTCACAACATTGGGTGACTGGGCAACAAAAAGGCAGATGAAATTCCTCACACATAAATATTAGGTAATACATAGGAGGAAAAAACAAAGCAATTTTGCCTAAGGAGTGCTGGACTTGGAGCTGGATATTAGCATTCAGGAATGAGATTTTAGTTTCTAATATTGAATTCTACCAAAAGGTCAGGTCAACGATCAAGTAATTAAAGGAAGCAAAGTGAATGTTAGGAATTATTACTGAAGGATCACACAGAACTGAACAGAGTATCATGATGCCACCATATAAATCACTACTGCTCCTTTATCTTGAGTATCAGGTGCTGCTCTGGTCTTACTAGCTCAAAAACGCGATTGTAAAATGGAAGGGATGATCCTTATGTGGAAGGGTCTCCATGCAAGGAACAACAAAGCAGACTAAGACTTTTCAGCTTGCAAAAAATAGGACTTACGTAGGAATATTGCAGAGGTATAGAAAACTGAGTGCCATGACAAAAGCACCATGACAACTGCTTATAGCCTGTATCATACAGAGCACTGAGGAGCATCTAATTAAATTAGCAGAAAGGAAGTTCCATTGCACAAATCTTTACACGTCCTACAGCCCTCCTTACTAAAGGAGGCTGTGGATGGTAAAAAGTTTAAAGCAGTTCAAAAAACAAAACCAGGAGTTCATGAATGAAAGATACATTAAGGATTTCTAACCACAAAGATTCTCAATACCTGACTCAGGATGTCCCTGATCCGCAGATTACTGCTGCGATTCTCAGGAGGTATCTGCAGAAGCTTACTATTTCCTTTTGCTTTCCACTGCCTAGCTACCTGTGGAAAAGAGTACTGGGCTGGATGGATCATACCTTAAGATCTTGGTCTTACCTAAGACAGTTCTTACACTGGTGACAAGATAATCAGCAGGTGACACTGCTCCAGGATGTTTCAGCCATGAACCAAAATAGGAAATACCTGTCAGCAGCACCATGAGGAATGGGTTAAAACAGCCAACAACGTAATTTCTGACAATATTCTGGTAAAAGACAGGAAGCTCTAGAGAAACTAAAGCATAAGAAACTATCAACTGACTGGACATCAAAAGAGAGAAAACTTTGCCTGTACTAATATTATAATCACAGCTAAGAAAAAAGGCATTGTCCACAAAAGCAGACACTACTGCAGGGTTCGGTTGAGTAGCGGACAGGAGAGCATGTCGAGGCCCAGCCTGCCTTCTGCTTTGTGGTCATAGCTCCAGCGGATGCCATTAGCCCAGGTCCCCAGGCACCTGAGGCACACCTACCAGCAACAGGAACCATAACGACAGATGCCCGATGAAATTTGGTTCACGCTAATTGCCTCCAGTGATGAAGAGCTTGCCTTTTATATGCCCTTTATATGTAAGTTTTTATATATAAAACTCCCTTATATTTGATGACTTCTGCTCCCAAGGATTTTCAAGGGCTGATTCTCTGATTGCTGAGCTCTGCCACCCTACTTCCACCCGGGGTGAACTCCTTCATGCCCATCTCCCACAATGGCTCCAAAAAGAGTCTGTGCAGATTACTCTGCAGACTGGTACTGTGTTATTGGCTGATTTATACAATCATCCTCATTGTATTTGATTGAGAAATCGATCCCTTTTCAGATTATTCTAGAAAATCACAAGATTCGAACCTGTCTTCTCTTCAAGTGAGCTGGCCAATTCTCAGTGAGAGCTCACGTGCCCTCAGTGCTGCAGTGCTAAAGGCATCCCGAAAGGCTGGGAACTGCAACCAAGGCTTCCAAGAGTCAGCACGGGGAGGGAGTTTTCTACCAACATATGGGTTTCCCACATCCCCTAGCTGAAAAACAGCTACTCTGATACGCGTGTTCACAGTTAACTTGCTGGGAAAAGGAGGTGTAAGTAGAAAATCTCCTATGAGGAAAGAAAGATGATGAAAAGACAATTTTTAGCAGCAGATAACAATAATTCAGTCTGACTTTGACTTAATGTAATTGTCCCTGCAGACATAAAACTTGGTTTATGAGAGGAAAAAAACCAGTTTTTACAGTACTTTCTCAGCTAAATAGGTAAGACAGTGGGGAAAGACAGCTATTTCTCTTTTAGTTCATCCCTCTGGTAGAAATGAATCACAATCACACAGTTGCGTGTATGTGTACCAGGAGGAACATAGCATTGGGGACATTTATTTCTGCGGTGCTTATTCCAGATAAGAATACACTGTAAAATGTGTGAATCAAAGAGCAGACGGGTAGCTACACAAATGCCGCAGCTGAATCCAGCAGCATGTGTCAGAAGACCAGCTTTCAAGACTGAACCAGTAGAAGAAAATCCATCAACACAATTCTCCACCCAACCTCCCAAATCAGCTTCCTGTATATTTTTGAGACATGTATTTTCATGAAAACTCAACAGCTGAGAACATTTCTGAACTCTCTCTACTGCTCAGCAAGTCCCATCTGAACTGTTTAAACAGATGGTGCTATTTCATGGCAAATAGATGATAACTAATTTCAAAAAGACAAGGAGACAAGTACCTTTTAAGAAGACAAGGTACTATTGTATGTTCTGAAAAGGATAAAAAAACCTACTCTCACCCCACCCCAAACCTGCTGTCTTGAAGAACTGAAAAATTCCCCAAAATCAGGCAGAAACAGTCCATACATCAGCTACTGTGCCCGTACAACAATTTAATATTTGGTACTGTGAGTATTGTAACTGTTACTTACTTGTTAATATAAGGACAAATAGGTTAGTTAACATTTTAATACGTCCTAGTTCAGGGAATCCTTATTAATTATTTTTCTTATCTAAAGAAATGCTGCTTGTTCAATATGCTCTTTTCCCCACTCCCTCCCTAAATCTATTTTAAAAATTCATGTCAAACTTTAAACATGCTTTAAAATACTGAGGGTTTTTTTTCCCCTGGAAAATAAACAGACACATGCCAAAAGCCAAGCTCTACAGAGCAAAGCAATGCACACAATGAGAGGGAGGATAAGAGATTCCAGTTTTAAAGCTTTCACAGCATTACTGTAACTAGCAGTTTTAGAATTTAAGACACTTTAGAACTTTCCTTTGAAAGTCACAGCTCAATTAGAAGTTACAACTTGTTAATTCAAATTACTGCCATTTGTCTTAGCCCCACTAGAGCCTAGGATCAGCGCAAAGCCAAAGAACAGTACTTAAACGTTCAACAGCAGCTGCAAAAGACAACCACTAAGTGCACCGGCTGGGGCTTGCCATATTGCTGTCTGTCAGGTATATTTAATATTCTATTAAAAATATTCCCAAAGAATATGCCACCAGGCTCTGAATACAGCATTTGTGCATTAACCTACAAAGTGGAAATTAAAATATTATGATTATTGGGTCATGCAAACAAGTTGGGTGCCATGCTAATTAAAGCCAATGCTGCATCCAACAGAGATTGATGACAAAGAGAAAATACAACCAATGGCAGCTGAGATGTTCTCTCCATCCATTTTTAGTTGGTTATTGATCTAGAAATTGTGAACCAAATGTGTCTATCTTGACACACTGATTAATGACGTGGCTGTTCAACAAATATCTGCAATGGCAAGAGAAGTGACAGTGAGAGCTAACACACTATTTCATGGGTGGGAAGAGGTTTCACTAAGCCGGGGCTTTCAACTTGCCTCACATATTGCTAGGGCACGCTCCAGACAGCAATTATGTGAAACCGCATCCAAAGGTTCATACCCCAGTTCTTTCCACCTTTTAACTCAAGAAGGGTCCTTGCTATGGTATTTCTGACCAAGTATCTATATTAGGTTTAGACTATAACTTCTCTGCTGTAACCAGAAAGCAGTTTACTCACAGTACGTAATTTGCAAGGTTTTGAGAACTGCAAAATCACATTGCTACTGGAACAGACTTAGTTACCGGTACGGCCTTCTCCATTAGATACTTGCCACTAAGTAAAGGTCTGTTGAGTGTATAAAGAGGTGGTAGATCTTCTATCTCTGCTATCCTCTGGTATACGGCTCTCGATAGATGATCCCCATGATATAAACTCCCCAAGATGATGCTAGAGAAGTAAATTGGCTCCACAAAGAGGCTAAGTAAGGCTCCTTGAATACCCAATACGTTCCACCTAAGAGGGAGGGAAAAACAAAACAAAAAAACAAAAAAATACTTTCTTTTTAATGGAACAAGTAACATCTGCCAGACATAAATAGCAGTCAATCACAATGGACCAGACTTTCAACCCTTCCTCTTGACCAGCATATGACTATGGCAGCATAGCTGTGACACCTGCCAGAATTTCACAGATCAGCTTATGGGATGCTCAACAAAATCCTGAGTAAGACGGCCTATAGCAACAGGTCTACTGTCAGCATCCACTTCATTAGCAGACTCCGTAATTTTACTTCCCCACTAATGTGTCTGGTGATGCTTTTTCTGGGGAAAATGCCAGAGATGGAGAGGATCATTCAATCAGAGAAAGCCAAACTGAGATCCTCAGTCAGAAACAGTAGCTAATGCCTCCAAAAGACACCTGGCAGTGGGCAAACCATCCTTCCCAGAACACAAGAAGGATTGGGTCTGCAACACCTCAGCACCTCAGCACCATAAGGGAAAGCTTGTCCTTGACGCCCTAGCCAAACTGTCCACATCCTGCTGCCAGAAAGGACATGTGTAGTTGCTTGCAATATCCACGGGCAGGGAGAAAACTGAATCTGAAAACTGAAAATATGCAAAGAGTGCATATACTCTTTGCTCACTTTAGCTGCTTCATAAACTCCAACCATAAATCTCTGCCTGCACCACTGTGACCTATACTGGATCGGGTTTGGTGGCAGGGATATAGCATGCATAGGAGCACAATGAAGTTTTTTGGTAGCTTTGATCAAGTTTTGGCTCTCAATCTGTATGTAACAGTCATACAAAGTACTTTTTAAAACCTCAAAGTCTCCTGCAGAGTATTTTCACTGCCCTTGACTCCAAGGTATACTTGCAAACTATTAAAATAGCATACTTGAGTATAATTGCAACACCTAGACACAAGTGGCAGGAAAATTTCTTTTGGTGCTTAAATAAAACAGCTAAGAACAATGGAAGCTCTCACGCTCATATAGAATGGTTGTCCTTATTAAAAGGCCCATCCTAAACCGGCTTGCAAAGTTCCCCTAGGAAACCAGGGAACTCAGATTTTGCTAACAGTGTTTCTTGCAGCTTGTGCTGGGATGGCATGGCTACACATCATCATCATTTCAGTCTAGAAACTGTATAGCACAACTGCTTCACTACTGCAAAAACTGAACTACATGTTGGTTTTAAGACTCGCAAAATTTTTAAAAAAAAGGGTAAAACAAAAATTGCAATCCAAGGAAACAATTTCTTTACATATCTTTACTGACGATGAAAATGGAGGCAATGTGCATTAGCTTACTCACCTGTCATTAAAAAAGCTGGCCCTAATGAATGAGCACAAATACTGTGCTAATAAAAAATAAGGCATATTTTACATTGAATAAAAGCCTATTTTGTATTTCACTGAAAATGCAAATCAGCAACCAAACATCAGAGTAAAGATATGAAGTGAAAATTATTGCTTCCCAGGGCCTAGATGCCTTTCCAAGGACCTTACCATGACTAGAATTTTGTAAGCACAGAGGTATTTCAAGTGCCAAATGAATCACAACAGTATTTTCTTGTTATTTGCAGTCATCAAGCATAGAGAAGCATATAGACTGCTACAGACACAGATAATATTATGGAAGAAACATCTGGAAAGAATTCAAGACTAAGCATTGCAAACTGGGGTCTTACAATTGTATCTGAAACTTGCAGACACACCAACCGAGCTTCTGTCAGTGAGGCACATCACATTTTACTTTTCATGACCAGCACTTGAGTGACAGATGGACATTTTTAAAAAGGCCAAAGCATTCCTCTGGCAAGCCCTAGCTCCCTAAATAAAACCTTTGCCAGACCCTTTTCCTTGCTTCAGTCTTCAGTGTTTCCAGAGCTTGTGTTTTGCTGCTTCCTCCCACGCTTGGTGACCTTCTCCGGCACAGAAGATGAAAACTGAAGTTTATCTTGCTCAACTTCTTTTGATTAAAAGAAGAGGAGGAGTGTGGATACCTGAACAAGCTTCTGCAAGGTGAACTGTATGAACTGGTATTACAAGAGGTACTCTGTGACTGTTTTGCTGGGGTGTGCTGCATCACGTTTCCCACCGCGGTATGTGCTCATGAGCGCTGGATTTGGAGCAGCTGGCTTGCTGCAGAAACCATTCATACAACCAAAGCCTCAAGCTCTTAATATTGATTAGGCAGGGTTGAATGGTGTTTAGGTTTATAAAACTAGCTTTAAATTTCAATTGTTATAGTAAAAGAACATATACTCCTCTATAGAAACATATACTTGTATCAGAAACTGGTAGTAATGCAGAGATAAACATGAAACCCAAATGAAGTTCTGCAGATCTTCAGAGTCAGAGACTTGCAGAACAGAGTCAAAAGGAAGGATTGCACAGAGACTTTCTTGCTGTTCCTTTTTTATACTGTACTTCTTTCTGTCAAACGGTAATTTCTCACTTCCATTAGCACGTACGCTAAAAACAACCTTTATAGATATAAACTGAGAAGAAGCTACACCAATACCACGCATCAGTTTTTGAAAGGCCACAGGCATTGCCTCCTGAAATGGTAAAACTGCCTCGTCCTTCCAGTTTACAAGCACGAATTGTCAGAATGCATGCCAGCAAATGCTGTCAATCTAAGTACTAAAGTTTACTGAAACCACAACTTCTTTTGAATTTAATGGGCCAAAGTCTGTATTTCACTACAAACCGTGAGGTTTCTGCAGAGGGGAAAGCGTAACATTTATTACAGAAAACTTTATTAAAGTCAGTGTTGCCTTTCCGGTGAAACAATTAGGCAAAGGATTTTTTCTTCACATTAAAAATAGTATCAGAAAAGGGTTAAGTAACTGAAGCAACTTAAATCTAGTTTACAAACTCAAACCTTCCAAGGCTCAGATGTAGTTTATAACACAGAAATGAACCTTTCCACACTGCAGTAGAGCGGACATAGACCTGGCCGCAGCACAGTACTCATTTAGGAGCGTTTGATGGCTCAAGAAAGTGATAACGGAAGACAACTCTCCCATCACTAATTCAGCAGTTTAAATCTCTACTGCACCGGCCACGGGCAAAAATGCAAAGCTCCCACATAAAATGACCTGATCTCGGGTCCAGTCTTACTGGGCAGATCACAGAGCAGACTGGACCCATGCAGTACCTTTTCTCGCCATTAAAGCAGGAAAATGGCACCACATTTTCAACAGAGAAAAGCACTAAAGCACAAGCGTAAGCAGAATACAGGAATGCTGCATCACTTCAATGGTGATACTGAAATGCCTAAAGTAAGGCGCATAGACAAGAGATTTGCCAAAGGGGAAGAACACCTCAGCAGGCAGGGAGACACCCTCCAACGTAAAACTTCTCACTGGAAAAATCTGAGACGCTTGTCTTAGCTGAGCATAAAACTAATGCCTCTTATTACAGTATTTTACACATTCTGAGTGTTCTGGTTTTAAGTTACTGCAAGAATTTTCTTTCACAACCTTTATAAAACTTCAAAATAAAACTGATGTTTAAAATACAAGCTTTTATATTGTTATAAAGCACCAGCCACAGGCTTTAGGTCCAGACTGACAGCACTACATACAGGTGCCTTGATTTGAACTGAGCGTCTGGATCTCATTACAGTTAATGGTGGTTTACTCAGCAGCCGAGTATGATCCTAGTTTTTGGGCTGAACAGCCCTCCATCAACAAGTCCGCCATCTAATGCCAGGGAAGCTGGGGCACCTGGTGCGGATGGGGATACCTGCAGCCGAACGCCAGCCACGTGTTCAGCAGCGTGCAATACTCTTGAAGCTTCAACTTTGCAGTTCTGCAAGTGATGCACAGTGCAAGGAAAGGCAACCTGACGTGATGCCAAAAAGTTCAAACAAAGGCATATGTACTCATCCTGAACTGGCCTTTCGCTTCTGAGCTGCCTTTTGTGAGACAGAAGATCATTCAGAGTCACCAAGCAGTTTGGTTCACTCTCTACCAGGGGCTCATTGAGATGATGTTTAAGCCCTACCATGTTTGATGAAGCAACAAAATTTCTAAAGCTCTTCTAGCAATAATTAGAAAAGTACTTAAGCATGAGAAGGGAAACAAAAGCTGCAAATCAAAACCACAGCTCTCCTTTTTCCTCAGACAGGCCAGCCAACACACCGCAACGGCCCGACACACCGCAATGGCACCTGGATTAGGAGGTTCAGTGTTCCCATCATTACACGTATGAACTCCTGCTGCTTTTCTGGGACAAGAAAAAAGAAATGATAACTTTATCCGACTATCTGGCCACTGAGCAGCTCCAAACAGTTAAAAAATATAAGGAGGATGACAGTCAAAGGATGCTGTAATCTGCTGCTGCTATAAAGTGTGAAGTTGCACCCCATCATTTCCCCAGCACTAAGCCTGGCTGAGGAGGACTCTGCCTATCACCATCTTGATCCTCCTCAGCCTGCTAATTTTATTGCTCATACGGCTCTCCATAAAGTCAGATCAGAGACATGATTCAAGTTTTAAAAAAAAAAAACAAAACCCTGGCCTTGTATTTTGAAGAGACAGTTTCTCTAGTCCGGTTTACAGCACAGCTCCACAAACAACTGCGGGACCACTGCTGAGAGGCAGGGAGATGCAGCGCACAGGAGGGATGCAGCACCTGGGCACAGGTGCTGGGAGTCTCCTAAAACACTCTCTCCATCAGAGAATACTCTACCAAAAGCACACTCCCAAACCCAGCTGAAAGCTAGCTTGCTTTTAGAAAGGAAATAGGCACTGGGCAAATGATGCTTTTTCCTGCAGACACTTTTATTGATTTCAGCGGGGCCACTCTGCTGAGCAAAATGATGCAAGATGGACCAAACTGTGCGAGAAGCAACAAATTAGATCTGGTCTGACCGACATATGACATATATCCTTTTAGTAACCTTTTATTATGCCTCTCTAAACTCCTTATTATTTCATATATTCATATATTCACTGTTTGCTATGAGGAAGAAATAATGCATAATTACATACAGCTCTCTTATTTGGTATCAGATTTCTTATTTCGAGAAATTTCCGTCAAAGTTGTACCAGCAGATAATTTTTTTGAAGAAGTCTTTTTCTTGTATAAAAACTCTGCTTTCCATTGAGTATTTTTGTTTAGCATGAAAAATTCAGCCATCTGAAAAATTTCAGGTGCAAAACAAAAACAACTTCAATTCAGAAACGCTGCTGTCTCCCTGGGAGTATAGCTTGGGGTGCCTTGTATCCCCACTTTGCTCTACACTTCACAGTTCCCCATGCACACTTAGCTACAGTGAAACCAAAAGACCAAATTTTCCCTGTCACCAAGATTTTGCCATTTTGTCCTTGACCTTGTCTACGAAGTAATCATGTGCTCGAGCGTCCAGAGAAATGCTCTTTCAAACCACTACATCTCACCACCTTTACAGACTAGACCCCAACGATGGCCTTTGCAGATCTGTGCACATTAATTGTGTTCAACTCCTGACTATTTACTGTAGTGTGCTCACCTGAGGTTTTATAAATGAGCACCGCATTGGGGAAATCTGAATTTTACAGATTTATCCTACTCACTGTTTCCTTATTCTATATTCACCACTTAGATCCTATTGATAACAACCTGGAGGATGGATGCACTTTCTCAACCTTTCTGCTGTTCACAATCACACCACATTAAAAAAAGAGGGCAGAGAAACCAGAGACCGACATTAAATCAAGAGGAGTCCTCTCTTCCTTGCTGTGTCGTCACATTTCTGCTTTAGGCTACCATGTGCTCAGAGGCAAGGGTAGCTACAGTGGATTCCTAAAAGGTCTATTGATTTCTTCATGACACACAGCTGATTTCACAACTCTTGATACGTAAAAAGGTAATTAAAATTTAACTCTGCAGCAACACTTTCACAGAGTGTGCTAGCGCACCTCTTGCAGAAAAAAACCCAGGCTGAAAATACACATTTCAGGTAAAAACTCTCCTCTGAACCTTCCAAACCCAAACTGCACAAAAGTTCTGTTATTTGCACTATTTTAGAGAAAACACAGAAATGAGGGGAGCCTAACAGCAGTAAGCAATAAAACTTGACGTTAATATCAAATGTCTTAGTATCACTCTCAATAATTTTTATGTAGACAGCAGTATGGAGGAGGTGAGTCTCTACAATGGCGCATTTACAATGGCGTGCACATGGAACTGGTGTCAGAATTCATCGCAGGAAAATGAATAGTCTCCTGCAACTACCAAAACGAGAATTTACTGTTGAAAAAATGAAGTTATATTTATGATAGACTGCAAAACCTGACAAAAACAAGTGTTTACAATTCAAAGTGCTGCTCTTACCAATATAATTTATAAACAGCAATGACTAGGAACAAAGGAAAATTATTTAGTAGGCATTTTGTTTATGACAATCTTTTACTTGCAACCAATGGCAAGCGAGAGAAGGTGTCAATATGTGAGAAGATGTCAGACTATCCCCAGAAAGCATTTTGCCTCCTCACATGCATCTCCTGCCCTCCTCCTGACAGAGGTGCACAGCTCAGACAGCAGCTGTCTCAGGGAGTAATCCCAAAGGCAGGCTTTGCTTACCGCAACACCAACAGGATTTCAAGGTCTTTTGAATTGCAACGCGAACCAAGAGATCCCCACGATCACTGTGCATCCAAGATGTGAGGCAACTTGCTTCTTAGCACAAAGGCGTTGGAAGCCGCAGACCCAGGGGCTCTCGCCAGCTCTGAACAGAAGGCGCTCATGTTTGCAGTAGCTGTGCCCGTGGGTTTTCCTGCATGTTTCTGGTTTCCAAGACTGCTGTGTTCAGCCTGTCAAGTTTGAGGCTGGCAGCATCCCCAGGGATGCTTGCAGAGCCCTGTGGTGGCCTTCACTCTGTAGCTCGGTGACAAGCATTTGTCTGTCTTTGCAACCACGTTCGTTGTGGTTCATCATTCATGTGCAGGAACACTTCTGCTGCTCACTTCAACTCAGACCTTCACTGGGCAGGTTGTGATCTGCTTGCTGTGAACACCCATCTAGCTGGGCTTTACTCTCATCACCTGGCAGACGAATGGGCAGAGATGACTTCATTCAACTAACTGCAATCTGGTTTCTTTTCTGATTTTAAAGCCAATTTCTCTTTGTTTCCTTAAGAGACTAACTGAATCTCTATGACCAGCCCATGCCTTTCATGAGCCACAGCATAAACAGGCAGCAACATCCTTACGTGGAGTGGAGTCAGAGTGGCTTTTACATCAAGTGGCTCGGTCAGCAGCCCACACCATAAATCAATAGTGCAAGAAGTCCACGGTCTTTGACAGTAGCACTTCTCGCAAACATCTTTTTATTTATCCTGAGGTCAGATTTGCAATTACAGACAAGAGAATCTGTTTTCCCTTGTAGTTGTACCTAGGCTGGCAATCACACAACGCTGACTTGTCCCAGCTTTTCTGGTGTTGCCTGGAGTTGCTGCATATCAGTGAGCCTGGGTCAAGACTCAGGTCACTGGTTGGAGAGGTTACGTGATGCTAGATCTGGTTACTTAGATGCTACTCTTGGGCAGTGGTTTCCTACCACTTTCCCTCAGGTTTTTTACCCAGGTGTCACACAGCCACCACCTATCAAAGTGAATACATTCACATCGGCCACTGTCACTTGGGTTAAGAACTGGTGAGGAGAACTGCTCTTTCTATTGCTGTTCAGAAATCACACCGGCTCCGCCATGGAGCTTGCCACTTAGAAATAACTCTCAAACTCAAAGACAGATGGATGGGCATGGACATAGCTGCAGAACGTGCAGCCTTTAATGAGCATGCATAGGATTTTAAGATGTGTTTGTGCAACTTCATCAGTGCCAAAAAACTAGATGGTAGGGTCAAGAAGACAAAGCCATTGGGGAAATAGAGAGAAAGATTGAGTTACAAACTTTCATTTGGATTTCCTACTCTGAATAAGCACAAAACAAGGCCAGTGCACGGGCACGTGATGTTCTTTCACACAAAAGACTATCAGAAGTATTATTTTCCCTTCTTTAGAGTAGAAGAGCACCAATGACTTCCCCTTTAGCAACTCGACCTAATGTTAAAGGCCTTCTCAATTCCTACAGCCTTCCTACGAGTGAAACGGGGTGAAAAAAAATTTTGTTCTTCTCAGGAAGACATTAGCGACAACTGGAATGTTTCATGAGAAGTTAAGTAATTATCTGAAGCCAAAAAACTTAAAATGAATGTGGGCGGAAAAACACATCAAAAGGAGAATGACAAAAATAGACATCATAAAGTACCATGGAACAAGGTTAGGATACATTTAAAATAAATGCATGCATATTGATGTCCCAAAACAGTTACTCTGGTCACAGAAACTACCCTAACACCATACTGCAGTGCCACCAGACACTAACACACTAGGATAATCCTGTTCTAATGCTTTTGACCCAAATGGGATTACACTCATGGCCTTTCCATGTTTCTCACAATTTTTTTTGGATGTTCCTACCAGGCTCATGGGGGTGCTAGACAGCACAATGCAACAAAGCGCTCAGAGGCTGGAAATAACAGCTTGGATTATACATATAATCTACACAGGTGAGGCTGTTCAGATACAAGGAGTTTTCCTGCTTGTGCAATCCTGTGCCCTGAATTTATCCTCGTCTCTTCCAGGCTGGGACTGTGAACCTTTGGGAAAGCTCAGTGGAAATTCACAGGGCTTAGACATACTGGAGGACTGACTGCTGGACACTACAGAGCAATGCATTCTTTCAAATGTAAATGGACAAAACACGGTCATAAGTGGCAGGGAAATGTAAAAAAAAAAAAAAAGAAAAGAAAAAAAAGAAAAGAAAAAAAAGAATATGAAAATTTGGGCCTCCTTACCCGTCATACAGTCTTTGTTCTGTGTCAAGGGGTTCTATTTGCTTCCTTCACTGGCACAAACAAAATTATTCCCATTAGCCCCAAGGAGAGGTGACAGCTAGCTACGCAAGCGAGAGATGGATTCTGTTCTGCATCACACAAAATCAACAAAATAGTCAAATGTGTTCTAACTCAAAAACTGTCTTCATTTTTTTTATTTGCACTAACAGCAATGACGATGTGATAAAAGAAGTCAAATGAATGTGGTATGATTACCATGTCGGGTGGTTGGGAGAAGTCCCTGGCATGAAGCTGGGGAATTTATTTGGTGAATTTTATTGAAAATATTATAAAAGAAACTGAAATGTCATTTTTGTAGAATTACCTTTCAACAACCCACTGTCCTAGCTTCTGAAAGGCCCTATCCATTTATGTTAGGGGGTTTTAAACTAAAGTAAAACGTCTTCCTTCAGTAGAGATGCTGATTACTTGAGACAAGACTAGAGGAACAAAGTGGTTACATAACCTTCCTCCTGTATTTTTGATTTGGCATAGGCAGTTCACAAGAATAGTTCCAACTTAAAACACTTAATAAATTTGGAATCAGGCTGACTGTGACTTGACAAAACAGCAGAGCTATTTTAATTAAAAAATAACTAAAATATCATCAGCTGAAAAACTTGGAATTTCTCATCTATTTTGCAAGAACACAGAGGCTGCAAACACACAGACTCATTTCAAAAAACTATGTTGCAACTTTCCCATACTTCTGATACTCATTAAAGGATACTGCTGCTAAATTTTTTTTTGGGGGTAATCATTTGTCCATTTATGATTTTGAAAAAAAAAAACTTTCAATCTTCGTCAAAAAGGACAACAAAGAAGCACTAGTATTGGAAACAAAATATTTAATTACAGTAAAAATATTTAAACTAAAATTAAAATAATTTTAAAGTTAAAAATTAAAAGTGCCCATCAATTAAGATTTTTTTAACTGGAACACTTTTTCTCCTGTATAAAATAATACAAATCTAAATCTATCCATGGAAAACGTATGTATCTTTGATATTATAGAATCACAGACCGGTTTGGGTTGGAAGGGGCCTTTAAAGATCATCTAGTCCAATCCCCCTGCCATGGGGGGGCAATGATGGGGCAAGGATGTATATCATCAGAGGAAGTTATCCAAATACAACTAATGTAATATATTTATTCCACTGTTTTGCTAATGCTATACTACCTTGGGGGAGGGGAGGAAGCATTCCTCTGCTATTTCCCAGTGATATAAATACAAAACAAAGCTGTCATGACTTGAAGTGGCTGGAATGATAGATAATGATTTCACCTTGCCTCTGAAGCCAGCAGAAGGTCTGACACCAATTGCAGGTGAAGAATTAGAGCTTTATCACTGGAGTTACAGCCACCCCCATGCTACGTCTAAGCAATGAAATAAGCCAATCAATAACCTGCACATTCACTGCAGGTATCATGCAACCCTCCTTTCTTTTCAGCAATAAAAAGCAATAGCAAAGAAACCAATCATTCGATATCTCACCTCGCTATCTTGTCACTGCAGGACATGGTAAGTAGTCTTTCTCCTTGCAATACGCCATCCCACGTCTGGATAGTGGTAGTAGAGCGCACGGGGATGGTCCCCTCCCCAGATTCTATTTTTGTCCGTAGCTGTCCTCTCGCTTTGCGGTTTGGATGCCTGTCCCCTTGATCTAAATGACAAAAATCACTTACAATCAGCTGAGAAACATTCTCAAAGTGTTTTACAGATAGCTTTACAATAAGAAGAGTCAATTAAAGGTATTTGCCTGCATAACTGCTGGCTTGTATAACAACTTCTATTGCTCCTTACATATTAGCTACAGCATCAGACATCTCTCACAAATACTATCTTCTAAAACACACTTGCAATTCAACCAAGCTTTCCACAAAGGAGCAGTACACAGCAGTAGCTCTTCAATTCTGTTCTGCACGTTCCAGCGTTAGAATGAAGTTAATGGACAGATCAAGAAGCCCCCAAGAAAGGGGCAGGCAGACAACCACCGTTAAAAGACGGAAACAGTGAAACGGTTCGGTTAGTTCTGTACAAGTACTTGCTGACTCACTGGCTTATCTCGGCTAGCATTCAGCCTCTTCAAGACCACATGGTGGATCAGTCTATACTTAACTTCTACCACACAGGAAGAACAGCTCAGATTTTTTTTGAAGAGATCTTTGTCTAACACACATCTACACTAAAAGGAAAGAAGACACCTAAATTTTAACTGTGCCACTTGTACATGCTCATAGAACACTTTAAACTCCCTTGCTTGAGTAGGACTGCTGTCATACCCTCTTGTGCTGCTTCGTGTGGTGAGAAAATCCTAGCGTCGCCACAAGGAGATGTGCTGATATAGAGATGAAACTGCACATTCTCCTTCAGCTTAAACCCGCCTCGCTCTGATTTGATAAAAATGGATTTTTGTTGATCTTCTTTATTGCTGAAACAGAGAATAAAGCTAGAGTCAAAACTGACATTAACACATAAATAACCATAAGCTGGGCAGTCTTAATAGGCATTAAAAACAAACACAGGATGTCTGGAAATTTTATAGTATAAATCTAACAGTTATTACAATTAACAAAATTAAAAGACCATCGAGACAAGAAATAGAGAGCTCTTGACATCCCCAGATGTCAAGAGCTTTCAGGCACTTACCAACAAATGAAAAATCACCACCTTTTAGCCCACTTGAGATTATTTTGATTTACGCATTTACAGTTTACAAAATGATTCCCAATTATTTTTTCTGTCCTCCCCTCTCATGACTGACACCTAACTGAATACATGTTTTGTCAAAGTCAAATTTTAGGGCAAAGGGACTGTGTTCTAAATTAAACATCCTAATGCAACAGGACAAGTGTTTCACATTGAAATAATTAAGACAGATGTTTTACACAGACACCTTTTCAATTCCATGTGATTAGCTCACCTTCCTTTTCCCTCCAGCTTACCTTAGATAAAGCTCAAGTTGTGTATACAGAAATTTAAGCAGGCACCTGCGAGATATAATTTCTGCATGGCAATCATTTAATGCAAGACCACGATCACTCATGTATTCACCATTGATGCATTTTGTTCCTGTAGAAACACTTATTACCAGGGCATCTTTCACATCTGTACCTGCAAAACAAAATATCAGGAAGAAGATGCAATTAAAATCACAAATAATCTAGCAAGTGATCTTCCTGCAGAACCCAAACAAGGCTCCTTTTTTTTTTGTTTGCTTCTTTTGGGAAAAAAAAAAAAAAAAAGTTTTTTTCCCTGATACTTTCTTTAAAGCAAAAGCTTCACCCAGCCATACCCTCCCTGTACCAGTACGGTCCATGGTTCTTGTGAGTTCTTCATGTTGGAGTTCAGAGAAGTTGGAAATTGAAAACCTGCAGGGAAAAATTGCTGCTTCAGGAAGAGTTATTAAAGCCTGAGCTCCAAAGACGATGCTTTTTTCCTGAGCCCCAGGCAGCCAGCTAGCTTCCAGCATGTACCTTCTGGCCGCCTATGCAGATACTCACAGAGACTTTAGAAATCTGAAAGGCATTGATTGATTAAAACAGCAACAAGTTATGGAAGGGTATTAAGCCAACAACAGGAAAGGTAAGACTAGGGAATGAAGAAGTTTAAATACTTAAACCAATGTAAAGCTTATCAGCAGTATAATGCTTCTAGAAGTGTAGTTCTTTGTTTTAAACCATTCCGTACAATAGAACTAAAAAAATATTTTGGGTGTTTGCTATACAGAGAACTGTCTTTATCACACACACAAAAAAAAAGTCAGCTGCATGAAGGATTCAGAAAGACAGGTCAAAATATTACATCCCTCTAGCAAAACACTCAGCAAAAAAAGCCCCAACAAGCCACACTAATTCCTCTGAAGCTCTCGAGGCCTCACCAGCGGAGGCAGATAGCAGCCAAGCCTTGCCAAACGCCTTCTGCTGTCTTCCTCCCACAGAATAGTTACTGCGGTATGGAAAAGCAGAAAAGCACCTTTCAACGCACCCCAAGCACCTAGAGTTGAGGATCCTCCCATAACCACCTGGCTGCACGACAACAGTGCCAATATAAGGGGCACACAGGGCTGGAGGAGAAGACCATGGACGAGAAGCAGGGAGCCACTTCACTCTACAACACAAGGCTGTGCAATGGGGTCATCTAATTCCAGGGGTGCCCCAGACACGTATCCATGCAAAGATGGTTTTTAATTCTGTGTAAAGCTATTTCTTCAGTTAATCAAAATGTATTCACATGTTAATTAAGTCTTAATTCTTTGGTCACGTGGCTCTTCTGGGAATTGTGGACACAGGACTGTAATTACAATAAAAACTTGTTAAATATCACAAAATATATTAAATAAAACTACAGCATGCTCCTCACAGTGCTTTGCATTTGGGGCTAAAATACCACACGAATGTTTTGGCTGTCGCTGAGCAGTGCTTGAGGAGCATCAAGGCTTTCTCTCCAAACCTCCCAAAGGCCAGTGTGCTGGGGGTGGGCAAGAGACTGGGAGGGGACACAGCTGGGACAGCTGAGCAACAGGTGACCGAGGGATATCCCACACCATAAGTGTTGTGCTAAGCAATAAGAGCTCAGGGAAAGGAAGAGAGGACATTCAAGGTTACGGCGTTTGTCTACCCACGAGTCTTCTCGCCCTCCTTCCATTTTCTCCCCATGCCCCAGAAGAGGGAAGTGAGAGAGAGGCTGGGTGGGTGTTCGACTGCTGGCCAGGGTCAGCCCACCACGGATGTCTTGTGACAGAGTTTGGGCCACATCGTCCCTCTGTCACAGTCCTCTGTCCCTAGAGCATGCAGTTATCATCTACCCTAACCAGCACCCTCAGACCTCTCTGCTTTGTGGAGGAGGTCCCTACAAACATCCCCGCAGGAGGAAAGGGCTGGAATTGTCCAAATCACCAAGGGAAGCTGTACATTTATCACCGGTATCCGTCTGACTTGTAGAACTAACTGGGGACATTTCACGACAGGTCCAAAGTGAACGTCCCATCAACGGCTCTGATGGCTTGAAGACAAGATAAATTTTATCCTGAGGAAAATTCAGCAGCAGCATTCAGGTCTCAGATCAGCTTAGGGCAGAACTTCACTGTTTTGGGTGATCTGGCAGAGCACAGATCTCATGCCAGCAATCAGAGAACGCGACATTACTGCTGCTTGTACGTGCACACCAGTGTCAGCTGCCAAAACATAAGCTGCTTTCTTCAGATATTTTTACTAAAATGACTGAGACACAAAGCACTAAGAATAAAATATAGCAAGAATAACTCTAACAAAGTGCAAAACCTTAAAAACTTGGAAAGCAAGCATAATTTCTTACATAATATGACCAAAACCAAGAATGCCATCTGTGTGACCGATGCAGTGAAATTTATTTTAGATTTACTTTCAAAAAGTTGCATGATCAATTTTAAAAGGTACATGTACTTTGTAGACCATGAGTTATCTCAGATGTCTCAATCAGGAAGAAGACAGGAACTCTGTGTAAAGAGAAGAATTTGCAGGTCTAATTTTCCTGTAATTATCTTTAGCCCAGATTTAATTGCTATATTTAGTGCACCTTGAAGATTAAACAGTAAAAATATATTTCAATACTGGTTGACTGAAAAAAGATAGTTTCCTAGAATGCAAGCAGAGCTCTTGTATTTAAGCAGTTAAAATAGTACATTTTTCTTTCTTTACCTGTTGTCATCACAATTCCAGCAAGGACTTTTCTACGTGCATGTGGAGATGTGAAATTTTCTGTCAAATCACTGAATTTATCTACAACCAAGCGTGCAACAGCATCAGCTAAAACCTGTAGGATCACACAGAAATGCGTATTAGAAAATAAAAAAAAATATTTAAAAATTACAGCAGCATTAGGTTATAAAGATTTGCACTTTTAAATGATTGACACAATAAATTAAATGAGTTTTTATTGTTCACTTTAAAAATGGATATTGAGGCATGAGCAGTATGCTGAGGAGGTGGCTGGGTCAAATTTTCAGGCATACTGAGCACTTGCAGCTCTTTATAAGCGTAAGCAGAGCTCTGTGTGCTCCACGTCTATTAAAACAGGGTCAGACAGCCCTAAGCCAAGCATCAAAGTACCTAATGCTCATGATCGTTATGAACATTTGAGGCTTAGGAGAACAACTGGATAGACAGATAAGTCTATGCTTTCATGCTCAAACCTCAAAACACATCATTTCAGCATCCTCAACATTGGACCTGACAAGAAGATTGAAGTGCAAAAACCAGGCTCCTCAAACCAACATGTAAACCTTTTATAACAATTGAATTCATTATCTAGCTATTACAGAAATAAGAACAAATCTGTTTTCAACATTGGTTAAACACTTTCTATTTCTTATTTTTACAAGACATACACAAATTTAGGAATAGAAAATGTTAATGTATAACCCAAAATAAGTTATCTTAAAGTTAGGAAGGATTTATCTCTTTCACTTTCAGGAAAACTTGAACAATAACAGTTATATTGTTGTATCTTGCCAGCAGGGTTAGCAAGCGACGTTGGTCAGGCTGTAAGGAGGGCTAACTTCTAGTATTAAGGAAAACTTCGAAATACCAGTCCTGCTCTTGTTGAATGATGGTTCAGTTCAACACTGCAGCTAATCTCACCTGCTGTTTTTAAGGCAGCTGGAATCATAACAGCTACAAGAGATGAGTCAAGATCAAATTCTTGAATTTTCACCTGAAAAGAAACTGAAAGCCAGGGCAATCTATGCAACAGCATCACTAGCACAGCTGGTTGTTCCCAAAGGAGTGGCTGAGAAAGGCAAGTTACGTGCTAGATGGCATGATAAGCGGTCCCCAGGCTGGCAGGAGAGACAGGGCAGCACGTCCTTGCCCATCTTCCACCAGCACCGGGACCTGCAGCCAGAGAGGAGGAGCAGACAGCCAGGGAGGGAGCTCAGGTCCCTATCTCGGAGCACCAGGCATAAAGTGCTTGATCTGGTTTTCCGTGTGTTGGCACACAGCAGCATCTGAGATGTTCTGGGGTAACCACCTGGCCCACAGGTTGACACATCAGAAGGACACAGGTCCTGTGTCATACCTGCCAGCGCCATGCAGATGTCTTAGATACCCAAGAGCATCCAACATGGTGCTAAACCTATCACACATAAGCAACTATATCAAGACCAAAAGGACACTTGTGGATGAGAGTCTTCTGGTTATGAACTGTCTTTGGGCTCTCAGTAATGGAAGAAGATCACCACTCTCACCCCTCCAGAGGGCCCAAGGCAAATCAACAGGGCTGATGGGCAGTGGCATACAGAGCTTGGGGGCACCCACTTGAAATGGTACGAACTCTTGAACACAATCAGTTCTAAAAACAGACTGCCAGGGTCAAAAGAAAAGAAAGAAAAGAAAAAGAGGGTTTGAAGGCTGCCAGCCTGATTCACCACTTTTTTTTAACAATGCTCATGAGAACCGACAGCCTAGAAATAAGGTAGAGGAGCTCTCAACGTTAACTTCCTTCTGGAAAAGCTTTAGCAGCCAAGGAAGCAATAATTAAAGCTCATGTGTCAAGATTTCAGAGCTCGACAGCTTTTTCCAGAATCTGACTGGAGACAGTGATCAGCGGTCAGTGGTGGTGGCTGAGGTCACATCTGCACCAAGCGTTGGTCCATGTTTTGCAATTGCACAACTTGTAGAGTCAGAAGACTCTCAACATTGCAAATACAAATTTTCTTCATGCATTTGAATGGACTGCAACTCAGAAACTCTTATTAACAGATTGAGAAATTTTTCAGGAACGCAATTTTGCTCAGAGGCTACAAACATGTCTGGTCAGGCACTGATTTTCAAACAAGGTCTTTTTGCTGCTAGACCCAAAATTGTGTTACAATCTACGCTCTGACAGCACCATGACCACGCAGCACAAAATCTGCATTTAATTGTGCTAGTACTTACCTAATGCAGAAAGCTGAACTTCAAGGTAAATACACAAAAGAAAAATAATGAGAGACAGTTTTATTATCACCCTGTTTTTTTTCTGCTCTACCTTACATCATGACAAGCTGGACAGGAGAACACGGCTAGCAGCTGAGAAGCTACCAGGCAATGTAAAATCATGCTGAATGACATTATGATGGAATATCCTAGTGAAACAAACTTTTCCAAGTAGGGATGGACCCGATCCACAGAGAATACATACTTCAGAGAGGCTGCAAAGCCTGCCAGAAAGGCTTGCCATCCAGGTAATAAACAATATGGGTCACCCCTTCTCCAAAAAAAAGTGACCGTGATGACTAGTAAACTGGAGGAGTCTTCTCCAACTCTGAGCTACACAAAAACACAAAGTTCAGCACATACCAGAAATGGTGATTCCAAAATGCTGAACCAAAACCGACCGGTTGCCAAGGATGAACAAAGAGGAACACTTCTTCCAGGACCACCAAACACGGGTAACTCACCACACAGATCCTCAACCTACCCAGCCAAACAGAGGCTGATCTAGAGAGGCATGCGATCACCCATTCCCTGGGGGAACCAGGGCTGGCTTAAGGAGGTTCTCGTCAAGAGGTGGGAAATGAAACTGCAAGGCGTTTCTGGGAAGAAATCCACGGCCAACTTACCTGCCAATACTGCTGACAAAAAGGCTACTTGAACAGCAATTGGGTAGGATGCCTGCATACAGGGTGGACACATTAGCTTTTTCCAAAAGGATTATTTTTTTCATATAATAAGCAAAGCAGAGGAAACTGTGGTGTTGGTATACAAGTGAGAACACAGTGAGTCCCTCTGGGAAAGATGTAAGCTGCCACAGAAGGATGGGATGGGGCTGCATCTCAAAGAGCGTGGAACTAAGCTGCTGGCAAGGAAACCTAAAAACGCTTGAATGAACATGAAGCCAGACACTGGGGAGGGCTGATAAGAAGAACTAAGTAGAACTCAAGCAAGAAAAATGACCGCTAGAGATGGAAACAATACAGAAGAAACTGTAGGGGAGGGGGGAAAAAAATCACTGCCACAAAACAGGCAGATATATTAAAGATTTTTTTATTCTATTTGATACTCAAGTTGCGTGACAACAGGTAGGTGGTGAGGAATAAACACTATTACATGTCTATGGATTTAGTTATTAAGCTGTTGGTCTTTTATAAGAATACTCCCACGATAATAAGAAGAATTGCCCTTTTCTCCCAGGTGGTCTATTACATTAACATAGTTAAGAGTCACTAAGAGCATGGAAGAGATGGGAATAAGGCAGGCTATGAACAGACCACTGCAGCACTGGGAACAAGACTTACTGGCCTAAAATGATGTCCTTGCTGTCCTCATCTCAAAACCAAGGACTTGAAGCTGTCTCCACATCAAGCCCAGGCCGCTGACAGGGCTGGGTAGGGATCCTTCACTTCTCGTTCTGACTCTACTCCCTTTCATATAAATAAATATTAATTGGAACAGAAATTGAACTCGTATCTCACCTTCCCAGTGAGTGCCCTAACATCTGACATGCAGTTTTTCTACCCCTGCTCCTGCATTAAATCATTATTCAAAGTTGGTAATTCAAAAAAGGAAAGACCTAAAATAGCTGACAGTTTGTTCGTTAAGGCATGTGAGCTCAAAGCTATTTTGGGTGCATTGTTCTTTTCTCTGATGAAGTTACAGTGAATCCACTTCTTTTCTACACATACAGACTGATTTTGGTTAACATATATCTTGCAGCAATGTTGTAGCAGAACCCCCCTGACCATCCATGTTTTAAAATATTCTGAAGCTGATGAAGTTCAGGTCTGTCTGGATCTGAAGGAAGACCTTGGCAGGCCATAGAGATCACCCCAGATGAATGCTGGTGAGCACCCGCGTGGTGGAACCAAAGGCAGCAGGCGCAGGGGCACTGCGTGGGCTGACAGCACCCAACTCTCACTGGGGACCTGACCCAAGACCTCCCAATCTTTTGTGCTCTCCTTGGATCTCCAGTGAACCTTTTCAAGCACAAATGTTCTCCCTCAGCTTTATTTCTTCTTACCTTCACAGTTTAGGGCTTATGTGAACTTTCACAAGCTGATGAGCGGTGGCAGTGCCTACAGTAGGTAAAATCAAAGTCCATTATCTCTCCTCTGACAGTGACCAGCACACACAATTCAGAGAAGGTGCAAACGTATCCACACTAATAAAACAGGGTAATTATTTTCTAGTGCTCCAAAGTTTCCTGTATTTATTTAAAGGAACTGCTATCTAGCAGTAGATTCTTCCCCTGCTTATGCAAATGTATCTTTTACATTTCTGCCAATTCCACAGCAATTATTCCAACATATTTCTCATTAATTCCCATAAACACATTCAGTATTATCTTTTTGCTAGGTTTGAATCTGTTACATTCTCATTCTCCTGTATACACTAAGCAGTCTATTGCAATAAACTGCCTAGAGCTCTTCAGTACCTCTGCAGAAGCAGTTTTCCCAGATCTCCGATCATTTTCATCATTAATTTGTATACCTTTCCTATATTTGCATACTTCTTTTATAGTTTCCCCCCCACCCCAGGTTGAACATAGCACTTCAAGTAAAAATAGCCATTGCATTACTGATTCTCACTCCATTCCTTCTGCTTAACATTTTGTTTCAATGTCTGTCCATAATGATATACAGGATAAATTGAATTTGCAACACAATTAGGTGAATGATTAAAAGTATTCCCTTTAGTGGATTTTTTAAAAATTAATTTCATCTGCAGCCACATTGCTTATTTGTCTAAAGCAAGTTGCTTTCTCTCACAACAGTCCAGCTTTCACTAATCTAAATGACTCTATTTTTAAGCTTCAATATTTACAATTCCAATTCTCTAATTTCCACCTCTTTGCATCCTGACTAATCAGCTATCTTTTTAAGTAAACAGTTTGAGGAAATCTGGGAAATATCATTATAAAGCTTATATGGAGGTTTTCCTAACAGAGACCATCAGTGCCCTAAAGAGGATGTCTCCACCAGCAAGTTCCTACCGTCTGATAGAAACCATTTCCATCAGAAATGCCAGCAGCCTGGACCAGCAGACGTCACTGAAAGTCACCAAGTGCCCTAGGGCACACCAGGATGCATGCCACATATTTCAAAACAAACAAGATGAGACTCTTCTTCCCGCAATACATACTTAAACAGTGGAACTTACTGCTACAAAGTGCTGTGGAAGCTAAAAGATTATGGAAATTCAAGAAACAGTTGAAATTCATGAGGGAAAACAATAATCCATCAAGGACTCCCAAATGGAAAGACACCATTTCTGGCTGAGAAAATCCTTGAGACACAAACTGCCGAATGTTAGAAGCACGTACTGGGGAAGTACTGCTATCAATATGCCCTTTTCTCAGTTTTTTCCAAGGCATTTGGTACTGGCCTGAGTACTTCTTTTAGGGACAGCACCATCCCACCTTTGACAGAGGTGTGAGACCCCTCATGGCCTTCCTTGGGAAGCAGGGAGCATCTAAGGGAAAAGAAGGAAAGGAGAGAAAACAAGTGATCTCTGGGAGACTTCTCTCTGGGTGATAAAGAGATCAAAAATGAAGAAATAGGGAAGTCCAACAGAGCATCCGCTGCTCCTGAGATGTCCAAGGATGTCCTCGTACCACCTCCTGAGATGTGCAAGGTGCTGCTCAGCGGCAGGACTGGCTCCGTGAATGGAGACAGCCTCAGCCGGCACCAGCATCCCCTGCAAACCTCCCGCTTCCCAGTGCTGGGGCTGCTGGCAGGGACATGGCACTGGCGACGGGATGATGTGTGAGAGGGAGCTTTTGCCTGGCCCAGTGTGGCTCTTGCTGTGGTTGAGTGCTCAACAATCCTCTTTTCCCCAGAAATCAGATTTGGACTTTGCACTAACAGTTTCAAAAACCTGGTCACATCGACTTCTACGCTTCATCTATAAACACGTGACCCCTTTGTTTTCAGAAGTGGTTTTAAAAGACTGCTCACATTTCGCTGCCTTTTCCAGTTCTCATCACCTACCAACTCTGCAGACCTATGACAAGCCATGCAATTAAACTTTTAAATGATATTAATCTAAGTAAGCTGAAACATGCAGTTTTCTCCCATGGAAAAGAGTAAAACTTGAAGGACGTATTTTAGAGCCCTTGGTACATCCTGTGGCTTAGTGCAGAATACAGGTCACCCCCTTGCGTCGAGGGGTGGGAGGTAAAGAGAGGATGGCTATCAATTTACAAAGTGTAGCTAACCATAAAAATATTTTCTTTGTTTTGGAGAGGCAAGTCCCTATAATGCAAGACTGACAACCTCTTCTATTTTAACACGCTCGCTGCCGAGGTAATAAATGCACGAGGGCTGATTTTTTCAGCAGGGCATTTTTATCCGCTCTGGGGCACATGTTGAGTGACTTACTGGCATTAACTCACTTTCCCAGCAAAGAGATTTTCCTCACCACAGGCACCATTGCTTCGTCCCTCACAAAAGGTGAAGCTGTAAGCAAGCAGATAAGCTTGCTTTGCAGAGACTGGTTTTAAATGTATTAAACCACGGGATCAGCACCTCGATAACCCACTCTACAGACCATAAGATTATACCTATGCCCATTTTACAAGCTGATTTCTGATGTCAACTGCCCTTCTGCACCATTTGATAGCTTGCACGTGTATTTCCGTATTTAATTTCTCCCGGGGTGCCTGCAGCTATTGGGAGGTGTGGGATCACGGATGTGCATCTCAGCCGATACCCACGACCACCTCCGGAGCAGGGATCATCTGTTCTCTCCTCTCGACTCTTTCCACTCTATTATTTTTTCTCACAAGGCACCACAAATTAACACACGAGCTACAGGCAGGTTTTGAACCTGCCACCCAGGCAGTCAATTCCAACACCTTTATTGGCCCAACCACACTGTACTTTTATTATTTCCACTGAGCATTTGGTATTTGGATTTTTCCTCCCCTTGCATGTTTCTAGCTTCCATTTTTTTCCAACCCAGTCAGCATTTTATTTGGTCTATGGGTTATAACAAATCCTATCCTCGTTTACATCATTCCTGTACTCTCCAATGTTTGCAACTTCACCCACTTTCGGATTATCTCCAAATTTAACATCTTTACACATCCTGAGTAAACACTCTGTAAAAAAATAAAACAGCTTACAGAGTTAAAAAAAAAAGAAGATAAATAAAGCAGGACCTGAAAACATTACAAATGCTTAAATCCCTTATTAATCATTAATAGATACCAGACCAAAATCACTAATATGTAACAGACCTTGATATAATTCCAATAACTTGACAGCTAATTATAATTTAAAGGAGGGTAACACAACACAGCGAAGTGCAGAAAGGACGACGACGTCCTGATCCCAAGCTGATCAAAAGCCTCTGAATAAATAACTGACTTTGAATCGGGTCTACACGAGGCAGTACCAGCAACCTCCCCCTTCCCACCCAGCGTATTCAGCAGTACTCCTAAAGCCCACCAGGTTCTCCTCCACACCGCAGCAGCCTTTTTTGGTGCACACCTATAAGACGGGTGAAACGCAAGCTAGCCCTGGGGCATGCTTTGTTATACACAATGTGGGTATCAAGGTCAGTGTAGGAGCACTCGAAAAAATTAAAAATAGTGTTTACGTGGGTTGCTTTTTTGTTATTTAACACTGTACCCTAGGCTTGAAGGCCCTGATCATTCCATAAGCTCTGGGACAGCTATCTGGGACTCAGTCAAAACTTGACAAAGGCAAGGAGCTCAGAAAAACCCAGCACTGCCCAGTGCTCCATCGAAGTCCCCTGAAGAAAAGAGGCTGTGTAAGCTGTTATACGCTGGGCTGCTGGATGGAGAAACAACTTTACACCTCTTTCACGTCTCACCTCTTTCCCACTTCCCTATTCCAGTTCCAATTTTCACCATTTTACTGATTCAAGAACTAAAAACACATACATTACTGGCAGTAAAAATTTTTTCGTGTCTTGGGCCAAATCTACTTTTAAAAGCACAGCAGAGAATGCAGTCTGAAATTACTGAATCTACTGAAGGAATCACAACTACCTGAAATAGCATGATCCTAGATTTGAAAATGAAGGAAACATTCATCAATAATGCAATAATTGTGCAACATTAAAAAAGAAAGCATATAGGAATTTCTAAACTATGCATATTCTCCATGCATTTTTAGAAAACAACATACTAAAAATAGTCACAACGTCTTCTTATACTCTTTAACCCTACTTTATGAAATCAGACCAGTATCTTATAATTTTAATGAAATCTAAAACAATGTTTTTCAGATAGAAAAGGTCAAAGCCTTGAAATTCTCATAATAAACAGACAGAAAGTTGCAAAAAAGTCACAGGCAAGTATTTTAATTTAGACAGGCATATAATATCATTAAAAAGACCCGAGAGACGCAGTAGAAAGAGGGTAGTCGAACAATCATTACTGTAGTTTGACTGGGGAGAAACACAAGCAAGCAAATAAGGGAGAATTTTTCTTCATTGAAAAAATAAAAAATTACTCCATCCTAGCTACTTTAAATTTCTGGTCAATGTCTGGTATGTTTGATACTTTCCCTAGTTCATTAATTATTTGATTTAAACTATTTCTCATCCAGATTTACTTGCCTAAGTAACTCACATATACTTATTAACTAATTTGATTAGAGCACAATCCTTTAGATGACAGCTATTTAACCACGCATCTTGGATATATGCACTGCGAGTGTGTCATTTATTTAGACCCTGGAAATACGTGGCGATTGCATCAGACTCACTTAATCTGTTCTTGACTTCCATTATTCTGCTCTGTGAATGCCAACAATTTCAGTTTGCAGAACAGAACGATTTTCTTCTCTGCTAAAAACTGTTGTATCAAATAATAATTTTACTTAAAGCAGGAATTCTGACTTGAACTCCATCTAAATCTTGCTGCCTAAGACGAGCAAGACGCAATTCAACCTTTCCTCAGTACAAACCACAATCCAAGCTGGCACTGCACTGGGCTTAGTGCTCTCTTACATGACATGATCAAGGCTGAAAGCAGCAGCAACAAAGCCTCCTCTGTGTCCAACAGAATACAAAGAGTTCATGCAATTGTCAGAAGCCAGAAGTGGATACATCACCTAATACATATATACATATATATATATATGCACACACACATCTACAGAAGTGGAATAAACAGCAGAAAAGCTGTTCAAGCTGATTCAATACGCATGACTTGGCTACTCTTGGTCATCACCCAAAGACATCAACAAAACCCAAAGGGCTTCTCACCTGTGGCAAGTGTAACTGGAGCCCCTCGCTGGGAATGGGCTGTCGAGATGGGGTCTGGTCCAGCTGCATGTTAAACAAGGATGCCAGGGCCGACTGAGCGGCCCGAGCTTTTGCCAGCTTTTTATTCCTTCCCGAGCCTTCAAAAGTCTGACCGTCCACCGCCACAGCCATGACAAAGTTTTTGGCGTGGCTCTCCCCGCTCTCCGAGAGAAACTCGTACTTCAGCCCTGGCCGCAGCTCGTTGAGGATCATGACGGGGTTCTTCCCGCTGGCGGAGGGGTAGGGCGATGGCACGGGGAGAGGCGACTGGGAAAGGCTGCTGGCGACGGCAGATGACGGCAAACCGTAGTCCCCACTAGAGCTAAAGGACCCGTCCCCATTGGACCCTAAGTAAAACGAAGCATCGGAAGGGACCGGCGTTTCGAATCCATTGAAAAGGGTGTCGGGGAAGTCCGCTTGGTCAGAGGTGAAGTCCGTGTTGACCGACAGAGTCCTCCCCATTGCCAGGTGCGCTTCCGAGGCATTTGGAAACTGGACAAAAGACCGCAGAGCCTTCTCGGCAGCATGAAGCTTAGCTTTCTTTTTCGTCGGGCCAGATCCCTCAAATACCTGCCCGTTGACTTCAACTGCCATCACGAACATGGGAGCATGGACCGGCCCCGTCTGGGAGAGGAGTTTGTACTGTAAACCAGGTTTAATCTCATTAAGTTGCATCAGGGCATTCTTTGGCAGAACGGGGCCAGGCGTTTTCTTCCTCTTCTTCGGCCGAAATTTGGAGTGGCCATTGTTGCCCTCCTCCAAAGGACGCTTTCTGCTGCTGCTGCCACCGCCATTGGAGAGCTGCGTCCCCTCCCCGGCACCTTGCCCACCGCCGTCCTTGGGGGGAACGTTGTCCACGTTGCGGTTTTCTTTAACATCAGTGCTGCTCGAACCTGCGGTGCCCAGAAAGAGTAACTTACAATGCCTTCGTTGCAGGATCTTGTAAATGCAAAATTTATAGATTCCTTTATCTCTCTTTGTAACTGGTTAAGTGATGTGTGCTCACAGGTTAAATGTTTTGCAATACAATCAGAGAAAATAATAATGCAATACAACCTCTCGATAATTCAAGAAATAACGCACTCAAGAATGACTTTCAAAGTCTGCACTTGATACAATCATATAGCAAAAAAAACCCTGCAGCTCTTTGGGGTTTTTGCATTTAAATCATGCTGGAACAAAACTTTTACTCCTAAGTTACATTTGGCCTGAAAAATGCTTTAAACCAGAAATATAAGTTATAGTAGCATATGCCTATAAAACAAAGAACTGCCATTAGTAAAATAAAAATGGATGCTTAAGACCAGTACTAGGAGATGGATATTTAATTCTACTTTATCCTTATTTTAGTCATGTTACATTTTTTTCTTAGTGATTTTGTTGCTCAAATTGAGAAATGGCATAAATAAAACCTGAGCCATGAAAAATTAGGCAGCTCTTTGGTAGGCACCATGACTGAAGAGTGTTTGAATGCTTTTGTTTCTCTTTAGCTATTCCATATTCTCCGAATTCAATTCTTTTTTACACCTTTCCTAGATGTTCATTTCACCTCACCCTAATTTGCTTAGGAACTGCAGCTGCCCGCTGTGCCAGCACGACCACAAGACTAATTTATGTATATCCACACAGACTTCTACTAAGAAACCTTATATTTGTCATTTACAAGCTGTTTTGTAATTCCTTGCAAAGTAAGAAAACTGCTGTCACAGCATTACACACCCAAAAATCATGATAAAGATCCTGTCTTAAGACTATGCAGAATACAAGAAGTGTGACAAAAGCTGCGCAATCACAATGATGATATGTTAATGGGGAAAAAAAAGGCATTGTAATATTAATTTAATTATTTATTTTCTACAGTAGAAAGTTGGGGTAATGATATGTCAGAGGTATATTTAAAGAATTATATTTGCTATAACTGCAAAGACCTCATTTTTACCCTGATAAAGAAATTAAGGAAATTAATTATATGTGCTTTATACTGGCATTTGTGAATGAAAAGGCAAATTTTCTAAGTCAAGTATTTCTAACTCTTCTGTTCCAAAACTTCAAAATATCTATATTACGTCTACACTGAGACTAGGTGATAAATATTAATTGAAATGAGAGCAAACCAAGGTGGAAGCTCTTTTTCACAGTGACAAATTTCAGCCACATTTCATGTCTTCCCTAAGAATCCCCTACCATGCACACATCACTTCGCCCAGGTTACAAAGCTGATGGAATGGTTACTAAATTTTCATTTATAACATCCTCCAACAAAAGCTCGATAGGTTACTCCTTTCGGTGCTCGAAGAGAAAAAAAGAAGAAAAAAAAAAAAGATCAACAGAAAAAGCCAAAGTAGGAATACATTTTGATAAATCACAGTAGCACAACAAAGAATTATACGGTACTGAACATTAAATTCCAGTCAATTAAATTCAGTCAAGAATGAAACACTAAATATTCTGAAGCATTTCATTGCTAGAAATCTGCTAAATTTAATAAAGTATCTCTTGTAATGTTCAGCCACAAATTATATTGCCTGCAGAACATGTGCTAGAGGGCCACAATTGTCAATACACAGTGTTCATACGTATATAGTCTTTTTTTTTATATATATATATATACGTGAAGGAATCCAAGGACAATAGAGTGAATTTTTAAATCTTTCCTTACAGAGAGTTTCTTACCTGAAGCTTTAACTCCAAAAATTACATCTCATCCAAAACACCATTTTTGGAACATTGCTTTTACTAGTGGCACCAGGAATTTGCTATGAACCAATATGACTTTTAGGCTAAACAGAAATCATTAACACTAATTAATGGCTTTGTTTTTATCATTCTTTCTATATGAAGACTACTACCAGTGCCTGTGGAAGGCACAGAAGGAAAATACAAGTTGAATAGACTCCAGCTGAATGTAAAAAAACCCAACTTTTGCATGTAAGTACAGCAGCTGGAGGAACACCTTAATTCATCTCATGACATCGGTAGGGGAAACGATGCCCTGACAGAGAGGGGGGAACTTGTAGGAAGCAGGAAAGAAACTTGCATGCTTACCTTGTCTCAGTAAGAAAGAAGGGAAGAAAACTACTACTTGCCTGAAAGACACTAGGCTTGTTAGCTTTGGAGAACCTGCAGGGTGGAAGAAACTAGGAGAGAAAGCAAGCAGGGAGCTAACAGCCTGAGTCAAACCCAGAGACCACGAAAAGTAGGCAAGTTTCTACATCGTGGAGGTGATCCAAAACCAAGCCTTGCACATGATGGAAAGAAAAAGACTTTCCGTGCGTACCAGAAGGAGCTGGGTTTGTTTCAACCCACAGACTTGCTGGACTGCAAGAAAGAGCAACTACTTCTCAGGCTGAGGGTGAAGACGTGCTTTTGGTCCTTTTCTTTAGCCTGTCCTGCCCAGCAGTAGTGAGGTCATCTAATTACCTTAGGGCTCGAGAAGATCTGACAGATTAGTCAAAACATAAGATTAGCTATCACCACCTGTTAAAGTCAGAAAATTCGTCTCATTTAATCTTGTCCATATTCAGACATGGAGTAACTCCTGAAGCCCAGCCTCTCCCTGCTGTTCAGAAACAGCTCCCCCTTTTCCAGGCATCTCACCTTGTTAGAAAAGTTAAGAACGGCCTTACAGCTCATCCTCACCTCACCCACCTCTCTGCCTGTGACAGGGCCACCAGCAGACCCCAAGAGAGGGTATCAAACCAGAGCAAGGACACCGCAGCCCTTCCCCAGGGCAGCCTCTCAGCCTGCAAAGAGCCACAGCTCTGGGCTGTCCCAGAGCATGGCAGGGAGCCACCAATGGGTTCCCCGCCCCCCCCCCCCCCCGAAATTTTTCTAATTGCTTTTCAAGACCCCATAAGCTCTTGGTATCCACAATGTCCTGGGCAATGCGTTTCACGATTTCGTTACACACTGCACGAAAATATCTCCCATTGCTTGCTTTGAACCCCCATCTGCTAGTCTCACTTAATACAGCTATTGTTTTTTATTTGCTGTTTTTTCAATTTGATGATTCTAATATTAAACACCCAGTGCTGCACATGATTTTACTGATCTCTAGTATTTCAACCTCGTCATCCTTCCTCTACACCCCAGGGCTCTAACCGTCCCTTTTCCTGAGGTCATCCTCTTTTTCTCAGAGCAGCTCCTTATTTCACCTGCATGCTTTCTAACACGGGAGGAGCAGACCCACAGCTGGATCCACTGTGTATTTGCTCTTCTTGCTCTATTCTGCAGTCTTTTTCATTCTGGTAATACGCTGTTTTAGAGATCGTAAGACTTTGGGGAGTCTCTCACTCATTCCGAAGAGAATGAGGGAGGGCATCTTCACCCCCCGAAAGCTCTGTCTGATTCAGGAGCCCATCATAGCTCAAGCTGGGAGCATCAGTACTCAAAAGGAGCAAAAATTTTGTTGCTCTAAAGCAGACATCATGGCAGTCGTGGACCACCACTCCATGCATCTTCTAAAACCAGTTTAGGTCATTTCAAAGTCTAATCGGTCTGATCTGGAGACCAGTATTAAGCTTTGTGCTGCCAGCATCACAGCTAAAATAAGGCAGGAAAATGAGAACTGTGAATGTTAAAACACTCTTAGAAAGTATAAAGCGTAGGAGAGCACTGTCAGGAAAAAAAAATTACCATCTGAATTATAAAAAAACCTTCTGCGTTCAGTAATGGATGCTCTTCATTATCCTCCTTTCTTTTTTATTAAACTTTTATTGGGGTTGACAAGTGACCATATGGTAACGTCGTACACCTTGCCTCAGAAAGGTTACACAGTCTTGGTGGATATCCTAACATATCCAAAAATCAAGAGGTTTAAAACCAGCTTAATCCTAGATTTTAAATACACTTTCAAGTCTATGCGTTTTCCAGTCTTTAAATAAGTTTTCAAGGAATGAATGCTTTAGAGAGTCCTTTGAGGTCCATCATGGCTGCTGTGTATTCAACACTTTAAAGTAGCATTAATACAGATATAAACACTTGATAATGGGATCCTCTTTTCTTAAACATTAATACTACCCATGATTTAAGAATAAGACATTTTTCATAAGACTAGCTTATTTTCTAGTCACTAAAAATAGTTGGCAGCTCTAACTACATATTTGACTGACATCTGTGGAAGCTACCTTAGTAAAAATCATAGCTGACAGTATGACAGGCCAACAACTTCAGTGGAAGAAAAGTCCTGCCCCGAAATCTTGTTTGAGAGGCTTACAAATGCAAGAGCACCCGAAGAAGGAAAGAGGCACAGGAAATTTTCATGCCAGTAAAGAAAGAAATCTGCCATCCAAGTGTATTGGTTTATTTTTGGTTTTATTCCCTGTAATTGAAAAGTGTCTGTAATTAAGATGCTTCATCCATTGGGGAACTTTCATTACCTGCTTGCTGAGACACAACACTCTCCCTGCTCTGTCTGATCTGGAGCACACTTAATTAAATTTAGATGACTCTTAGCTGAACCGAAAGATGTTTCTAGCTACCCCTTATACTGCTGCTCTCATTTACTAGCCTGGGGCAATTCTGAAGAAGTAATTTTTTCATAAAAAACAGGCAGAAAAAACCATGTGATTTCTTCTGAACATCTTTTTAGAAAAACAGGGAAAATGATAAACGAGAAAGGTCAGGACAGCCACATTCTAGTGTCCCAAGCGTTCCGCAAAATGCCCCACTTCTCCCTTACCCGTAAGGTAATCAACAAGGATAGGCAACAGGGTGAATTTACACCTAGCAAATTACTTCTTTCTATTGTATTGATGGTTCTGCAGGGCGCTCTGATTTGATGCTGAGATAATATGCAGATAGGCTTCAGGCACAGATTCCTGGGGCATTCAGAGTGCTGCAGACATACCCTCCATGCAAAGCAACAGAAAACCAAATAAAAACATTCTAAAAGATATACATATCTTTCCCCAAATCTCTTGTAACATCTTCTCTATGTTCAGTGGATAAAGCAGGAAGACCTTAAAACCTGAAGTCTGAAACATTGTATTTTCTCAGGGATATTAATGTAACCTCATCACTGTCTTACATTTCAGCTGAACCAATACAATTTTAATTCTGGCTTCTGCAGAGCAATTCTAATTATGCAACTGCAAGCTACAAATATTGCATATGCCCACCTTCCTTTCCTGTAAGATACTTCCCCAAAAAGCAGTTACATAAAATAATAAAAAATTAAATAGGCAACTTCTGATACCGCACTTCACAATCTTAAAAGATATAAAAATACAGAAAGATAAAAATTTTTTAAAAAATCTTTGCACGAATCAAGGTAAAGAACTTAAGAATTTGAACTTTGATTTCTCTCCCCCCCAAATCTGATGATTTAACATTTCAAATTCATTTAACATTTCAAATTCATGATGTTTGTGTGGGCATACAGATACAAGAAGGTCTTCTTGCACCTTCTATTAACTGGGCTCATCCAAGCAGACATTGTTATCTGTAGCTTCCTTTCAAAAACATGGTACAGACGACATCGCTAACATACTTCTGGGAGACAACTGCGGTTATATAAATGTATGCCCCAAACCTCTAACAACTCCATGGAGCCTCCTGACACGCCAAAAAGTTCAGTGAATGGTTTCCCATATTGATGCACCAAAAAAATTGATGCACAAAAAAAATCCCAGAAACAGACAAAAATTGAGTATTTTGCTTAAGGACACTTACAGAATGCCCCTGTAAAGAGATGATATTTTCTCCAGCTCAGGAAGGCACGCTCAGATATACTCCTTATTGAGATAAGGGGATGTTTTATCCAAAAATTATCTTATGTGAATTATACAATTACAGCTCTTACTTTTTTGAAGTCCTCCTTAGGGACACCACTTTCAGAAACAGCTAAAGCATCCATCTGAAGTAATTGCTTTTATACCAAGGAAAAGAAAGTCTTAGCAAGTATATTCCAGTTGAGTTCACTCTTTCAGTAAAAGAAAAAAGATGCATTCTAGCCCAGATAATATTTTTAGGGTGGTTTTTTTGGTGGGGGGAGGTAGGAGTGTTGGGTTTTTTTGTGTGTGTTTAGGGTTTTTTTTGTTTTGTGTTTGTTTTTGTTTTTTTTTTTTTTAAACACAGTGATCCAACTTCTTTATCTGCCAATAAAAATTTTCTGTACCCTGGACTTGTGCAAAGCATTTGACACTGTCCCGCACAACATCCTTGTCTCTAAATTGGAGATACATGGATTTGACGGATGGACCACTCGGTGGATAAGGAATTGGCTGGATGGTCACACTTAAAGAGTTGTGGTCAATGGCTCAGTGTCCAAGTGGAGACCAGTGACGAGTGGCATTCCTCAGGGGTCGGTACTGGGACCGGCGCTGTTTAACATCTTTGTCAGCAGCGTGGACAGTGGGATTGAGTGCACCCTCAGCAAGTCTGCCGACAACACCAAGCTGTGTGGTGCAGTCAACACAGTGGAGGGAAGGGATGCCATCCAGAGGGACCTTGACAGGCTTGAGAGGTGGGCCCGTGCAAACCTCATGAAGTTCAACAAGGCCAAGTGCAAGGTCCTGCACATGGGTTGGGGCAATCCCAAGCACAAATACAGGCTGGGCAGAGAATGGATTGAGAGCAGCCCTGAGGAGAAGGACTTGGGGGTGTTGGTTGATGAGAAGCTCAACATGACCCAGCAATGTGCGCTTGGAGCCCAGAAAGCCAACCGTATCCTGGTCTGCATCAAAAGAAGTGTGACTAGCAGGTCAAAGGAGGTGATTCTTCCCCTCTGCTCCGCTCTTGTGAGACCCCACCTGGAGTACTGCATTCAGCTCTGGGGCCCCCAACATAAGAAGGACATGGACCTCTTGGAGCAGGTCCAGAGGAGGGCCATGAAGATGATCAGAGGGCTGGAGCACCTCTCCTTTGAAGACAGGCTGAGAGAGTTGGGGTTGTTCAGCTTGGAGAAGAGAAGGCTCCGGGGAGACCTTATAGCAGCCTTCCAGTACCTGAAGGGAGCCTACAAGAAAGCTTGAGAGGGACTTTTTACAAGGGCAGGTAGTGATAGGACAAGGGGTAACGGCTTTAAACTGAAAGAGGGTAGATTTAGATTAGATATAAGGAAGAAATTCTTCACTATGAGGGTGGTGAGACACTGGAACAGGTTGCTCAGAGAAGTTGTGGATGCCCAATCCCTAGAAGGCCAGGTTGGATGGGTCTTTGAGCAACCTGATCTAGTGAAAGGTGTCCCTGCCCATGGCAGGGGCGTTGGAACTGGATGATCTTTAAGGTCCCTTCCAACCCAAGCCATTCTATGATTCTATGATCTCCTTCAGACTGAAGTACAACTCTTCTGCTCCAAAGCCTCCTACACTGCTGGGCTTTGTCAGCTTTGCCAGAGATGCGCCACTTAGCCACTGTCACTTAGGGGAAAAATAAGCACATTGTTATTATATCATAGACAATTATTTACAGTCAGGCACAGCACATCAGCATAGCAGCAACAGAACATTTCTCTCATTCACAAAAAAAAGATACTTGAAAGGCCAATAACAGTAAAAATATTTTCATGTTTTAATGAGAACACTTTTCCCACAGGTTATCAGATCTTAATTATATCACAGAGTTAGCAACCTCGCAGCACTTTGCCAGTGTATGCATCGAGGTGATCACTATATTTGACTATTTTTGTGCTTAAATGCACTTTAATAATTCAGTAGCTCAGGGCTGGAACAATCAGCATCTAATGAGCATAATCAGCCATGCATGACCTGCAGGGAGCTCTTCTAGCTCCTCCTTTTGCTTTTCCCTCCTCCATTTCTGCCTTCCCTCATTTATTTCATACACTTCAACTCCCCCTCCTTCATCTCACCCCTCCCTTCTGAATGGTCCCTAACCCGCAGCATCGGCACTATTGGTATTCTCCTTCTCTTCTTCATTGCTGGTTCAAAACAGGAAAATATTTTGTTTGACTGGTCAGTTGTTGGAAGAAAAATATGAGACACAAGGTATAACCAGACTAGCATATTACCATGTGTATTTAAAACACTCCTAATGCAAAAGCTCCGATTCACTCTCCTATACCATATTTTAAAACATACAAAGAAATAATTGTAATTTGTGCTTCTGAAGTTTCTTCACAGTCCTCCCTGTGCTCGTGAAAAAAAGTTGCCTTCAGAAACAATTATTGTTGTGTAAATAAGCACATCTTACTCATGTTTTCTTCATCATCTACATCCATTGTGAAATACTTTTGCTGGTTTCTTGGCTGGCGGAGACTGCTTCTGTCTGGAAAACAGAGAGTGGGATATTTAAACTTTAAGGTACCAACATACAAGGTAAAGCATTAAATCTCCTTTAAAAGCAGCAGCATGGGCACTGGCTTTGCTTCGGGCCATCCACGGTTTTTGCTCAATTTTCACATAGTATTTCCCCAAAGTGCCCCAAAGTAACTGAGGTGCACTCTGCAGAATTGCAAATTTGACAAGGTTTGCAAGAATTTGGGGTTTTGTATGATGAACTACAATATTTTTTAACTGAAAGAGTATGTAAACGACTTTATCTCACTACTATTTTTTTTTTAAACTCCAAAATTATGTCAAATCCACTCTGCAGATTAGCACACAGACAATTCAAGCAGTCAAAACACTGAAGATGCAGTTTTTTACCCAGCACGAAACCAATGAATGTCTGTTTGGTTTGGCTGAATCCTGACCCAAGATCCCTCCTAAAACTGAGATGATCATCAATGACAAAAACATGTGGCCCCATAACAGGTGAAGGACAGAGTGGGTATTGTAACCCTCTCTCCTAAATGTGGATTTTCTTATTAACTGAAACATTCAGATGATATTACATATAGGTTATCTGGCTGTGGGGAAATAGATTTTATTTACCACAGGGACTTCCATTTCAAGAGAGACTGATCTAAAGGTGAATATAAGCATCTAACATGCAAAATATATAATCTACCTAGCATTTGGTTTGAAAGAAGGCACCACTTTTACCCAAATCAAAAGCACTAATTTAAGGGTGATGGGTTTGTGGTTTGGTTTGGTTTTGGTTTTTTCATTATTCCAGTTTGTTTTTTCCTGAAAACTAATCAAGTACATAATATCTGTTGCTTTCTAGGTAATTGCTCCAATCTCATAATGCCACGAGAGTGCTCCAACAGGGAGCACTGAACCCCAAAACCATGCTGGGACTTACACTTTTAAGAAAAGATCCATTACTACAGTGAGGAAAAAGTAGTGGAGCTTTAATAGGCTTCGCATTCTTACACCGGAGTGGATCAAACCATGGAAATTTGTCTTTTACTTGCCAATCTGTTGTGCATCTGCCTCTTAGCTATTCTCAAGCATTAACACCTAGGCATTGCACTTTCTACGTTCTGTGTTGCAATATTTTTTTTTTTTAATAGAATGCATTCATTTTCTGCTGATTCTTTACCACAATTAAATGTTTGGAAAGTACCTGAAGAGACTAAAGTCCAGTACAAATGCAAAATCATTCTGTGATAACCTAGTCTTGTGTAACATCTGTAAACTTTGATTCCTTTTGCTGACAAATTTGATTAAATTAAGATTGAAGTCCTACTTTTAAGTGTGTCTTTGAGTCTACTCCAAAACTGTTACGAATAGTCCACAGCAATCACAGGGCGAAACTTCAACCTCCTTTTGTTATTTCCAATAAAATAATTGCCTCCCAGCAGAATTTCAGTCTTTTACTTAGCTTACTTTTACCATAGACAGTATCAATTCTAATTATGCGTGGACATTTTACTTACACTGTACATATCTTAGAAGTTAACAACTGCATGGATACTTTCCGGTAAGTGTCCAGGATACTGAACACTCGGCAGAAGAAGCCATACCCAATTCAGCCCGAGGCTGTGGTCACATACGCCATCAGATAAGGGAACTGATTCTCACCACCAGTACATCGCTACTGGTACCAGTAAAAACACCTGGGCGCTGTGGCTGGGAAGAAGAGAGGCACGGTGATGTCTTAAGAGGACACTGCCAGGTACAGTAACGCCTTGTGAAACCAAGGGCTGAGGCTGCAGCTGGAAAGGACAGGGAGAACGGGATGGGAAGCAGAGGTTGTTTGTGCCTTCAAAAGCGTGGGAACACTGGAAGGTAGGTGGCATAAAAGACTATGCTTAGTTTCATACTGCCGTATGGGCTGGCAAAATTTACACCGCTAAAGCAAACACACTCTGTTATATGAGGTTTTGCCCTTCCCTCAGTGAGGACACACATCTGTGTCTTTCATCCAGCTGTCAACATCAAATATTTAGGAACTTCAATGCTTTGAGACTTCTTTAAGTGTCAGCACTGGTGGAAATCAGACAACAGGTCAAAAGTTATCGAGAAAAGGAACCATATAAACCAACACGATCACTTGATAAGGTTGACACAATAAAATCAACACTCATTTTAACATAGCCAAATGCCTGCTCTGTAACAATTGGATTTGTTCCATCTCTCTTCCCACCTCTTGTGGGAAAATCTAGCTTTAATTCCACTCTACTTTAAAACCGTAGTCAGCTTTAGCTAGTAAACAAAATGCAGAACTTTGCACTGATGTTGTTCTTAATGCACAGATTGCATACTGTAGTAATTCGAGTGCATAATATGTAATTACCAAGTTTTGCAAAAAGAAACTAGCCATTCCACCCCTATTTATTATTTTAGACAATTCATGCAAAGCATGGTACAAATCCAGAGTCCAGTCCTAAACACCAAACATAATGAACTGCATTGTTCTGTTTTGTTCTTTTTTAAGTCAGTTTGGTTTTATCTTTGCTAACATAAGAGGAAAAAAAAAAAATCCCACAAAAACTTCCATCCAAGAATGAAAGATATGTAGGGATACAGAAACAAATAATACAGCTAATTGCTCGACAGTAGTATAACCCACAGAGATGATGCACATGCAGTCCTCCTCCAGCACCGCAGCTACGGAAGCAGCACTAATCACCCCTGTGGTCCAAACAGCTGGCTGAACCATCGATCTACTGATCAACACAAACTTCATCACTCATCTGCCAGGAGATGACTTCGGGACAGGATAACTGCATGACTTGCCCAGTGAAACTGTCACTTCAAAAACAGGTTTTTGTAAAACTGCAACCACTGGCACATAAGTGATTAAAATGTAAATGTTAAATAATATATGTTAAATGATATACATATTCGAAACATCAAGAAACTTGTAGTCCAAAAATAAATATCAGATACTGAGAAATGAAGAATGACGTTAAAATATACATATAGATGTGTAAGTTTGCAACTTTAACATCCATGCTAAATATTGTTATTCAGTAATTTAAAACAATGAAATCTGTTTATCCTCAACTAAACAAATCCTCAGCACACTAATGTTTGGAATCTTCACAGCTTACTTTTCACAGCAGGAGCTAAGCAGCTCTTAGTGAAAATGTAAAATGTGCCTTTAGCAGTGATTACACTAATTAATGCTATGCCTCTAATAGTAGAATGAGAAAGAAATACATCTCTATGTTTGTCACCATTTCACACACAGTTTCAAAAACAGAGCCCACATGCCTGCAGATATCCTGAATTTCCTACCACCACTGCAAAACATTTATGATCATCCCAGTTTGTGACCTGAACAAGCATCTTTGCTCAGGCAAGACGATTCCTTTTCACTCCCCAACCCCATCTGGAGAAGACACCAATTTAAGTAACTAAGAGGATTCTGCACAAGCAGGGAGGAGAGGCAGTGACAAAAGGTGCAAAAACACACTTCTGAGCACAATGAAGCTGTTCAGATTCCCCGCTAGCCAGACAGCATAAACTCAAGCAGATCGTAAATATATGACAAGTAAGACAAGCAGTAAAACTCCCCGCTAATTTTGTCACCAGCAGTGCAGAATTTCAAGGGGCGCAGAACTAAAATACTTGACCCACAGATACTACTTCTCCACTTCTCCTGAGACTCCCAGGAGCACCTAAAACAAATCACAGAATTTCCACAACTTTTTTTTTTTTTTTTATCCCAAAGACTATGTACAAAATAACTATTTAAACTGCATCTTACATGCATCAAAGCTTTAGGTAAACTGTGGGTTTCAGAGTGGCAATCTCTCTTGCGTGCCCCTGTCATCATTAACCTTGGGCATCTCTCTCACAACTGGTCACCATCCTCGCTAAAGCAGATGGACAGAGGGAGGGGAAAGGATCATGCAAATCACATAAGCCTTTTCCCCTTAAAGAGATTAGAAATTCGAGCAGAACTTTTGCTAAACGGGCTACTTTTATTTGTTCTATAAAAGCTGCTTAAATTTGCTTTCCTATTACCATAGAGAAAGCCTGATTCCAATCCTAATTAACTCTGTACTTATCAATAAGGCTGTAACTCTTGGCATACTAATATTACCATCAACCAGATTATCTATTATGTATATTATGGACAGTATTACGCACAGTTATGTATAGCATTAACAGGAAACGTTTCTCTACAGTAACAGAAGCAGCAACACTTATTCTGTGTAGATACACAGCTCAGATACCACAGTCAACATATATTTATAATCTAGCTGTGCTGAAAAAGTATAAAAATTGTGTCTACAAAAGGTGAATTTTTTTTGTGGGCTACAATAAACAATGTTTATGCATTATCATGAAAGCACTGGTATTTTATTTCATCGTGATAATGCATAATTCATGACAACCAAGCATGGACCAAAAAGGCATTTTGGAATCAGAATCAAACTCCAACATTTCCATAGTGTTACTGGCCTGTTGTACACCGTGCTGAATTTGAGAAAGGGATGCTCGCTTGTTTTCAAACTACCCCTGCCAGTACCGTATATTGTATGTGTGTACACAGTATATCATGTAAACTACATGTACTTACTAACCACATCTGGGGTTTTAAAACATACAACTGAAGCAAGTGTGAAGACTTAATACACTTTCCCTTGAACTGATTAGCAAAGACAACAAAAACAAAGTGATAAATAATAAAATTTTAACTATGAATCGAAACCAAAGCATATTTATTATTTAAAAAGCAAGCATTTCAAGTATGTTTGAAAAAAGGTGAGATACTTATAAAAGTACTGCATTCCAAATGATGTTATGTTTTCCAAGCTTGTAAGTATCAGTTCAGGATAAATTTTCCTTGAAAATAAATTAGTTAATTATTAAAGGAAGGACCTGGAAGGTTGTTGAAAAATTAATTTTCCTTTTGAGTAAAGATTCTTTCCACAATTATTTATTCCAATGCGTATGAAAATAAAATACTCCCAAGAAAATAAAATGCTTTAAAGGCTTTAGGCAGTTGAGATATTCCTGAAGACCACAGGTAGCTTCACATCAATTTTAAAAAGTCCGCACCACCACCACATACACGTAACTGAATAAAGATTAAAAGTGTGAGCAGGTGGCTGGGAAATTCTTATCTGTGGCCAGGGTCAACTGCAATTATCACTGTGCCAGGCCACAGAGATTTTGGGAAAGTGAGAGCTGATGCAAGTATCAGGTCCAAGCCTGAATTAGAAGAAAAATAGGAAAAGGTTAGCTCTCCTGATTTATCGCCCTCAGAAGCGTGATGCCCAGTGGTGTTCATCCCTCACAGCCCAGACGGAGTGTCACCACTCTCCTAACAAACACGGTTTTCAAAACTCACATTTGCTGCTGCTGGAGGGAGGGTAGGAAAACAGCCAAGTCTGCAGCACGGGCCAGGCAGCTGGCACAGCAGCCGCCTTGGTCTGTGTTGTTATTCGGATGCTTAAAGCTTAAGTATTTATTAAGATAAGCTTTTATACGGCTGTTGACTCTAAACACAAATCTTGGTGCTTTGCTAGGTAGGCTCAGACCTGGCTTAATTTTTCCATTAGTTTTAGCCTTGGTGATTATTTTTGAAGCACAGTATAAAGAGACTTTTTTCCCCCTCCCAGGAAAAAAAAAAAACCAAACACACCAACCCAACAAATAAGCAATGTTCTTACTGAAGTACTAGAGCTGCTAAGGAAACATTTTACTGTACTGCCACATTTGCATTATATAGCATCAGCATAATTCCAGTGTAACAAAGGGAAATTAGTTGACTGTAATCAACAGGACTTGTAAATAATTGCCACCTTATTTAGCACATCAAACCAGCTCCAGTTACTCCTGCAGCACCGCAGCACGCTCAAGGACAAAAGACTTTGACAATTCACGTTTGAATTACTACAGACATGATCAGCGAGCTACCTGAGCTGAGCCAGAAGTGAGAAACGCTGTACGGCTGCCTCACACTGCCGTACCAGGGATAAACCCTCCTGAGGAACTGGGTCTGGGCTCAGCACCACATCCCCACTGCTAAACATCCTGTTCCTACAGCCTGAAGTAGAGGAAAAGCAAGATCCTGTCTGCTAAAAGCATAGGTAAACAGGAACTCCAGTTGCATAAGTATTTGTATAAATTAAAGTAGACTGTTGGTGGCAATACTGAAGTTTATAAGAAATAGAATTTACACAGGTTTGTTTTTTTTTTTTTTTATTATGTAAGTAAGTGTGCTAAACAGATTTTGGAATAATCAATTAAGATAAACAGCCAGGAAGAAGGACAGTTGACAGAAGAGCTGTAAGGTACATAAGGAGATGCAATACTAGAGTAATAAATAATGCAGTCAAATGACACTAAGCTGTCTGTCCACATTTTCTAATGAAGCGTTTGCATTCTTTTAAGGTTTAACCATATGTGTTTAAGAGTTAGGCTAAATATATTCTTGGTGAATATAAAGAATGACCACATTTTTTCCCTATCCTTTCCTTATAAAAAAACACACTTGAGAAAAGTTAGTGGTGCTCAGCACTTCCCTCCAGCACCCAGGACTGCAACAGCGGATTACGCCGGTGATGCTCTCTCGCTCACCTGCTCTTTTGGAGAAGTCACCTAGCACAGACACCAGGCTCGTAAGCCCAGCCGAGCTTGGCTGACCACCTACCAAGCCTGTGTCTCCGCCTTGTGCTTTCCCATGCTTTGGTTCCCTAGACATCGTGCTGCAGGCACTGAAACTCATCCTGCATGGAGCGGAAAAGAGGGTTCAGGAGAGCGTATCGGGTTGGATACGTGATGGATACGTGATCCCATCACTACATTTCAACTCAACAATGCACGTTCCCACTGCGTACAAAGCCATGCACACACTATCTTCCCAGGCAGGGAAGAGCTAGAAAAAGAATTACTAACAGATATATAATATTTTAGTATACTAACAGATACAGATTCTTGGTTCACGGGCTCCACAAGCATCCATAGACTCCTCCCTTTACATGGCAAACAACCGCTCTACTGATCTAGACTGACCCTACTTGACCCTACTCTAAAACTGTCCAACCAAGGCTAGGATTTGACTTTGATGCCTAAAGCAAAGAGTAAAGTACACTTAAAGTCTCTTTTAGAGCACCAGGGGTGGGAAGCTATGCTGGGAAGTTGTGTATTTTTCATTACAAACCCCCTATCCCAAGCACATCACTACCGCAAGAAGACAGCGTGCATTTTGTAGAAGTAACACATCACTGATTACAACAAACTTTAACAACCACCCTCTTAAAGACAAAAATACTTTGAAGAGGATGAATTAGATGTACTTATTAATGAAGTCCAAATAACGTCTACTTTTCCTAGCAAATAACATTCAAACAGTACGTATAACATGTAGGAGACAGTACTTAGCTGGGGCAGAGAGAATGAACTTCTCAGCACTTTTTGTATACATATTAATTAGGAGACTAATCTTCCAAACTGTAGTCCATGGATTTTTTTTATTTTTCACCTGGCTTCCAGAGGTACAGGATTAGGTAATTTAAAAAAAAAAAAAAAAAAAAAAGATTTTTAAAATCCCTTCCATATAAAATAGGGCCCAGGGATGGTTTCAGAAATTGGCAGTAGATTTTTTCAGAAAAAGGACTCTGAATTCAGGCTGCTCACTACAGAAGAGAGCTTCCTCTCTTGCCAAGGCATGCTTGATTACTTCTGAAATCATTAGTAATTCAGTTATCATTTCACTTTGAAGAAGGAACAGCGTTTTTGACTTCGACCTTCCAAACTTTTATTCGAGCAGCTTTCATAATGCATCAAAACTGCAATAATGAACTCATTCACTGCTTGTAAGTAATCCATTTAGCAACAGACGTCCAGAAACCTCTCAGGTCCTACAGGCACAAAGTCTCTGCACTGCCTCAGCATCAAGGTTTGGGAATCGTCGGTGGCATCTGAGCAAGGACAGCTTCCAAAAGGACTCCACTGAAGCCATGCATTTGCCTCGGACAGCAGGTGTGAGTAAACTCTCAAGTTTTATTCCTAAAAACCTGCGCCGGGATAAGTGACACAACTATAGTAACACTCTCTGAAAGCACTAGAAAAACTTTTATTTTGGAAAAAAAAAGTAAGAATAAAGGATAAAGCTTAATTGCTGCTCAGAGATTTACGGAGCTTTCAAAAATAACAATAAAGAATAATTGACATAAATATTAGTTAACTGATTTGGTCAGTGCATATACAGCATTTTATACATAGAATAGGACTGCGGAGAAAGCCTGCTCCTTGGCTGCCTGAACAGCTAAAATAAATTCAGGTTTCAACTGTACTATGCTGGTGTAGTAGCAGGGATTTTTGCTTTTAACATGGAGCAACAACCCAAAATCCAGCTGTTAGCTAAATACACTCACTGAAGCCAAGTGATTCTGCATAGCAGCACACTCTGCAATATTTAGACCACAAGCAGTACTGCAAAAAGCTTTCCTTTTCTAAATGCATTACATGCCAGCCATGTCAAACAGGAAAATGACATCGAAATGTATTCTAATGTAAATGGAGTAATGAAAAAGTAGAGTATATTTACACTTTTAACACTCTCCTGGTTTTGAAGTCTCTATTTCCCATAGAGTATTTCCAAAGATAGGAAGAACACCAGAAGTACTTCAAAATGTACTAGCCAACACAGCTAGCCAATATTTGCTTTTATTTCTCCAAGAGCCTACTTGAAAGATTTTAAACTAAAAAAAAGGCTATAGCCTGCCTATAGCAAGTACACACTACATGAGTACAGAGAGAGATACAACCTGCATTTCTTTTGTTTGAATATTCTGTATATTCACTGCACAAAAAAAAAGTTGTGAAGGACTCTTAACAGCTATATTGGTTTATCCTCATTGAGGAAAAACTAGATATACCTTGAAAGAAAAATTTAGCTGCTAAATTTTATGTTTTATGTTAAGAGAGAATGGCATACGTGCAAAAAAACATAACCCGACAGATAAAAGAAAACTATTATTAGAAGGGAGTAGAAGTCAGAAAGCTGCAGCTTTAGAGAAGTTTCATATTTGTTAAAAAGTACTCTCCTTCTAAACTTGGAAAGCTAAGTGAAATAAAACGTTGGGAGATGCTGAAGGATTCAAAAATATTTTTTTACCCTATAAATCCAAACAGAAAACACGGAAATTGCCCTTATCAATGAAGGTTCAAACCTCACCTGAAAGCTTCTACATTCACAACCCCCGCCCAGTACGTTGTTTTGTCTGTACAGCAATTAAAACACTACCTTTCCGCTCCGACCGTTTCTTCCTCCTCCGTTTACAGCGCCGCCGGACCGCGCTGAAGAGGGTCCCCATGCTGAGAGTCGCGGCTAGAAGAGATGCCATGCACACACCTACAGTCCACCACCGCCAGCCCGCCTCGCCAGCCTGCTGCACCCCCGCACTCCCTCCTAACGAGGCAGCGACGTATTCCTGAAAGGAAGGTTACCCCTGCGTTGCCTTGCGCTCTCTTCCCCTAGCCGAACCGCAGGATGTGCCGCACAGTCCGGTGAACAAAGATGAACAAACGCTGCAGCTCGTCCCCACACGCCGCAAGAGGCACATGTGACAATTAACCCTTCGGTATGTGAAAGGGGCAAGGAAGGACAGTTTTCTTAAAAGGACGATATCGAAGACATCCTCTACTGGGTGTGGAAAGGCAAATTTATTTTTATTTTGTCATTAAAAAAGGTGGGCAACTCTTTGGTGTGGTTTAGCCTTATACATAACTCAGAAACAAGGAGCGACATAAGCAAGGAAACGTTTATACATCCTAGTGCATGAAACCAGAATGCCTTCAGCATCCTTTATAATTGCTTCTCATGTTCTTAGTCATGTATTTCACACATTGCCTAGAAATGCACAAAATATATTTGTGAATAGCAGGAATACACAAATATGCAAATCTCAAAGAGCAATGTTTCAGTCACACATTTTCCATGCCAGGTCTTACCAAGAGACTTCCCAATGTCAACAATAACTGTAGCATTTTCCAGCCTTTTAATAAACAAAAAAGCAACATGTGACATTATCCTGTTTCCCCAATTTGAGCAACCAACCGAACACATGTTCTTCCTGTGGATCAGCAGCACAGACTGGGAGTTGCAGCTATCCTTTAATCCTGCCTGTAGATTAAACCTCACAGGACAGAAAACATCTTCCAGCAGGGGATGTTTGCAGGTGCAAGCTCCACAGGTTTCTTCAGTGTGTTACTAGAGTGAGGAGACTTCTCTGACAAGTCACCTTCACCTGCTCTCAGACCTTCATTTCTCAGTATATCAGGCCTTGGCTCTGTGGAAGACAGCACATGATCAAATCTGGATAAACTCTGGTAGATGACTTAAATGCACCATCATATTTTGACAACTAGCCAGGCTGGCATTTTTTGAAAAACATTGCCACTGGCATCTTAAATTAGCAGTACTTCACTAACCAAAACCCACACTCAAGCTCACCACTGGGATTGGGTTGAACTGCTAACATGGAGCCCTACCTCTCCGCCTCCTGTTCCCTCTGCTGGCACTTGTACTCCAGATCCCAGGTAACAGCTTTTTCATCTCCAGTCCGTGATGGAAAGCTTCTGAGATTGAGTTAACTTGTTGACTGAAATTATTTCTGCAGGAAGCCTAAGTGCTAAGGGCTGCAAACTTCCCCGCTTACTTCAGAGGAGCTGAAGTTCTACTTCAGCATCTATGTTAATGGACACTACTTCACTGAGGATGAAGAAATATCAACAGGACCATTCATGCTCAGTTTACACAACTTAAAAAGAGGAACTTGCCATGGTGGAACAAGCCACCAATGCCACAGTCATGCTACCACATGTTCACCAGCATCAAGAAGCCCAGGAGGAAATGAGTCCCATCATCATCTAAGACCAACTCCCCAAACCAGACTTCCCTGGGGCAATAAGGTGTGATCTTCCTTTGCAGCAAACATAAGGTCAGGCGTTTTCTTATGCTTCCAGCATCTCTCCTTTCTTTACTAAATACTGTCCGCTTTGGCTCACAGACCAGAGACACGCTCTGGATTAACATAGCAACACTTCTCCCTTCAGGGAAATGAGAAATAGCCTTATTTAGAAGTGACAATAGTCTGACATCAGGCCCTGCAATGCTACATCCCAACGGGTCTACATGGTCACGGCAACATTAAGGCAGTCATCAAGGAAACCCCAGTGAAGCTCACAGCTCCAGCGTCAGCCTGGGCACTAGCTGTGCATGGGCAGAGCGCTTTCCCATCTGACCAGACCTAATTTAAGACTGAAGTTAGTGGTTCTGTGCCTCACTAGTTAACAGTTTCAGGCCAAGTTTGACATTTAAATCCACATTAAGCTGTGCATGACGGGGAAAGGACAAGGAGGGTGAGGTATCTACATCTACACAGCCTCGAAGGAAAAGCACCATTGATACACAGAGAGAAAAAGGGAAAAAAAACATTCCTTTTGTTCCTTTGAGCAAACAGCATACTTTGTAAAAAGCAAAAAAAGCACCCTGTGAAACCACTGAGCTCTTTACCATAATTATTCCAGCTGTTGAAACTTTTACCACCTTGTTCTCACCACAGGTGAAAAAGATGTACATAACAATGTGTATTTCTCCTTCCCTTTCAGGGAAGTGTTGCTGCATTAGGTAATGAAAGTTCAAAAGCAATTTTGCTTTCAACAATTAATTTTGCCCTAACCTGCCAGAGATTTGGTTCACAGGACTTGGTGTAGACTGAAAAAAGACTCCGCTGGCTCACCCCTGTAGCTCTCCTCTCCAAAGCAGCTCTTGCTCTACTGACTACTGCTCCCGAAAGCAAAGCGCCTCTGGGGTATGAGAATCAGGAAGAAGATCTGAAATAATTTTAACTTGAAGAATGACAGCTTTCAATAGAGAGGAAAAAAGTCTCTAAAATCTGACTACTGACTAAAGAACGTACACAATGCACTTGGGAGAGAAATTTAGTGACCCACTGCATTCATTTGCAGTTGGCACATTAACAACAGTTTTAGGAAATAAAAAAATATGTAATCTGTAATATGCATGAGATTCAATATTCAATATCTGAAAATATATTGCAAAGTCTGCATGATTAGAACAAAGGCAGTTAAAAACTGAATGCAAGGAGGCAAATGCGACACACCAGAACAAAAACGTGGCATTCAGTTTTAAAGTGTACCTTGGAAGCAGTAAATCCCGTAACATCTTGTATTTCACAGATTCAACGCCCACAGAGGCATCAAGGAGAAACTGGACTGCCTGGACTGCTTCTCCAAAGAAAAAGCAATTCCCAGAGGGAATTCAGTTACATACCTACACATCTTGAATACTTCCATCTCACTTGCATCACTGAATTAGGAACACAGAGACACTAAAGAACAAAGGTGTCCTCCATCAAAACCCCAGAACTAACCCAAGTGAGACCAGAGGCTCACTTTCCATCAGCAAGACTGATGGAAAAGTTCAGTAGCTTCTCAATTCTCTCCTCTACCACCTAGATCGCTGGAACAAAGCCAGCCTAGGTTTCTGTGGATTTACGGCTTGTGATAGATGGGGTTTTGTGGCTAAGTATTTGCGAGTTCCACCTGGAGACCCTGTAGCTGTGGCATCTGCAGTCCCTTCCCATCTAGGTTCCCTAGCACCAGGAGGCTCGAGGTCATGCTGCAGCCCTTCTGCCAGACACAGCACTTAGCAAGGTCTCCTTCACCCGACACTCTTCACAAAACTCATAGGAATAATCTATCATATTTTTAGGTACCCACCAGACTCACTTCAAATAAGATAAGTTGGAAAGCTGCTGGGAAAAGGAGAAAGAGGACAAAAAGAGTTTGATCACAGAAAACAAAAGAAAGTCACTACTACTTTTTTTCTTTTTTAAAATATATTGCATGAAAATCTCTATGCACCAAAAACATCTTTGCAAATCTCATTTACTTACAGATTTGGCCACTATTATCAGCTTACTTTATACAGTCTTTGAAGAAATAGTCACACACCATATTTTGTAAGCACTCTGGTTTGTTTTCCCCGCATGCAATTCATGTACTTTTCAAGCACAAGGATGGCATTACAGGCCAACAGCAAGTTTTCCTTCGAGTTTCGTGTACTGCAGCAAGAATGAATATAAATTAGCAGCAACCGCTAGAATTTGTAAAGGCTAATTACAGCCTGAGCATTTGCTCAGCACAGCAGATCTCAAAACACAAAGCTGCTGGCTGCACACCAGAAACCCCAAGAGCTCTGATACCATATGCCTCAGCTTGCAGTTCAACTCCTCAGGTGATTAAGTCTGCTCCAACAGCACCATCTACTGTTACACCACATAAACAATTGATTTTACATCTATTACTCCCTTGACCAAGGAAGTCTAGAGCCCAGTTCCAAATTAGAAATAACTTACGATGTTTGCAGATTTATTCTACAGTAAACTATTTTGGAACATATATTTATTATGAAGTTTTGTTCTGTATCCTTCTTACTGGCTTACTTTGAGGACTGAACATCTAATTTTAATGTACATGATTTCTGAAGGACTCCTCAAGTACCCATGACTGTCAGAAATGTATTTAAGATGTGCTTCCAAGGAAAAAGTGGTAACCATTCAGAGAAGAAAACTGAGCAGCCTAGATCTCCCAGTAAGTAACATCAGTATTTTCATCATCATTTAAAAGACAATAGATGCAGTTTTGCAGTGGTGCTAAGGAAAATAATAGCTAATTGAAAAAAAAATCTAAAATAATTTTAAAGGAGGTTAAAAAAGTCTCAAAGATCTTGCAGTTATTTTATAAAAAGAAAAAAGCATCATGCAGGTAGGGTGATACTTGGCATTAGGAGACAGACTTACAAATTGGACATATTTCCTCCTTTCCCACCACAATCAGTTATCAAGCTCGGCTCAAACACTCAAACTCTCAAGTCCTACATGCCAGCTTTGCATTTTTATTTTATTAATATGGATTGGATACAAATTTGCAGTCAGAAGGTGTTGTGGTTTAACCCATCAGGCAGCTAAACACCACACAGCCACTCACTCGCTCCCCCCCTGCAGTGGGATGGGAGAGAGAATCGGGGGGAAAAAAAAAAGTAAAATTTGTGGATTGAGATAAAGACAGATTAATAGGACAGAAGAGGAAGGGAAAATAATAATAATGATAAAAGAATATACAAAATAAGTGATGCACAATGCAATTGCTCACCACCCACTGACCGATGCCCAGCCAGTTCCCGAGCAGTGGTTGCCGCCCCCCAGCCAACTCCCCCCAGTTTATATACTGAGCATGACGTCATATGGTATGGAATATCCCTTTGGCCAGTTTGGGTCAGCTGTCCTGACTACGCTCCCTCCCAGCTTCTTGTGCACCTGGCAGAGCGCGGGAAGCTGAAAAGTCCTTGACAAGGGTAAGCACTACTTAGCAGCAACTGAACCATCAGTGTGTTATCAACATTCTTCTCATACTAAATCCCAAACACAGCACTATACCAGCTACTAGGAAGAAAATTAACTATTCCAGCCAAAACCAGGACAGAAGGTAAGTAATTTTCTGTAGCATGTACGTCAACTTGATACAGTTCGATATTTCTTAACAATATTTTCTCTATTTTCAAACTGTACTGATCCAATATCTTTGAAAGGGTTTAATGTACAAACATAAATAAAAGTTATATGTAAAATAATAAATAAAGTTTTAAATAACTCTTTAAATACATTAAGATGAATTCTCTCCTCCAAGTTATGATCTGAATGCATCAATCAGAAAACAAAGAATCTCGATAGATATTTGCAAATATAGTCTGCTTACCTTTTTAACTATTAGAGACACATGCTGATTCTGCAACCTGCAAAAAGAGGGAACACAAATACAGTTAGTATTGTTTTCTTTTACAAATTCAAGTGCATTACAAATGGCAACTCCTGACCTTAAAAGTGACAAATTTCTGATTCTGCATGTACCCAGTCACAGAGCCAACTCCCTTGTAACCCCAGCAAAGAACAGGGGAGAAACAACTCTGGACATATCTGGTTGGGGGGAGGAGGGGGCGGAATCAAGACTGAAGCTGCTTAGTACTTGGGGCCAGGAGAAACATCCCAGAGGTACAACAGCTACTTAGCAGAACCCAATCTGCAATCTCTGCACCTTCCAGCAGAAAGGGTCAGCAAAAAATTTGGCCAATAATGGCTTAAAACTAAAATCAACATCTGTTTTACCACAGCCAACTTATCCTGCAAGCAAATCTAAAGTTGTCGTCTTGTTAGAATTTTTTTTTTAATTTAGATATTAAATTTTATTTTTAGTGGTTGATTTTAATCCATATAAATGACACCTCACACTACAAACCCCTTTTAAAACACTAGTTTTTTGATACCACTGGCATCAGCTTGCATTCTCCTGAAGTGCCTGCAAAACTGGAAAATCCCTCAACTACCAGCAATGGGGTAGGAAAGAAATGGCAGATGAAGGGTAAGAAGGATACAGGATAACAGGAAAGACTAAGGCTACAAGAAATTGTCTTTTATTTCCATAAATATATATAAACTGCAGGGCTGTTCAATCAGGAACAGATGGTTTTATTTTTACAGATAACCTCCTCATTATAAGAAAATATTTATGTGATTTTATCAATGTGAAGATACGCTATTCTAAAATGGCTCAGCAAATCACAGAAGCTATTTCCAAAGCAACAGAGTATTTCAGTCCAGTGGCTACATTCTGCAAAAATACACGTGCAGTCCAGCAGTTGATCGCAGTGGGGACACCACCTGTACCTGTAAAGGATTTTGATATTTGCACCTTGAAATGACAAAAATTGTCTGCTGTTACACTGCTTACAAGAGGGTGCTGACACCCTACAAAAACTTTCACTAAATTTAAGTTATACAGCATGCACAGCACAGCTATGGACAATACAAACTGATGGATGCATATATCGTATCTTAAACTGTTTTGGTCAAGTTAGACAAGAAGGGATCTGACACACTATTTAAAGTCCATATAGTAGGAGATTGCATTAATGCAATCTTGGGGTTTTTTCAAGGACATTTCAATTTCCCAACACTTCATGGCAGCATTTTCCAATAATCCAGAAAAATATGCCAATAGTATATTGGTCTTACCACAAAGTAGTAGAAATGCCTAGAAAGCTCAACGCAGTGTCAACTGAAGTCAGCTTCCCACGCTGCAATGGACTATACTCAAGCCCATCAAATGGGGATACAGTATTTACAGCATGATGATTTATCATTTCCTTTAATATTTTCCCAACTTAGTATACCCATATCCACCCAAAACTCTTCCAAATCCTTGGAATATGAGCTATAAACTATGTGCGATGTGAAATTCCAGTACCTGTGGCAACATCCACCAAAAAAAACCCAAAGATTTCTTTTAAAATGAGTTTTTGATAATTCTCATTCTACACGGGCATTGCTTTATTTAAAGTTATAATTAATCCTGAGACAACACACCGCTAGTAATTTTTAACTAAGTTTTTACATTAGTATAGCCTCAAGTTGTTTTAGAAACTGTATTCCTTATATGCCGTATCACCCCAGTCAGAAATTCCCCGAGTTTCAAACAAACTAAACAAACACAATTCATGCAATTTGGGACTTCAAATAAGTTTACCACTAAGTGCAAAAAATCCTTATATATTGACAGCTGCAGACAGTTTTACAGGGTAAGAACCAGCCCACAGGCACGACGCATAAGGAACAGTTTTACAGTAAAAAAAGGTATCTAAAAACATATCTACAATGAAAATCCAAACGTTTATTTTCTAACTCTTAGTTTTCTAGCTGGCAAATCGCAGCAGTCCAAGTCCATACAGAAGGAGGTGAGCGGCAGCTGGCAGGGCGGGCAGGCAGGGTAGGCACTGCCAGCTTGCCCAGACGGGGCTGGGTGCTACTCCTGCAGGGCACGGTCACGCTGGCACCACAGAGCCTTTGCCCACCCCCAAGACACTACATTCATCTGCTCACCACCAGGAGAAAATGCTTATTTTAATTTTTTTGTTTAAAAAAAGCACTTATGTTTTAATCTCATTCAAACTGGGCACGCCATGTCGTTTGCGCTGGGTTTTTGTAGCGGGCAGAGCCATGTGTGCAGACACCTGCTCGGGGCTGCGAGGGCGTTCCGTCAGCAGAGGATCGCTCTGCCCTGAGGTTCTGTGGCTCCCGCACCAACGTCAGCAGAAGAAAAGGCCCCCAAGAGCCAGCTTCCAGCCCAGAGCCCGCGGTCCGGCACTAACCCCCTCCGCCAGCAAGCACGGGCTGACGAAGACAGCTTCGCTGCTGAAGGACTGTGAGCAGTAAAGAGGGGCGGAGGAAAAATTGAGACTTATAACACCTTAAGCCAGTAAAGACGCTAAATGGGAAAGAAAAGGAAATAATATAAAAAACAGGAACAAACCTCTCGTCTTCTATGCATCCTACCTGGCTCTGCCTGGTGGCAGATGGATACCTCAGGGCTTGCTCAAGTCATAACATGCCTCCCCACCACCTTTTTACAGGGAGACCGGTGTTTGCCTGCCGGGAGGGGCTCCTCTAGGAGCTCAGCACCTCCCTGCAGCACCTCCACATTGTTACTTCCCAAAAAAATCAGTAAACTAATTATGAATGTCAGGAAACAGGCCCTGAAGACAGATGTGCACATTGCCCTTGTTGGTATTTGCTTCCCTCGTGAAACTACAATTGTCACTTTAATACAGGTTTATCCTCCTACCACAGACAGGAGTAAAATAAAGAGTTCAAAAGCAAGCCTTAGAAGATGAGTTCTTTTTCATCACATGGCTGGAATAAAAACTAAAAAGCAAAACAAATGGAAATCAAGCAACTTCCAAACAGCTTCATTTCTAAAAGTGACTAGTGAGTTTATTCACCCAAAGAAGTTTGGAAACACACCCCACGTGATTTCTCCCAGGGCAGCAAAGGATACTTGAAACTCATTTGAAGAACACATCATGCTGGACATCTAGGACTTTCTGAAAATACTAACTTTTTAAAGCTCAACTGAAAACATTTCAAGGCAATGAGAATCAAATCAGAGATCTCGATAACTAACTTCATTACAGAGACTGCATCTCACATGTATAAAACAGCATCTCTAGTTTCTCAGAGGTAATCTGCTGGCCCTTTGAAAACTGCCTTAGCAGAAAGGCACTGAGAAGCGCATCCAGCTAAAATCTTGAGGTCTTCATTGGTCAACAAATAGTACTAAAATCTTTGAGGAAAGAGAAACATTTCAAGGCTCTGCTTAAGCAATGAAGATCTCCTTCCTTAAAGGCAATGAAGGCCTCCTTGGCTTGGCGGGTGTCCTGCGACTCCAACTACAGCTATCACTGCCACCTTGCCTGAACAACACCCTGCCCCACCCCAGGAGCCACCAGCACATCCCAGGCCCATCTCCTCCAGCCCAGAGGAGCAGAGGCACACCACCAGGCAGGGACGCATGTTATGAGGTCAGAGGATGGGACGCCCCATCCGGGCTCCTCCATGGGAGGGCCACAGCCCCAGGTCCCAGGTCCCAGGCGTGACACCAGCAGAGGAGTCAAGGGGAGCAGGCACCCTTGCGTTGGGCACAGGCGCAAACACGTCCGTGTTTCCCTCGGGTAACTGACAGCGATTTTCCAACGTAATTTAAATTTGCAAGATGCTAGATGCATCGATTCAGTTCTGTAAGATTTTGGGGAAAAAAGTATGGCCAGTCACAGAGACCTCCAAGACACCCACCCACAAGGAACAGGAGGTCCCACCTCAGGACACAAACCTGCAAGAACCACCCAAACGCAAGGTAACTATCTGGAGGCACTCACCACCACCTGTGTGGACAGGACAAAAAAAATGCTAATTCCAATCTTTACATACTTACTTTCCCATTTATTTTACTTTTCCAGTGTTGAAAAACACAGGTAAGCTGCCGAGGCACCTCAACTGCATGCATCCACATGACAAAAAACACAGGTATGTTAAACCCGGTGTCATCTACCCTTCCAATTTCAATGCTGGCTCAGGAAATAACACTGCTTAGAGGTGGAATGCCAACTGCATTGTTCAGCTCATTTTTTGCTCAGTTTGCATCCTGACACAGATTGCGTCAAGACATTTCACAGAGAGGTCAAACAAGAAACTCAAAAGACAGTGTATTTTTCATGCAGACACAGCCACGGTTTTTGCTAACTGATTTGCACCCTCCCTAGGCACCAGAGGAGCTAGGTTTTTTATTAATTAACATAGACTTGCTTCAGCCTCTCAAGCGCAGATTAAGGCAAGCAGCCGGAAGAAACCTTTACTCTAGTCTGACCTGTCCTCCCTTTCCTCCACTGGGACACAGGCGAGTGCCAACACACTCCAGCTGCAAAGCAAATGCAGCTGATTATGATTTTTTGGTTGGCTGTATTTAATTTCTAGAATTCCTCCCTCCAGGTATTTTTCTATACCATCTTCTTCTCTTTCAATTAGGAATCTTTCCCGCTTCAAATTGCCACCACCAGTTTCCAATGGGAAGGGTGCCTCCAGTTTGAGACCAGCTGTGAACAGTTACCAGGGTGCCACTCTTCCTCTTCTCCCATTCTCCCAAGGAGCACGGGGAAGAGATGCCTTCATGGCAGATTTTGCTCCTGACTGCAGAAAACTATAGAGTTAGCCTGCAACAGAAGACATGACACGTCTTTTCATACACAAACGGAACGAGTCTCTGCCGTAAACTATAAACTCAGTTCAACAGCACAACTACAGAACGGGGTTTTCCTCTGGAAATAGTTTTTTCTATCTAAACATGAAGAAACAATTTGACATCTATGATGGTACCTGCCTTAACTTATCAGACTGAATTAATGAAATAATAGCCCAAATCCAAACCACAACCCCTATATCCCTTTTAAATTGCTCATTTAAAATTCTAAAATAAATTAGGAAAGACCAGCAACCGATCATCATAATGAAAAAAAAATAGTTTAAGAAAAAAGGATACACATGCTGCAACTGGAACAAGCAGGAAGTGTAGTTCATACACAATACAGAGCGGTCAAATGTGTCTCCTTCCCTTGGCGTAAAAGAAACGCTTTTTTTGAACTTACGTATAGAAAGGATCTGTAAGACACTGCAACCAAGTTCACCGACACTTCAAAAGCTATAAAAATTCAGCAGCTATTACGCAACAGGAATCAGGTTAGTATCCATAGGAAAAAGAAGTATGCTACTCCATGAAGTAATATCCAAGCTATTACTGCTTTCGCTGCATAAGGTTATGTTTATCATTTATTCTGGAACACTCAAAGATTCAAACCTGTTCAGGAACAAATACAGACGTAAATTATTTTTTCAAACATTCTCTCACCAAAAATGGTTTCACATATTCACATAATATCAGTAAGGAACTTTTCATTTCTGATTTTTAATTTTGTGACCCCCTACAGTTGAAAAATTATATTAACAAGGTGTTGATGTACAGCCTAAAGCCTCAATATAAAATTTCAATACTGAAACAACATTATTTCAAAATCAAAGATTTTAATGCCACTCCACTCTTCTAACAGGATCACGACATCCCATGTATAAGAGCAGTTACCTTAGAAGAGAATGCAACTGAAGCCAAAGGAATTATTCACATGAGCAAGATTACCATAAATGTCTTCAGGAAAATCCAGGCTTTAATCTTGTTTATCATGATTTCACTATAGCTAATGTTTAAACATTTACATTACTCATTTAGTTGTTTTAAACATCAGTCAAATTGAAATAGTACAATACTGCAATCTTGAGACTAAGTAGCAATTTTGAAAGACAATTGATTTCTTAAATTCCTTTGAAAGTAATTTCTCTGTTCCTTATTAGTACTCTTTAGACAACAGCTACAAGGAAAAGATTAGTCTGGACTACAGACAGACTGTGGATGAGAATTTATGCTAGGGGACCAGCGGGGACAGGACAACCCACCCATCCCACCTGCACTAACCCATTCTGGCGCTGGAAGATGCTCCACCGAGAAAGCTGCTGAAAGCTGTTGTCTCTGCTACAGTAAGCACCCAGGGGTTTCTGCTTAACACATCCTGAAAAAAAATACCTGTAAAATGGTATTTTTTGCATCCTCTTGCATGCTTGTTCTACATACATTCAGCATATAATAGAGGACTGCAAATCTTTCTTCCTTTGAACAACAGTGATATTTTTAAGACTTCAGAACAAGGCAGGCTGATTATTTTTGTTCTTACTTCCTCCCTAGGGCAAAGATAAGATGCACGTGAGCTACCTGGACATTTTGTACCTTAACATTAGACTTCAGAAAAATGCCTCAGAAATCAATGTTTGGTAAAAAGATGCAAAATATTTATCACTCAGTTTAACAGTGTTCAAAACCATGAGATTATGTCCTGCATTAAGGACATACTAATATCTTTTCTAGTCTTTACCATGGGAAGTCACTCTCCACAGCCCTTAAATATTAAGTTTACTGCTTCAGGACCTCCGAAACAATGCACCTTATTCACAGACTTCTACTTTTAAACACAGGACATTTTCTGCCAGGCAGGAAAGCAAACAGCTGCCGTCAACTGCTTCCAGCTGCCCGATGTAACAAGCGGCTGCTGACGAAGCTGGGAGACAGACCTGCGATTAGCAAAAGTGGGGTGAAGCATGCCCATGCCAAGCAGTGCCTTGTAACAAGACAGGAGCTCCCAGACCACTTCTGCAGACTGAAGAACCAACGTGATTTATCACTGGATTTAAAAGCAGAGCATTGAGTGAGACTAGGGTTGCCTATCTACACCTGACAGAGGACAAGTGACATGAAGGAGATTAAAAACCCCTCCTCTCAACAAGATCCAAGGGGCACAGGCGTACCCACACACACAAATGACTGCAGGAAAAAAACATCTCATGCAGCCCAGCGACAGAATTCCATTAATTTTATCAGTGATAAGATTAGAAGGCAACTTGATCGCAGTTATAGTGCCTATATAAAGAAAACAGCAGAAGAGGGTGCTGCAACTTCAGTAAAAAGAGTACACCAAGATAAAATGTACAGGTTGAAACAGGGCTTAACACAGATTTTGTTTGTGCACATTTTGAGCTTAGCCTTTGATATGAATCACGAAGCTAACCATTCTCCATCAGCCTGCAGCTTGCCAACAGCTTCCCCCACTGGGGGAAACAGCGTGAAACTGCATCCGCTGTGTTCAAAAAGCCAGGAAGCACAAACTAAACCAGGGAAACAAAAATCATGGATTGCACGCGTGTACCAAAAAGCCAGGGCACCCAACAGCAGCAGCGAGTACTCTGCCATCCCAAGCAATCATCCTATGTGAACAGACAGGTTGAGGTCACTGCCAGTGCACGCTTTATTATTACAATTTTTTTTTAACTAAATGTTATGCATTTAACATGGGAGGATTTCAGAGCTCTTTAATCCTTTGACTTTAACTTGCACATTAGAGGAACTCCATGCACAGGGAAGTTAAAAGATCACGGAAGAAACCTGAATCATGCTGTTTTCCTGAACAAAGGAGCGGGGCATGACTAGCTGGAAATCACATTTCCAGGTCAGTTGTTTTCTCACTGCTTCGCTATTTATGCATATATACCCATTTTGTGCTCTGGGCAGAGCTGAGGACCGCGGGAGAGCAATGCAGGGACAGGAGAGGGGCTAAGCTCAAAGGGAGCTGGGAAGGGGAAGGGTTGCCAAAGCTGGTTGCCAAAGCTACTTGCCAAAGGCTGCACAGAGCCGTAACTTTTGCCCTTCTCTTGCGCAGGGGATCACTCACATACTGGCACGCACAGCTCTCCCCCACTGTCCGGCTGCAGCTGTTTTCACAGCCCAACCTTGGGGCTGGACCGCAAGCAAGGACTCTGACCTACCTGCGGGCACGCGGTGGCCCTTGCCCTGCCACACAAGGTGAGGAAAGGGGTAGCAAACTGCCTTCATGCAGCAGGGAGCCAAAAAATCAGCGCCTGCATCTTAAATTGGGTTTTCTTCCCCGCAGAGGCCTGCTCAGGCTGTCGCAGCATGTAGGGAGAGCGCATGGCAGCAGCCTTGGCAGGCTGAACTCGAAGCACCCTGTGTTTGTAACTCAAGTCTCACCGACAGTCTGCATTTCCATGGTGGTGACTTCCAGGATTTTTGCGTGCGTGTCTCATCACTGCAATGTTTCTGGAAGAACCAGCTGCTGGACTTCTAAGAATATGAAAGTGTTACCTTTCACTTCTAAAAATCACATTTCTGCTTTTCCCCTACTACAAATATGAGCAGATTTGAAGAACTTCAAGCTAACTTTTGAGAGGGCTCAACTCCCAGTCAGTCTTCTGAGTTTCTGGAAGCCTTCCTTGGGACCTGGCAGTTGCAGCTGGCTATCAGGGATCTCATTAACACAAGACTCAAACTACTTCCAGAGTAGTTCCTTGTGTTATTCAAAATTAAATATCTGTATGTTAAAAAAAAAAAAAACCACCAACCACACTTATGGTGTAAAATCTGACTTCCATCACCACTCTGGTGTGTGGGCAGAGTGTTTGCCATCACAGAACATTAGACATTTTACAGCCACGTTGTGCAGAAACGGTACTTACCACCTTCTTACTAAAGAAATTGTAATACATCCCTGAGTCTGACGAGACCTGAAAGGGAAACGCCGGGTAGAGTTTCGATAGGGCAGGAGGAGAGTGAGAGAGAGGGAAGATGCTGGCATGACCCGGGCACAGGTCAGGAAGGCATGTCCAGAACAGACCCTTGGCTTGCATTACTTGCATACAGAAAAAGGTTTGAAAAGTCTTGTATATTGTGATTCTCAATCACAGCTGAGGGCAAATGGACCACAACTTGTGAGTGTATCAAGATGGGGACTCGAGACTATAGAAGACAATATTGATGCATTACCCCCATAGGCTGAGCTGTCAGTAAGTAACTCATACGCTCAGTTTCATTAGTCTTTTTGAGTTCAGATAAAGTTTGATAAATGCATTTTCAGATAATATAACATATCTTGCTGAGTATTAAAAGTTGCTCCTGATAGCCAAAGGAAATGAGGCTAACGAGAGCAGGAATACTTATGCCTACTTTATCTACCAACTAAATTATACGAAGTGGCCCCAAAGAATCTCCTAGCAAGACAAATCTGAAACTACATATATTTAAGAGGGGAAGAATTAATCAGTCAGTGGTGAAAGTTCCAGATACAGAACAATTTTCTTCTTAGCTTTTGTGTTTGAAAAGTTCCATTAAAAAAACATTTTAAACAATAGGGCTGAAAAAATTTGGTTAAAGGACTGTAAGCTTGAATAGAAACACAGATGTTCAAAACACAGTGAGCTGAAATAACTCACTTCAATGGTCCATATGAAATACAAAATGCTTCTCCCAACTTACAACCAAAAATCCACCTTGCCCTGTGTTTGTGGGCTGTTGAGCCAATGTCCAGCACTGCATAGCTTCCCAGAGCATGGGGATTCCCATACTGCTTGTGCTTTTTTCCGGGAGCATCCCAACCAGCTCAGCTTTACCCAGTTGCAACACCTGCTATAGCTGCGCCCCAGGAGCTTCGCCACGTCTCGAGCTGCTGCAGCTCTCGGTGCAGCCACAGCCAGGCTGGCACTCAGCGGGCACTTACTGAGTTGGCAGATGTGGCGATGCAGTGCCCTTAACCATCAGGCTGTGCTTTTCCCTTCCCAGTAGAGCGAAGGCTGGCTTATATTTCAAACTACCAATATTCAGGTCATCGCAACAAAAACAGAGGGAAACATAAAATACAGTGTTTAAACGTAAAGCTCAGCACATGCTGAAGTTGAAGTTATAATTCATGGCTAGCAGATTTCGTGTCTACAACATACAGCAAAAAGCCCGAATACAGGATCCAGATGATCCAAAAAATCAAAACAATGAAATGGCAGGCCATGAAGATAAGTATTTCTCCACAAAAGCTGGGCGATTCGCTTCTCCAAAGTACCAGTCTCCTATAACCTCATGGGAACTTTGGGGTTGATTCTCCCCTTCATTAACAGAGAAAATACGACTTTTCTGGCTTAACTACCACAGGTCACAGCAAATGCCATTTTCCACTGTAAATAGGTTCCTAGCTAGCCAGTCTCTTGGTTCTTATGCCAAAAGCTGCCCCCTCCCATTTATTTTTTTGGGGGGTGGTTTCTCCACCCTTTGTGCATTTATAGACACAAGTCCTTTCCAAATTCATTAGTTTTCCTTGAAAGCAAGGGTTAGGTTAGAGTAACTTAAATGGTGGTTGCTCACAAAACTATACTATGGTAGTAACAGCTACTAGTAGTCATGTTAGAAAAGAGGGGTGAAGAAATTTCGGTCTTAAAAAAAGGGACAAAAATGTAAGTCACGCGGTTTTTTACTCCCATGAGTTAATCAAATCTAAGTCTTAATAATGGGTGAGAGAATAATGGTATTTCAGTTACACATATTGAGCTTCAGATACTATTTTTAATATAATTTAGAGTAATTACAACATCTTGGTGGGATTTTTTTGTTGTTCCCACATCGGTTCCTCAACTTCAGTACTTCCATGTTTACTTTCATCTGTGTCGCTGTCAATATCTGTATTCCATAGGTAGTGTAAAGTCTATACTGCTGCTGCTGCCATTTGCTGGGATGTGACTTCATTTTGAATTCACGAAAGCGTTTTCCTGATTCATAAGCAATGCAGCCTTATAACTGTGATAACTGGGAGAGCTGGACAAATATTTACGGTGGAAGTTGCAAAAATTATTTTTAGAAGAAAAAAAAAAACACTTTGAATGGGCATTAATTCCTCTATGTATTAGTTGAGCCAACTGTTGAGTAAGACTGGCCAAAAAGAAAGCCTTGCTGAGCAGGAGCAGAAGGAGAAGCTTCAGAGAGGATCATAAGAAAGATGGGGACAGACTTTTTAGCAGGGCCTGTTGCAACACAACAAGGGGGAATGGTTTTTAACTAAAAGAGGGTAGATTTAAACTAGATATAAGGAAGACATTTTTTACAATGAGGGTGGTGAAACCCTGGAACAGGTTGTCCAGAGAGGTGGTAGATGCCCCATCCCTGGAAACATTCAAGGTCAGGTTGGATGGGGCTCTGAGCAACCTGAGCTAGTTGAAGATGTCCCTGCTTACTGCAGGGGGTTGGACTAGATGACCTTTAAAGGTCCCTTTCAACCCAAACTATTTTATGATTCTATACCCCATGAGACCCCAGCAGTCAAACTGTGTGTTATCATTTACTAGAGATCTCAAGTGCATCAGTGAAGCACTGGTTAGAAGCAGGCGTAATGACCTCGCCTAGATTTTCAAATGGCTTTTGCCAGTGTCCCCCCCCTCAAGAAACTGCACATTTTTCGTAATAGTCACCATCATCAGTCAGATGGGGAAGTGACAGAGCTGGAGTTAATACCACTTGTATCAATAAAAATAAATCAATACAGTATTTGATAGAACACCATAATAACTAACTAGTTCTGCAAAGATGATGGCGACTTCCAGAACAAGAGGGCTTAAAAAGAGAGAGGACAGAGTTCTGCCAGAGGGGACATTTAGTTGGGGAAATTTACCAACACAAGAGAATTATTTATACAGGAATTTATCATTGCACGAGGCATGGCAAAAGCGCATACAGGACTCTACCCATCTTTGCCATCTCTTGCAAATCGTTATCATTTCAAAGCAGAAGGCAAATAGAGGAGGACTACAGGGTGATACGTGGGATAGGGAGTTCGAGGGAAGTCTCCCAAGAGCTGCTCAGTCTAAGAGAACAAATCAGAGTATGACTGTGCCAAATACAGCGGGGAGAGGAAAAAAGGGAAGCAATTATCTGTCCTGGAAGGGAGCACTGTACAGAACCAAACGAGGCTTTTTGTATGAAGGCAAGAAATAATCGATGCTTTTCAGGCAGAATTGATACATGCCGCAGATGACGGCAGAGCAAAGACTACACTGGATTAGCCAGGAGCGCCTTCATTTTTCTACAGCCTTTCAGAAAGCATTTTCAGGTGGCCCCAGGAGGAGAGCTGCCAGCATCCCACGTGTGCCGCGGGAGGGCAGCAGCTGAGCGGCACCCAGCCGCCGGCCAGCCCCGAGCCCCCACGGAAGCCAGCCTTCACCTGGGGCACAAGGGGCAGCTCCCCGTGATTTTGCTGGAAATCAGAGCACCGTGTCTCTTTTTTCCCCTGGTTGGTTGCATTTCCACTCCAGCCAAAACCACAGCACTGCAGTGCCATCCAAGCTGCCTGCTGTGGTACGGAATGCTACTGCCATCCTCCCCACTTCACAGGGCACATACATACCCGTAACACCACCACATCCCTCCTCCATCTCTGCCACTTCCCATGCATACACCAACACACACAAAAAGTCTAAAGATTACCCTGTCATAGGTCCCCAAGAATTTAAAAACAGCAAGAGATTAACAGAGGGATGAGCACTGCTACTGTACAGACTATGTTGCATCTGCTTCTGGAACAGAGTGGAAATTCCCTGTTCCTCTGGCACACCGACACAGGTGAGCAAATAACTCAAGATCTACAATTTGCTTCAGGTTCACTACAGCAGAACTACAGAGTGAAAGAGCCATTTAATGCAATCAAGACTGCCTAAGCGATCTCAGCCACCGAAGAAAGAAGTACATCAGTTCATATGTGAAGAAACCATGTTATTAAGCAGAATTTAGATTATGCTACTTTAGTGCCCTTTTACTGTATCTAAATTATTTTTAGACTGAAATTTTTGTTCTGGACAAAGTACTGAACATAAAAAATTATACATATGCATGTATATATATTTCATATATATGCATATACTGCACACATTTTCTGTGAAATAAAGAGGAAGCTATTCATTCAGAAATACAGGGAGTTAGCTGTTCTCTAAACAATGCACTAAACAAGAAACCAAGACTCCGTGAGGTGAAAACCTCCAATAAGAATGCCAGCAGCCTCCTAACACAGATCCAAAAGTCATTTATTCAAAATTATCCCACCGCACACACGTTGAAGTAGTATTCACTACCAATGCTGCCAGAACGATGTACACCTGAAGTCCAGCAAACTGTTGGAGCAAGAGGAGTTTGTATGCATTTTAAGTACCAGCGGATGCAAAAATACACATTCATACTCACCTTCCCGGACTTCTACATATCTAGGGGTTCCTGTTGTTTTCAGACCACTCAGAGGGCTGTGCTGTTTCCATGTTTCACAGGACAACCACCATACCTCCATATCAGAGGGACCTATACAGGTCTCAGAACCATGATCATCAACCCGCCCCAATGCTCTGCAGGCAAAGAGCTGGTTATGGGTATGGTTAAGACTTACACAAGATGATGGTTACAGCTCAACAGCAAGAGCAGCAAATACTTTACAGCAGCAGTGCAGTATTCCATTTTAAGCAATTCACTCACATTTTGTCAGGACAGTCCACTGTCTAGTTGTTCTTCTGGGTCTCCTAATCAGAGCAAGCCTGCAGCTAAATGGACAGTGTTAGTGCTTCCTACCTTTTCCCAGGCAAAGGGACTATCCTGTCCTGATTAATACGCTTGTTTTACTATTTACGTCCCATTTGGACTATAGCAATGTACTGAACCTAGGCAAGAAACCACTAGAAGGTGACAAGGAAGATATGCAAGCCAGGGAGCAGCATGAATACCAAAGCCAAAACATTAGCTAATGCTGAGGAGCTATGTTATGCTGAAAGCTACCAGGAAAACAATTCCTATCCCTACTTTCTACCAATGCACTGTAAAAGCTATGACCTTCAAAATATTGGCTTTTTTTTCTTTAGGATTCAAAGCAGCCTGTTTCATCCAAGCAATCCTATAGATCAGGTGATAGTCTGGCAAGAGAATAACAGTCAATAGCCATATTCCTCAACAGAGCTTTTATTGCAAGAATCCAATGTTGTATTCCTAGTCTCTTCCACATTCACTTAAAGCAATCAAGAGCAACTATTTAGAAAATGTTCTCACAGCTATTAGGGAAGCTTGCTTAAGACTGAAAAGCCAACTTTCTTTTAAAGTAAATCTTTTGAACAAGTTACTGAGGAAAGAACAGATCGAAAGCAGAACAACTCTGAACTTGAGGTAGGCTTATGCTGAAACAGCCAGCAAGGACACCACTGATGCTGAGAGAAGCTGCATATGTTCATAACAGGGCTAGCAAAATCAGCCTCAGAAGTATCATGGTTCACCTTCCACTGAGATCTCACCTGCTGACTATTAAACCAGACTGAACCCTACATGAAAAGCAGGCAGTTTTGCCTAAGAAAAAATGCACGAGGAGGCCAAAGGAAATAGAAAATGAACAGTGGAGTTGGGAATACTGTCTAACAGTGCTGAGTATTATCTGGGCTACAAGAAAGCTAGCCATCATGATCTGAAATGCAATGATAGGACAAGGGGGGGCTGAGAAAAATGTATGGAGTTATAGGAACACTAGCGGAGTTATAGGAACACTAGCTATATTTATTCAAGCTATATTATATTTACTCCATCTCCAGGAAACGTGACCACAGCCTAACGTTCAAAGTTTATACTTCTAGGGTGCTGAAGCTCTCAGCAGAGCGAGGAGTAGATCCACTGAATACAGCGACCACACAAATTTTGCACCTTTGGCAAACGGGGGTGAGCAGCCTACATCCAAAGCAAGACACCTCCCGCTCTGCTCCCATGCGACAGATCCAACGCTGGAGTACGCCGAAATCAGCAGGGCGGAATGAAGCTTCTGTGCAGGCGACAACGATTCCTCACCGGCCGCTGCCGCGGGACCGCCCGCAGTTCGCCGGCGGGACGGGGCAGCCCGCGGCGTACAGCGCTCGGCCCCGCTCGGCCCCGCTCGGCCCCGCTCGGCCCCGCTCGGCCCCGCTCGGCCCCGCTCGGCCCCGCTCGGCACCACGGAGAGCTCCCTCCCTCCCTCCCACCCGGCAGACACGGGGACCCAAAGCCGCCCACGCCCGTCACGGCAGCAGCAGCGCCCGTGGGGCTGCGGGACAACCTTCACACCGCGCCCCTTGACCCCCCCACTGCTCGGCAGAGCTTCAGACCCGAGAGGAGGCGTGCGAAGCTCCTGCACGAGGAGACTGACAGATGTCAATCACCCCCTTAATCTTTTCAAGCCGATCAACCCTCCTAAAAGGGAAAATAGAAAGTTTGCCACACGACAGTCATTTTACTTTCAAAGCAGGAAAAAAACGTTTCACAGACTGTATCTAAGGAATTCGTACACAGAAAAATTACTCTCCGCAGCACCAAAGAAAACAAGCGGGGACTGCACAGTACAAGAAGTTATATGCATGAGGAATGATGCTATCTCCCAAAAATATAAATAAATTATCATCTTGGCAATAAATACAAGCCAAAGCCCAAAAGAACTATATTACTTCCAGGCAAGTTCATTCATAGATCTTACTAACAGTGAACCTGGTTCCTTTATGAACTCAGGAGCAGCAGGAGGAAAAGGATGTAAGAAGATTACGTTAATACTATATTTAAGCATATGTAAGGACAGTGAATGAAATACTAATTATTCACTCACTTAATTCAAAAAAAACCAACCATTTACTAAGAACAGCTTTCAGGGGATAAGAGAAACTAGGCTGCACCAGAAAAAAAGCAGACACAGCTACCGTAGTACTCACTCTCTCTCATTACCTGCATTCATCAGCGCTGAGGTCTACGGAAATCAACTTTGATACAAAAGCACCAACGGAGATGAACTATCCAAAGGCTTTCAGACTAATGCCCCCTTGGCACAGACGGGAAGTATTTCCAATTCATTATCATCATCATGGAAAACAGCAGAGCTGGGTTTAACATAACTTCCCTGATTTTTCCAAAGAGGTTCAAAGACACGGGAAAAATCAGGCTTCACAGACTTCACTGCGATGGAAGGACCTGACAGTACTCATGAAAGAGAGGGGAGGCTACCGGGCTGAAACCCCCACCGGTCTGAGCATGTAAGGTAGGTTACGGAGTTAAGAGAGGATTTTCTGCAATTTCTTGAAAGCTCTTTAGTCTGGGAGACTTTGCCCCTTCGCCTGTACTTTGTCAAAAGTACAGGCACACGCGCTCTCAATCAGGCCTCCATGCTTTTGCTCGAGTCAGCTGTACTTTTCTGTTTCACATTCTTAAGAGCTGCTAACTCAGCGAAGGGTCCCAATTTAGCTTCTGATTAATCAAAGGCTGAACGCTCATTAGCGATTGAGGCACAATCCAACCACAAACTTACAGGCAGCAGACGTGCCCCTATAGCTCATCTCTGCGCTCACCACCCTCCGAAGGGAGCCCAGGCACACGCTCCCACCTCGCTCTGCCATGCAAGCTGAAGCACAGAGGTGGAGACAAGCAGGAGACTGTCAAATTCCCAATGCAAATTAAAATGCTAGTGTACATGCTACAACACACGACTGCCAGGATCACTGGTTTGAGTTGAGCATTAATTTCCAGTTCCACTTTGTTATCAGAACACAGTATCACATGACATCAAACTTCAGAATACCGCTTGGTGCTGGTAAGTGGCAGGAGATAAAAAGCATCTGTACAAATACGACTACAAGAATGTCTGTATAATACACATTAAATCCCAGGAAAGCACATCTGCTCTCAGCACTTGAATGATGACTTCACTAGCTGTAAGAGTACTTCTAACCAAGAGAGGGGCTGCAGCTCCAGAGAAGACATCAAAGCCAACACTGCTGAGAAAATGGAAGTATAGTGCCACACAGCTGCTCTGAAAAGCTTAAGGAGGAAAAAAATGGGAACATGTTTTAGCCTAGCTGGAACAGATGACTTTGGTTTAACGTGGAATATGAGTGTAATTCACAGTTGCCTGTGGCTCCACACCTTCAAAACAGCACCCAGACTTTGTGCAGACTCCACAGGCAACAGGTCCAAGGGGCTGCAAACCTACATGGAGTTAGTGTCCAAAAGGGGACATTCAACTAGATTAAAAGTTTCAGCCACCAAAACTACCAAAATTTAAGTGAGGAAACAACGTTATTTCTCATACAGATTAAGAAGCTTTCATAAAGGAGATCTCTTCCTTGCTAAAACCCCTTGCTAATTTCCATAGCATGGAAAACACATAAAACACAAGTGCTACAAAGTTCTTCCCAGGGTGTAAGCTTGACCAAAGGCTATCAGGATTAAAAAAGTGGGTAAGCACCTCACAAAAGAGAAGTTACCTCCTCCTCCTTTGGTCTCCCAATGTGAGCTACATGTATGTGTCAAGAGCATGTTTTAAAACTTGGGCAGTGGAGAAGGGATATAAACCCGGTTCCCCCATGGAGCTAACTTTATTACAAGTTTCTCACAAACGAAGCACAGTTCAATCATCGGCTTATGTTCATTTTCCTCATTTTTCAGAGACTTAAATATAGCAGTACTGATCCTCTTATCTTTAGATGTGAAAAGCATGGCAAGTCTAAGGACAAAAGCAGTGTTGAAATGTGTTATCTTAGCCTGGTTTTGATCAGTATACATTTTTTCCTTACTATCCTCCTAATAGCATCCAGGGTGGACCACACCAAGGCTCCATCATCTTGAGGCTATACTCTTCCCTCGACAGCTGCGGCAAGAACAGGGCAAGCCTGTAGAGGTATTTTCCTTCACTACTCTCCCAAGTCCCCGGTATTTCTGCTGCACAAATTTCCTGATTTACAGTCCGTACCTTGGCGTTTATATTATCCCTAGCTGGAGTCTTCTGCTTGGGCTGTCCACATTTGTTTTCCAGCTAATCTGCATGCATCTACAAACTTCATTGATGAAAACATAGGGCTGATCATGCTTTTGAACTGAAGATCCTACTATGCTCTCACTGGGAGTCATATAAAGTCTTTTGTTGTATTATTATTATTATTATTATTAAGTACTCAGTTACCTGTGCTCAATATTTGAGGTGAAAAATAAAAACTCATTTTGATTTAGAATGGGCTTTATAAACAAAGTTTTATAAAATCTGCATTTAAAGTAGGAAGTCAAAGATATTTTTTCCCTTCTAATAGTTTCCGCAGACTGTGCCCAAATATTAGACTATAATTAAGCAAGGAAAAAGGCAGTGAAAGTTTAAACTTAAAGACTCATTTGTGAATAAAGATGAGGAGCTGAGTAAATCAACCTAAATAAAAATCAGCCTCATTTTAGATGCACTGAATGCTTTCATCGGAAGCCCTTCAGAATGGAAGAGGCAGGTACTAATTATCTCTGCAAATCTCAAAACTTAAACAGATTAAACGGGAAAAAAATACTTCTGGTTGAAACTGCCTCACAACCCCTATGTAAAAACTTCATTTTCACATGCTACAGCTGACAAATAAAAGAAACCAACGTTTTCCATACTTGCTTGTTCTCTTTGTGATCAAATTTTAAACAGTTCATCTCTTCCCAGAGTTGATATGACAAAATTAATAGCAGAAAGAAGGAGGGAGAGCCATCGGGAAATTAAGAGTGCTAGCACACATAGAGTTTGGAACAATGATAAATTGGCATCAGTATAGTCCTCAAGCCTAATATTACCAAAGGCCCATCACAAAATTGTTTATGCGACTTGAAGTATTATAGTAATAAAGCAACAGACAGCAAGGTAATCAGAGAGTACACCCTGACATGCAGCGCCAAACTCATCACCAAATGAGGAAGACTTCTACTTTCCTTCAAATTCAAAATACAATATATTCCTCCTACGTTTTCTCCGAATGAGAATACTCAGGATACTCAGCATCTTACCCGCAAGGCACAAGATATGGGTCCACGAGCTCCATTCTGTTAGAATCTCTTTAAACTAAAAAATAAATTTAAAAAAAAAAAAAAATTCCTGTTCCAGTACGCCTCACAAAGGAAAAGCCTCAGAAACCGAAATGGAAAAGAACATCAGTATAAGTACCTTAAATTCGTACTGGTGCAAACAGGAAAAAGGCGATAACTCTTCAATCCCCCAAGCGGACCTTCCTTTTGCATCTCTGCCAAAAGCACTGTGCGCAGTGGTTACGTGGCACCTATAAAAGGACATTTTCCCAGACAACTGCAAAAGCCTTTACAGTGAAATTTAAAATCTTCACTCATCTCCCTCCTCCTTCAGCCCCAAGGGGCAGGGTGAAGGACGGTACCCAAAACCTTTTGTTTTCTTCTATCACCTATAACAATGCAAGATTGCTCATCAGATCACTCCTCACCACTTTCACAAAGGAAAGTAAGGATACTCAGCTTCTGCTGGAACTACTTATGAAACTCGATTTCCTGTTTGTCTCCCTACCACAAAGATCCTCTAATGTCTAATAATATATATGCACTCAGCCAACAGCTTTTCTTCCAGCACAGCACTAATCTGGGAATTTCCTCCATGCAGATTCTTGACCTCACACAACTTCTTGGCACTTACCTTCGACATCTCTACCCCCTTGCTGATTTTGATGGACTTTTCAATGTGTTGACCAATTTCATTCAGAGGCGCTGACAGTGTAATGCTTATGCAATGGGAAATCAAGCTCAGAAACATACAGGGGTGGCAGGAGTTCCTGACAAAAACATTTGTGCATGAGGAAATCCTGATTTAAAAGCAGGGACAGCATCCTCACTTTAAGAGACAGAAACACAAAAAGACCTAACCCTACAGCATCAGGGAAGGAATTTCTTCCCAAGGAAAACAAAGCACCATTCCTCTTCAAGCACATAAATAAATTTTAAAAACGAAATAAAATTAAATTAAATTAAAAAACCAACACAACCCACAAAGATATAAAACAACCCACAAAGATTATAAAAGCATAGCACTGTGCTATCAAGTACAAAGGAAAGAAGCTTCTGGCCTCTGAGCTCCCTGGCACTTCCACAGATGCTCGGTATGGCATATAAAAGCTCAGTAACGACCAACTTCCACCAATACACACATAATTACCGAAAGCCTGACATTCCCAGATCCCTCTAACCAGCAAATACCCACAGAAGACGCTTCTGTAATCAGGTTATTCCCTGGCTCTTTTGGCAGCAGGCTGGACGTGCATCCGAGGGGACAGCACTGAGTCACAGCCCTCGGCAGCCAGCACTGACTCAGCCCCGCGCTCCCCGCCAGCAAAGGAGGCTCAAGGTAACCCGTGCAGCTTTTGTGGAGGCGCCGAATTCCCTGTGCACAGGGACAGACACCGCAGCTGACCTGGAGGCAGAGAACATAAAAATTATCCCAATTCCCTTTGCAACCAGATATCCTTGAGAGGACGGCTGTCCGGGGCATCACTGCAAGACAAGCTCGGCTCCCAGAGTAGTATCAGTTACGTGGGTTTCTTGGTTTTTTTTTTATTATTATTTTTTAAATGCACAGATGTGCTGCTGTTTTGGTCAGCTACAGACCCCGATACTCACAGCTGGCTCCTGCCAGCTCCCAGAGCCTGCTGACGACCTCTTCAAGGATTCAAATTGCGAAAACAAGTATTTCTGATACCTACATACAAAACACATTCACTAAAAGGACTGAAAAAATGCACTCTATTGTTAAATGGTAGGAAAGAGCAAAAACCAGACACATTGTATGCAAACAGGAAAGAAACTTGCTTTAAAATGTCATTTCATTTGCTTACATAATCAATTTGCCAAGCTTTTTTTTTTTGGTCACGCAACTATAAAGGTATTTCCTTTAAAACCAAGGTACATAAATAACAGCTTCTGCTGATAAATACAGCCTAAAACCACAGTTTTAATCTTCGGTACTTAAACTTAAACTGAAATCTATAGTACGACAGCTGGATGGCCTGAGTTTCAAAGGTGCCAAGCACTTACTGGTCTCAGAATTTGCAGAAACAGCAAGTGCTATGCGTCTCTCTTCATCAGACCACGTCCTTAGATGTTCAAAGATCCTCACCTAACGTGTCAGGGTCCTACACCCACTGAACTGACTTCAAATGCAAGAGGCATCAACCTGACAAGCCACACTCACTGCTAGCACCTGGAAACAGCTTATTTCAGTCTCGCCTGGAATCATCCTGGCACAGAGAAGCACTAATGTACTCAATTCAGGCCCTGCAGGCGGTGAAACGTTCCTCACCGGGGGCACACCCACCATTGCCATCCCCAAAACTTCCTCAAGTCACAGATGACATCCCAAAAACATCAATGCCAAGTTCCTTAGAGAGCATGTTATATTTCTGGTCTGTCCCATGGCTCCCCAATATGAGTGTCTGCCATCACCCTGTTTAACAGGAACCCTTCATTCCCACACAGGATCTCTGACCAGGTGACTGCACCAGTGCTGAAGTCAGTGCTGAAGGCACCAGTGCAGGGTACGCCGAGCGCAGAGATGAGTTTGCTGGAGAGCAGCAGAGCCTGACCTGGTTGCAGTCCCAAACTGCAATGATGCCCTGTCTGAGCTAACAAGCCCAGCCATTTAGAAGATTTTACTCACATAAGTCAAAACACAGTTGGCTTTTAAAAGGGGAAAAAAGTCTCATTTGCTTGTAATAAACAAGGTAAACGTACTCCACTCTTATGCGCTCATAGCAAGCAAGAGGCCTGCTGCTGAAGGCTTACGGCACCGCATTTCCATTCCTGAACCACGTACAGCCCACGAAAGGGCGCTAAACTTTCATCAGAGTAGATAAATCTGAATAAACCAGGGGGGAGGCAAATATAAAAATGGCCTGAGGTCTGCGAGCGCAGCATGAGCAAAACTATGAGAGACCTCCCACTTCAAACACGAAGCACAATGTCCTCTAAGGTACCTTCTCAGAGAGCAAGTCTTCATAAAGCAAATTCTCCTCCTGCTGAAAAAGCTGGGCTGCTCTCCCTTGAGCTGAGGAGCCTGTGCGTTCGCACACAAGCCACGTTGGAGAAGCCTCACCCAGCAGGCTGGCTGCTGAAAAGAAACTTTAAAAAGCACGTGTGCATGAGGGGTTAGGGCCACAGCTCATCTGTTACGCTCTGATAAACCATATGGCAAAACGTGAGAAAATTCCTCACACAATCCTTTTTCTTAATTACTTACAAACTTGGGGAAGGCATCCTGGGAGGCCAGCCTCATGAAGCCGAGCGCTGTGACAAAGAACCCAGCACAGGGAAGCACACCAGCGCAAGCAGCACGACCACGATCACGCCTGAGCTGCTCTCTCCTCTTCACACAAAAACCGTGGACTTACCAGCACAGACAAAAGCTAGCCAATGGAGCTCTGCACTTAATTAACTGAGGACAGTGCCTCAAAGCAAAAGCGATGCACAGTCACCTGTCAAAGCTAACTGCTGGCCACATTTCTGCGAACGTGGCAGCACACAGAGCAAGAATTTCATTGAAAAGACAGGACTGCTCGACCTTGGGCTGCCATAGAAGTGGTGTGACAGCAAGGGTTACTGAGCTTTTCCTCTGGTCATTGCACGACTACACACTGTAAGGGCCAAGAACCACATTATTCACTGCAGAAAAAAAAGTCAAACAGAGGATTTGGCAAAACCCCCAAAAGCACCTATCTTAGACATCCTAAAAGTAACAAGACATGACCATTTATACTACAAGACTCATTACACAGGAGGCCTGCCTATTTTTAGAGGTAGATATCACTACAATTGAGTGCTAGATAAACCCAAACAATTATTTTAAAAGGCTATTCCATCACTAATTATTCTAAACATCTTCTGCACTCTGTGGGTTGGCCTGCTGCCACTCTAAAGCATAACAGCTCAGAGAACGATGCCACAACTTCACTTGCGCGATGCTCAAACAGTGACAGATAACTCACAGAGCAAGCGGCGTGTCCGTATGAGTCCAACAGCCGGGGTGAGCTTGTCACCGCTTCTGTGCGCCCAAAGAAAAAAAAAGACCATAATCTTGTTTATGCCACAAAAAAATAGAAAGTTTTAATTTACCACCGAAAAAGATTCCCTGAGGAATAAACATGCTAAAACAGTGGCAAAAGCCCTTGAGCAGCAGCACCACATTCAGAGCCCCAAGACTCAAATGCGATACGGCGCAATGTAGAAACATCAACTGTGGTTTGCTGCTGCTTGAAAGAATGTACTGAGGATGAAAAAATAAAAAGAGGTTAGGTTCCTGCACGCAGACGTATCTGCTCAAAGAACTAAATAAAAGCCCAGGCCAAGCATGTTTCTAAGGACCAGCCTGGCTGCTGTTGGTTACATCGATCTATTTTGTGGTTTCACCAGACTGAGGCCAGAGTCCTGACTGCTTCGCAGCCTCCTCTCCAGCCAAGTGCCACCAGCGCTCTCTCACCCTGAGTTTTAAGAGATACAAGGCAAAGACACGGGCAGAAAGCAGGGCTGGACCAGGCCAGCAGCTGCCCCTCAGCCACAGGCCAGCCAGGCACCCTTTCAGGGAGCCCAACACGCCTCAATTTCTAAAAATGCACGTGAGCATTTTTTAGGCAAACCAGACTTCTTGCACAATAACAGATACTGCAACCACAGTTTTGTTCCAGCGTAGCCTAAATCCACCCAAATCCAGGAGGAACCACAAAACCCAAACCCACCAGGGGCCAAAGCAACAGATGGTACACTAAAAAAAGGGCTTCTAGGGTATTTTAACCAGCCAGGAAAGAAAGACGCTGCGAGGTGAACCCGCATTTCACGCCCGAGCTCCTCTCGCAAGGACGTGCCCGCCTTCCCCGCTGCAGAGGGCGGGCAGCGGGTGCCGGGGGGAGGCGGTCAGCCCCGGCTCCCCCGGAGGGAGCACGCCGGTCTCGGGTGGCCGGGCGGCAGCCGGGGAAAGGGGAGGGGAGGGCGGACAGGCCACCGCGACCGCCGCGCTCACCTTCCCCGCCAGGAGCGGGCTCCCGGGCGTCAGAGCACCGAGCGCCAGAGAGCAGGTAGCCCGGTCCCCGCGGCTGCCGTGTCCCCGAGAGGCAGGAGAAGACGCCGGGCTTGGCAGCCGGCCCCGCCGGGTGGCTCCGCCGGGGCGGGCGACCAGGGCCAAACTTCCCGCGGCACGGCCACCCCCTCAAAATGGCTTCGCCGCCGCGGCCCCTGGCCGGGTAAGGCCGCCCGGGGGCCCGCCCCCGCCCCGCCGCCGCCGCCGGGCACGACCGGGCTCCGCGCCGCACTGCGCCCCGCCACGCCAGCGGCCGGTACCCCCGCCCCGCCACGCTCAACAGGTGCGGGGCGGCCGGGCCCGCCGCTGCCGGCACCTGCCGCCGCGTCAGGACCTGGACAGGTCCCGCGGGGCGCTCCCGGCGCCGCCGCACCCGAACCTCACCTCTCCCCGCGCCGCGCCGCTGCCCGGGCCCCGCCGCCGCCGCCACAGCCGCCGCTCCGCCATCCGCTGCCCCGGCCGAGCCGAGCGGCGGCCCCCGCTGCGCCGCCGCCGCCGCCGCCGCCGCCGCCACCGGCTCCCGTGCGCGCCTGCGCGCGACCGGGGCGACCGGCCGCGCGCGCCCCCGCCGACGTGCAGGCCGCGCCTGGCCCGCCAGCGGCGCGAGCCGCGCGCGCGGGGCGGGGCCGGGGCAGCGCCGTCCTTCCCATTGGCGGGCGCCGGGCGGGGCGGGGCGGGGGCGCGAGCGGGGAGTCGGCACGCGCCCACGCGCGCGCGCGCGCGCAACCTGGACGGCAATGGGAGCGAGGCGGGGCCGGCTCCTCGGGGAGACGGCGCTGATTGGGCGAGCGCGGAGGGGCGGGGCGGGGGGCGGGGCGAGGGGCGGAGGGGCGCTGCGGTGCAAAGCGGGCAGGGGCGGGGCGGGAGCGACGGGCGGGGCCCGCGCCGAGCTGGGGGCGGGGCTTGGGGCAGGGGCAGGGGCAGGAGGTGGGCCAGGGCCAGGGCCAGGGCCAGGGCCAGAGCCTAGGCCTGGGGCAAGGCCGTGCCCATTTTAGCCCAGTGTGGCTCTGCCTGTCCTCCAGCACACCGCTGCCTTCACTGGCAGTATCCACGCCCCACCGGTCCCCAGCTGGCGGTCAGTCGTGGGCCAGGCCAGCAGGGCTAAGCCAGGCCCGCTGCTCCCCAGCCAAGCCCTGTGCCAGGCCTTAGCAGGCAGATGACAGCGGGGTGGCCTGGCAGGCTCCCCAGGCTGTGCAGGGCTGGCCACCCACACTGCCCTGTGCAGCGTAATGGGTGCCGGGACTGGCCTCCACAGGGGTCGGTGCTGGAGACGACTCCTCGGCCGGGCCGGGGCCACCCAGCACCCCCCGCATGGCCTGGGCAGCCTACAGGGGTGAAACAGACTTCCACCAAGTGCGCAGGGACGGCTGCAAGTGAGATGCCTACAATAAACACGTTTAGGAAAGCAGAAAACAAAATATAGTTTAAGCCATTAAAGTGCCTTTAGCAGGTGGAAGAGGACTTTACAGTGTTAAAAGAGTCCTACAGGGATCCTGTATAACACGCATGTGACGACCAGCTTGTGGCAGCACCTGTGGTTGAGGACACCCAGATGCCACTTGAAGACCCACCGAGACATTCATCATCGCCAGGAGCATGTAAGCCGCTGAGGACCTCCTCTCCCTTTGACTTCATTTGCCTTTTAGATCCAAATGCCTTCATTTTATTTTTCAACACAGTCACTTTTCGTCAAGAGACTCAGAAATGCCAATGTTGGTTCAAAAGAGGAAAAAAAAAAGAACAAGTCCCCATGTCCTCCATGCTTAGCCCCGGGGACTTGCCACTGGCCTCGGAGCCAGCAGGGCCCAAGGACTGAGCCTCTGCGTTTCCAAAATCATTTCAGATGCCATGTCCGTGTCCGAGTCCATCCCACAATAAGAAAGCCAAAATGAGAAAGCCAAACAGTGTTTTCCAGCAAACAGTGAGTGATCTCCACTCAAACATCAGCAGCAAAGTTCATCTGTGCTTCTACCATCTGTATCTCATGGCTCGGTTATGTAAATTATGGCTTCAACTTCTCGCAGAACAGGGGATCCAAAAAGATTTAAATACTTACTTTAAAATCTGGGTCTCGCATGGTCTGCCTGTGACAGCAGGCTTAGAGCGAAAGCACACGGTCACTTTGAGGAGCAGGTTTCTGAGCAATGACTTGCGTTTTGCTCTTGACATCTGCAGGTCTCAAAACAAGCTCAGCCCGTGGGATGTAGCGGGACACAGCGGGACACAGCGCTGGCCTTGCTCTTCCTGGCTTTCATGGCTTTTCAGGCTTGCAGCCCATTATCACTCCTCTCCTCTGTCCATCAGAGCATTTTCATATCCCAAAATCTCATTCCCGGCCGGAGCTGACCACAGACATTGACTGGTCAAGCAGAAATCTTACCTTCCCAGCTTTCTGTCCCTTTGAGGTTACCGAATGAACACAGAAAGTTATTAAATAAGCCATCAGCTTATTTAATTTGCCCTCAGGTAATATTTTTTCCATCTAAGAAGCCACATTAAACATTATATGCTGCAGCCTTTCTGCCGGGAGCATGGTTTCCTCCCAGAGCCAAGTGATGGAGCAATCATCCATCACACATAGAGGGGGCACAGTGGACACCCCCAGTCCCAGCTGCATGTGATGGGAGATCTCAGGGCGGAGGTGTTTCCAGTGAGAAGAGCAAGGTGTTAAGTGTAAAGTCAGTGAAATGCAGAATATATGCTGGAAACATCTTCAGAAGAAGCTTCCTCCAGGGGAGCAATGGGACATGTGGCCAGGGGGTACACCAGCCCCAGGACTCTCTGCAGTGGGTCAAAGCAGAGCAAAGATACAGAAAGTACCAGAAGTACCAAGGGGAGCTGGAGCACTTCCCCCAGCCCGCCTCCCTGATGAAGCAGAGCCAGGTTTCCCCACCCAATACAAAGTCTGGCCGTGGATGGAGCTCAAAAGCCCCGGCTGCTGTTGACACCAAGACGCAAGCAGAACAGAGGAACCACTGACACTTGCACGGAGGAGAGGAATATCCAGAACTGCAACAGCCAATGCTGAAACCAAGGTACCGTGAAACGAGGTGGGACTTTGCCTGCAGGGCCCCTTCTGGAAGACCACTCCTGACGTGCATCCTCCTGCGGCTGCCCACAGTCCCACGGGTGGCACCAGCTTGCTGACCACCAGAAAAAGAAACTGTTCATTAAAGTAATTAGGATGCAAAAGGAGGGGACGTTTAAAGAGAAGACATTTAAAGGAGATATTTAAAGAAAAACACATGATTTTCTAAGGCTTCGACCCACAGACATGCCCGTGGGAAGAACCTCCAGTGGGAAGAGCCTCTGGCATCTCACATCTGGCTTCCCCTGTGCGAAGCCGGCCCTGGCCCCTGGTGAGGTGTGCTCAGCCATTGCAGGAGCCTCATGTAGAAATCAATCAGACAAAAATGATACGTATTGCTGCATCAACCACCTCAGTATTATTCAAACCTTGTGCTAAGAGCTTGGCATGCTTTCTCACCCATTTCTCTAGAGCACTTGGGTGGTGGCACCCATATTACCACATTGCATTGCGTTCCCTTCAATACCCAGCACGGGCTCCAGGGGCAGCACTGAGCAGCTGCTCCACTCACACGTGGCTTCTTCCCTCTCCCCCTTTGTTCCTGGCGGGGTAAGAATCCATACACACGCTCACGGGGAGAGTGAAGAGGACCAGCACGAAAGCCCATGCAGGAAACAACAATCTATTTTTATACTTCCTCACTTGCAGAGACAATCCTCCGCCTCTGCCCTGCTTGGGAGTGGAGGCACCCATGGGCGGGCAGCTCTTGGCCGGCGAATTCTTCGCCTCCGGGAACGCCTGTCCGCGTTTCCTTATCGTATTTTATTTTTGGCTCAAGGAATTTAACACTAGCTACCACTTTTTTTTTTTCCCCTTAAGATCAGCAGTGAAGCCAGCGAGAACAAAACTGTGTTCCTCAATTCCACCTCTGTGTCATGGCCCAAAGTAGTTGTGTCGTGCTGGGATGTTGGGGAAACTTCTACAAGGGCAGGAGTGGGAGGACAAGGCTGAGAATTAATTGCCTTGACTGGTACCACTGACGATGATGAAGATCACAGCACTCGGCAGAGCGAGTGCTCGCTCCCCTGGACTGGAAGAGACTGAGGAGGTGCTGGCCCCTGGGACAGCTGTCTCCCCCAAGGACATCTGGATGTCCCCTCCAGCACAGCCAGAAATGCACCCAGGGATGTCCCCTTTGGCCCCTCTGGAGTCCGAGGGAAAAGGAGGGGTTCTCTGTGCCCTCCAGCCCTGCGTTGGAGAGAGGAAAGTCACCGCTGGGGCCCCCGCGAGGGCTCACGTTGGGCAGAAGGTGCAGGGGCAAGGGTGGGGTGGGAGGCACGGCGTCCCCCCAGGCTCCTCATCCCGCTCGATGGTCAGCCCGACTCCACCGCGGATCAACTCAGTTCCCTGCCACTGTGAGGATAAAAAGGGCTCCTTCCCCAAAAAGTGCTGGCCTTGCCGAGCTGTGCCGCTGTAATATGGTTGCTGGTGCTTATGAAACACCACATTTTTCCAGATCATTTGCTCTTTTTCTTCCTAATTTTTATCCAAATCTTTCTTTTTTTCTTGGTTTGTTTTCTGTAAACTTACTTTAATAAATGAATGGCTTTTTAACAATGGCTTTTTCATCAAAGTCCTGGGAAATTGGAAATATTAGGCTGTTGCTTGTAAAACCAAAGCGCAGCGCATTTCGAATGCCACGAGCCAAAAGCAGGTTTACAGTTTCCACACTCTGAAACAGTTTTCCACCCTGGGGCAGCTTGATTTGCAAGCTGGCCTTGCTCCTTGGGGACCCCACACCCCAGGACACATCTCGGGGCTCAGTTAGCACCAGTGGGAGCAGGGCCGTGCCTGGCACCAGGCTTCTGCACGGGCTGATGCTCCCTCAGCATTCCCCAGCCATGGCTAATTTGCCGGCCAGTGTCACCAGCAAGGCTTGTGTAGCATTGGAGGTCCCTGCGGGACGTGGGGTTTCAAGAGCTGAGATGACTGTGGGCTTGCTAGAGCCACAGATTTCAGAAATGACCAACTCTTCCCAGAAGTGTTGCCTGTGATTTCAGGGAATTTTGTCTTGAAATCTTGCCTCGCTGCCATGTCTGACCACTAGCTGAAACCTCCTGCTGCTTTCTACTGGCTCTGTCTGCATGTTCCCTCCGTGTCATGCGCTGGCATCTTCTGCAGGTGACTTGCCTGCAAGCTCTGACCTAGAGAGCGGAGTCCAAGGTGAAGGACCCATGTTTTGGCATCCTGACGGCCTTCGGGGCAAGCACTGAACGCAGCCCTGCGTGCTGGTCTTGCTGTCCCGGCGCATAGCTCTTGCAATGCAGTTTCCATCCCACACCCACCGTGCTGGAGCCATACCTTGCACCTGGTTTTAGAATCCTTGCCCTCACCTGAGGGACATGGTGGATGCACTGCTGGACCCATCACCTCCTCCATCCCATGCCACCAATCCAACAGAAACTGCATCCCCGGAAAGCCCTAGCAGCAGATCCAAGGTTGGTAGTTTCTCCCCGCTGTTGCCATATGATCCTCAGTGGAGCAGCAGCCAAGCCTGGGGAACCTGCTTCCAAAGCAATGTTGCAAAAAGAAGAAGGGGGGATGTTTAATCCAGATCTTGCAGAGGGTGGCAAGTTGCTGTCCTATGGAAGGACGGCAGCATCCTCACCAGGGCAGTGGCTGCCTGCCAGAGGACACCTGGGAAACACAGATGCCTCCTCCAAGATTTAGCTGCTTGCCAATAGCAATCCTTCTTAGAAAGGAGACAGGGCTGGGGGAAACGCTGTGGTCTGCAGCTCCCCGTGGAGCACCCCGGGCATGTCGCCCAGCTCCCTGCACACCCACCATGTCCCACTCCTCCTGCCCGGGGCCCGGCATACCCTGCAGACAAAGCACCCACCTATTTCCCTGTCCATCCACCCATGCAGAGCCTGCCACGCTCCCAGACCCTTCCCCACCATGGTGCTGACCCTCGCCCCACGCTGGACGAGCTCGCAGGCATTAGCCGTGTATTTCTGAGCAGAGATCACTACAGAGCATGTAATTTAACTCTCTTATAAAAATCATCACTGCCTCAATTATTCAACACACTCGCCCCACTGCCCAAGCTCACTTGCAGATGTTTCCATGCTGTTGAGATATCAAATTGTTTGCTGTATAATTGGCATTGGTCGCCAAGACCCGGCTCCTCCTTTGTAACACGCGTACGCCTGTATTCCTATTGCCTTGTTTATACGTGATGGATTTTATGTGTGTGCAGATGCCAGTACACGATACAGCTGCTTTATAGACGGTCTGTAACATGCATTTCTGAGGCCAGCGCATGATTCAATGCAGTTTGGCAGCTCCACTTGCAGTAACCTGCTTGTGCAGACCCTTGAACGACGCCAAGACGCGTACCTGTGCTTACACAATGCCCTGCGCTGGGTCTGCAGGCAGGATGGTGATGCTGGACTGGCACGGGCCCGCAAGCACCCAAATCGGGTGCTGGCTGCCAGCCCAAGTGGGGTGCCCTGCCTGCTGTCGTCCAAGGGGAGAGCAGGCAGCAAGATGACCCCGAGACTGAGGGGCTCCCACACCGGGTTGGGGACAGGTCCCAGAAGTGGGGATCTCCATCCTTGGGGGTTGGAGGAAGGGTGATATAGGGCCAACGCAACTTCATGCCAGCAGCAATGCTCCCGTCTCCTCACCCACTGGCAGGGACCCCTCCTGGGGCCAGGGCGGAGGAAGGGCTGGCTCTGGCTCCCCCTTGCCCTCTGCCCGAGCTCACACCCCTGGGCTGAGCGGCTGCGGGCACGGGGCTGTGTGGTGCCACCCATGGCAAAGTGTCCCCCATGGGTCACGGTGCGCAGGCAGGACCAGAAGCCAAAGTGCAGGACTCCCTTGGGGGCAGTCTCAGCAGCGTCCAACTGCGAAGCAGGTCATGAACCAACCTGCTCAGTGACCAATGCAAGGCCAATTTTTAAATCATGAGGATCTGGGGAAGTCCTGGTCCAAGCCCAATGCCTGCACCAGGCAGACCTGCACAAACCACCCTAAAGAGCAGAAACAGCAGATGCATGGAATAACATGACCCACAGGAAGCCAACAGACACAGGGGACACAGCTACTGGAAGTCTGTACATGAGGGCGAAGGACATCAACTGACGGTGGCTGCTTGGACGTCTACAGGCATTCAACAGGGTTACCCACGAGCAGGTCTAAGGATGTCAAGGTGCAGCGAGATAAGGGGGAAGGTCTTTGGAGGCGTAAATCGCTGGTTACAAAGATAGGGAATGGAGGGTATGAGCAACAGGCAGTTTTCATCAGGAAGCCCCACAGGGATCTGTGATAGCAACTGCATTCTTCAACACAGTCATAAACGATCTGGAGAAGGAGAGCGCAGCGAGGTGGCACGGTTTGTTGCTGATAACTCACATGAAAGAAGCAAAGACAAGGCTGAATGCAAAGAACTGCAGAAAGATTTTCCAAGGCTGACTGAGGGGGCCTGAAAAAAAGAGGCAGATGGAATGCAGCGTAGGTAATCGCAGAGCGATGCACCGGGAGAACCCAGTCCTGCAGCCCTGGGCTGGCTGTTACTGCTCAGCCGCAAGGCCTTGGTGCTGTGACAGACCGAGCTGACCTTTTGTGGAGCTGTGCCAAGGAGAGGTCAAAAAAATAAAAAAAGCAAAGTTAACATTGGGAATTAGGAGGAGGAAAAATTGGAAGCAAGATCCAGCAAAGGTTATTAGGTACAAGAACAACATCTCTGGCTCAAAAGACACAGGCTGTGTGAGGTTAGAAAAATGTGTGAAAAAGCATCACTTGAACTGGTTTGCCACTTCTATTAGGTTGGTCACCATCAGCAACAGCATCCAGGGCTCGCCCCAGGTCCCTGCAGCATCCCCGACTTGGCTGAAGCAGCCTGCGTTGCACACTAAGCAATGCAGAGCAACCCGGGTGTTCACTTGGAGCCCACCACCACCATCAGGCATTGCGGGCAGGAGACCCCCTAAAGCAGCACAAGCTCTACTTCTACACAGAGGACCAAAAGGCAGGTGGAGGAACATCAACAGCTTTGTAAGAGTTAAGTGTTCTTCCCATAAGTAATACCTCCTCGCTCCCAAACCACCAGCAAATGGGTTCATGAGGCAGGCGGTGGTTGTTTTACTGAGTGAAGTGGAGAATGTTTAGATTAACCTTCACATTGGTGAGCAGTGATTAAACATATCCAGGACGGCTGTAAACGCACTCAGATTAAATGTATCCAAAATAGCTGTAAACGCAGGCACGTCCCCTTGGCCTGGCGCACCAACGCCACTTCCAGCAAGGAGCTGCCGGCCGCGTCTCCGGGCCGTGGCACCACTGATGCACTCATAAACCCATCAAACAGTGGCCGGGCTTGCAGCCCTCGCAAGTTGCGGGAGGCATCGATCCCCCCTGCGGCCCCGTCCTGGTGTGGGGTTCTGAGCAGCCCCCTCCTCTCTGCTGAGCCAGCAGAGCCTGTGGAGAGTGGAGGGCCGGGAGCAGCAGCACCCCCCAAGCTCTCCTTCTTGCCTCCCTCCTCACACATGTTGGTCTCTATCCCGCAGTACCTCAAACAGTGCCTGGTAGAGCCAGACAAACCTCACATTTAAATACAGATAAAGTTTTCAGCCACGAGAACAGTCTGTCCTCATGGCCCCTTCTGCCATCGGTCTGTCCATCCTCCCCGGCTGGCTGAGGGTGGAACAAAGGGGTGCGTGCGCCGGGGCAGTTCTCTCTGCCTCCATCTCCTTCCCCTGGAAAGATATCCTGACATCATCTGCCTTCGCCTACCCGGGCCCTGACATTTGTTCCCTTCCCAGCAGCTTCCTGTTTGGGATATTCCTTTGTCTCGGCTTCCTCTCCTACTTGTGCCACTGAAACCAAGGCGACGTCCCCGGAGCATTAAGTGAACGAGGTGTCGCACGCCACGCTTTGTGCTGTCAACATCCTCCACGGCAAACTGCGTCCCGTGCGCTCGTCAAGCAGACCTGCCAGCTCACCATGCCGGGCAGCAAACCCACTACGGCAGCCTCAACGCCACCAGAGACCCCACCACGCGGCTGTGGTTCCCACCAGCCACACTCACATCTTGCTCCCTGTCTCCCGGGCCGTGGCTCCCTTGGTTGCAAAGAGAACTCGCTTTAGATTAAACCACAGAAATCCTCACTTTATGAACACTGAGCACAAGGTCCAGATCCCACCGCCGCAGCCACCCACCCTTATCGCCCCGGGGCAGCGCAGCAACCCCTTCAGTACCACCGGGGACAACCGTGGCTCCCCACACAGGCGGGGATGGTGAGCCACACCAAGCAGATACAGGCGGACCTGTATAATGGGAGTGGTTCACGTACAAATCACAGCGAGTTCAAACAGGGTCACCAACACAGCCCGTCTGGCATGAAACACTGATCGTTAAAGCAGAGAGAAACCCTTAGATTATATTTTTATGCGTCCTACTTGAAACCAAGTGATCTGGAAAATCCCAGAGCATTCGGATGCAAAGGTCTAAATCTTAACGACGCTCCTGGCGAGGCTCTGTGTTTTGTTTGCACTATTTAACAGCTTCTTCATAAGGAAACAATTGACTTGGTTAAGGAAAAAAGCCACCACAAAAATCCTCGCCCCACTGTTCAGCCGATAGAGCTCCATCAGCAACATCGCTCTTGACGCTGGTCCCAGTTTGGGTTGCTCGAGCTCCCGCACCCAGCGAGGCATCTGGACGGGGCAGAGAGAAACCAGAGCCATACGCTGCGACTCCGGCTGCTCTGGCACGAGGAAGGGACTGGCTTCAGGGAAGTGAAGGCAACCACTTATTTTTGCATGTTTTTGGAAAAACTTCCTTTAGCATATAATGCATTTTTCTCCCATCCATATATCTTCTCGCCCTCAAATATTTAGGTTTTTTACCACAAGTCTAACTTTGTTACATGAATTTGTGCTTAGGAACTGTAACCTATTTCAACACGCTTTTTTCTTCTTTTTTTTTGTGAATGGAGGCCATGTTTTTTCACACACACTGAGTGAGAAGCCCAGCCCTCGCAACCGATACGCGGCAAAACCCGTGGCTTGCCCAGCACTGTTCACATGCCCTCCCTACACTGCTGCATGTGAGGCAGGGGAGACATCCCAGCAGCTTCAAGAAACCGGAGGACTTGGGAGTTGCATGTCAGGCATCTGCCTTTACCCTATGGCAAAGCTGCTGGTGTGCCAGGCCAGGTCCCCAGGTGCCACCCCACCTCAGTTCTGCTTCCACCCTGGATCGCAGCTCTGCAATGCCGCCTTTTGCAGAGAAAATGGCTGAAGAGGATTAAATTGCTCATCAAAATGAAAACACAAAGCCCGGTTTAATGCCTCATGCTGAAGCAAGCCATGGTTCAGAGCAGAATCAGCAGACGCACAGATAATTATCATGTTGGGAAGAGTTAGCATTGCAGGGCATGATTTTCCCTTGCAAGGAAACAGTAAATATGGAGATACGGGTGATCCAATTAACCAGGCTTTACGTGGATTTCTAAATGGCATGTGGCAATGCTCTTAAGCGCTTAAAGAATGCCCAAAAGCTCTTAAAGAAACTGAGCTGCCATGGGATAAGAGGTAGAGACCTCCTGGGATTAGTAACTGGTGAAAGGTCAGGAAGTGAAGAGCAAGAGCAGGACTGCATCCCTCAAGGGAGGGCACTGGTGGAGCCCGTGAGGGTCTGACCCATCCTGCACCTCCCTGAGCGCTCTGGAAAAGGCCAGGACAGAGCAAGCTGACGACAGGTCCCAGCAGGACACCACCAAGGGCAGTGAAAGCAACAAAGGCTGCCGCGAAAAGGCTATGGTGTAATCCATGCTTCAGGGCAGGGACACATGGCTTTGTGCTCAGCGCAAAGGCTTGATCAGGTGATTCACCTCGCCCCTCTCTTGTGCAACATGTGGATGAAAGGAGGAGTTGCTGCTGCTAATCTCATCTGCTTCCGAAACCATCAAGAACCCAATTCATGGGTTCTATTCCTCAGGTTCTCTGTGGCTGCTCCTGCTACATCTGCAGGAACCCATCTTGGGTTGGTTTCAGATGTACCTGTGCTGTAGACAAAGGGCAGAAGAAACAGGTAAGAGTGTGCAAGCGGCTTCATAAAGTGTGGGAAATGCAAAGATCAGCCACGGAAGAGGGCATCTGGGGGAAGAAATAACCCCACGCAGGGAAAGGGCTCACTGCGCTTGTTGGAGCGTGCAAGAGGGAGGAGTGGCAGAAGGTCACAAGCACTGGGTCTCTGCTCTGCCGGTCACATTCAGTTCTGTCCCTGTCCCTTCTGGGCTGGAAGAAGGAGGAGTCACTGTAGCTTGAACCCTTTGGAGCTCCCTGAGCACCAGGCCAGCCGTGCTGCCTGCAGTGGGGCTGTTCAGGATTGCCTTCTTGGCTGGAGGGAGCCTGTTGCCTGGAGTGGTCCCCACCCTGAGCACCACAGCCACCTCCCTGGCAAGCTGCCCCGGGCAGAGCATGCAGGGGCAGGGATGAAGGAAGTTCAGTGCTACTTGCTATTCAAAGGAAAAATCTGGCTTTCTCGTGCCCCAGGATCTCCGTTTCCACGAGTCACTGTGCTCCCCGGGAAGCCGACCCATACACGGTGGAGCCAGACGGGCGCTCCAGGTCACAGGGAGGCAACCAGGACCCAGGCTGCAGCAAGGACCGCCACGGCCAGGCTGAGTCATGGCCAGCCGGGTCCCAGACAGCCGCTCCTGTGGGCTGGGGTGTGACTCAACTCATGGAGCGGCTGCCCCTGCTCGCAGCCCAGCCTGGTGACGCGTGAGGTTAGGGAGGGTGAGGAGTTCAAGTCTTTTTTGTGAGCTGGGAGACACCTCATCCCCAGGCAGCAAAACTACAGACGCACCGCCAGATGACTCTGCAGAGGTTCAAGGCTTGACATGCTCCTGGGGACAGACTGACCAGTGGCTGTGGTGAAGACAAACACAGGAAGGACACCAGCCCCGGACGCGCCCTGGCCAGAGAGCAGAGACGAGCAACCATTCTGCAGCAGAGACCCAATGCTCCCACCATTCCCACTGCTCCTCACCACTGCCACTGACACACCAAGCACTGGGTGAGAAGTGTAGCAGAGGGCTGGAGTTGCACCACACCAGGGCATGACCAAGGTACTACTGCCAGCTGGTGGAGAGGAGAACCTGGGAGTCATCTCAAGGAGCCCATGGCAAAGCCCCTCAGCCCCACTGCTCCCAGCCAGCAGTTGGCACAAGCTGTCCAAGAGCCTCCAGCAGATCACATGAAGTACGGATGGCCGGGCTCACTCACAGACAGCTCAGCCAGTGGGTGTCTCCTGTGGTGCACACTAAGGTCTGGCTGCACATTGGAGGCCGCTCCTGTGTCTGGCACAGCCATGACACATGTCAGAACTTAGGGTCAATCTTGGGAACCCAGAGGATGAAGGTAGCTCTGCATGGCTGGAAAACAACATCCCTGTTAGACATCCAGCTGTTTCTCCTCAGCCACACCAAGAGAGGGCTTCACTCCCATGACAGGTGATTACACTGCATGGATGATGGTCCGTTTTAGGGATCCGAGGGCAGACTACTCACACAGCCAGAGCGTCCCTGTGACTCCTGGGATCTCTTCACTGGCTCAGCAAGACTCAGGAGAAAGCAAATTAATCTGTCATGCTCCCATTCCTCTCCTCCGCAAATTGGTATTGGTATGAAGGAGGCGGCGCCAGCGGCAACCCTCCTGTCATCCAAGAAAAGGTACTACCAGTACTTACAAACGCTGTCCTGCCTATACCCTGCAACAACAATACTGCCCCCGATTTCTCTATATCAGCCCAACGCTCCATCCCAGAGCATTTACTGACAAAGCCAGTTCAACTAAAGCAGCGTGGATTAACTGGTTTTGCAGCCCATTACAGACTGTATTTACCAGGAAGGTCTGAGTCCACCTGGGGGGCAGGAGGGGATGCACTTCCAGGGATGGGTTCCCAGTCATGGGCCACCAGACAACATGCTGGCATGGCACCCAGCCTGGTGCAAAACCTGGGAGCAAAACTCCCAGGTGCAAAACTCCCTGGGTGCAAAACTCCGGCAAACCTGGGAGGTCCGCTGGCCTCACCTGCCTACCCCCAGCCGCCACAAGCTTTCCCTGGCAGCCGCAGAGGCAGCCAGCTCCACCCTACCAGTACCTGCAGCACAGGCATGTGCCTTGGTGCCAGAGCTGGCAGGGGTTATGCTGGCAAAAGCCATCACACATGCTTAGCTCCAGGAAAAAAAGAAACTCATGGGGCCAACGCAGCTCATAGCTTCAACCAGAGCGTAAGCAAAAGCACTCTCTACCCGGCGTAAGTCGTCTTTTCCATACACGAAGGGGATGGGGGGAATTGCTTGCACAAGGTCTGTAAGGAAAACTTTCCAGGGCAGACAAGCCAGAAAGCAGAAGGAAGGAGGAGGGACTCTACACAGTCGCACTAGGGACTTCCTTGGGTTAGACGAAGGGTTGGGGCCAGTTCCGTGTGACTCACCATGCTTTTCTGAGACATGCTGCTGGACTGATGCAACCCCTGCTCCAACAGAAATAAAGCACGATGGGCCATCGCCGGTACCGGGGAGAAACATGGGAGTTGCAAGAGCTGCTATAAAAAAAAATCCCTTTGCAACCTGCCAGCCAAAGACACTACCCATGAGCTGCTGGTAAAGGAGAATCCCTTTCCACCCACCACTTTGGGTGCTTTGTGTGTAGTAGAAAATACCCGCTGGTACCACCAGATGGACAGGATACCCAAGCTTCTGCTTTCAGACACAGTTTTGTGAACAGCTTTCAAGGGCAAAATCACCAGCAAGAAAGAAAACAGCTGCGAAAAGTAGCCCCAAATTTTTCCATTCCTGAGTTTGCAGTGTATTCGCTGCTTACTCACTTCTTGCTAAGTCTAGAACTGCCGGGTCGGGCCCCCGCCTTCCCCTCTGGCACAACTACTCCTTACAGCTTGGAAGCTATTTTTTCCCACCCTGCTATCTAAAAAAAAAATTGGCGTGAAAGCTTTTATCATCCTGAAAACATGCCAACTGCGAAGGCGACTCTGTGTCTCAGACGCCTGTTTCCTGGCAGATTTTAAGTCCCTTGCTCAACTGCTAGGATGGTGGGGGCAGGAGATGCCTGCAGCAGCAGGCTGTGAACTGTAGTTTCAGAGAGTCACGTTTAACTGCTGCTAAATATGCAGGAGACCAACATTTTCAAACAGTGGGCTAAGAGCTACACACACAGCCAAGTGACAGTGTCAGCCCATCCGAGGTAAAGAAAAGGGGTGAATGTGCTGCACGGTGATGCTGTGCATGGAGATGAAGGGCCACCAGCGTGGGTACAGCTACCAGGCAGTACTGAGTGGGGTCACCCAGCTCAACACCTCTGCCTGGTCAGTCACCCCTTCGCTTCCTGGGCAATGAGGCTTCAGCTCTATTGGCTCCCAGTGGTTTGAAGGGAAAGGATGGGACCCAGCAACCAGGCTGAGCAGGGGAGAAGTGCTGGATGACTGTGCTGTTGCTATCCAAATTTCCAGTGACCCAATTCTGGCCATAACCACCACAGCTGGCAACCTAAAGATGCTGGGAAGTCCACACGGAGGCTGAGACACGGGGATGGCCCCTGTCTCGATGCCACCCTGGAAGAGCTACAGAAACCACAGAGCCCTTTGCCCTTTTTGCGGCTCCAAAGTGCTCAGAGCTGGTTTTGCACACAGAAATCCCTTTTCCACTCCACACCCAAACTGCAGGGCCTCTTAGAAAAAATTGCACAGGATGAGAAAAGGACACAGTCCTGTCAGGCTTGACTCATTTAGAGAGAGAAGGTGGCGATCTCTTGGCACATCACCCACAGCAACATCTACCTTAGTACCTACCTATAACAAGCGCTTCTGCCAGCTGAGGATTTTCCCTAACGTTGCAGTTCAGGCCATCCAAGCATTGATTCAACTCGAAGTTACTTGGAACCGCCTGTGAAAAGAAAACTAAGTAGTCTGGAAAGACAGGAATTGATAGCCTTTCAGATTTATTTTCACCCTAGGGAGAAGTTACTAAGAAACTGGCCTGGAACAGAGGTGCGTGGGACAATCCAACTAACTCTCCAGAGGCTTTAAAGGATGATCTCGCTCTGTGCAAAATAGATGGTGCCCAGGAAATTGGTGCTTGTCGAATGAAATCACCACTCCTGCCGGATCTCTGCAAAGGACAGTCATGACGCACCGCATGTATCTTCAAGGGGAGGGATATGATCCCACCCGCAGAGCACAACCCATTGGCATTTTATAAACTTGCCTGTGGCTTCTCTCCAGCTATTGCACTGATTTGTGATGGTGCAGAGCAATGCATGACCCAGCCATACAAGGAGCTCCTCCAAAGTACAGTAGACAAGCAATAGAAGTCCTCCAACATGCCACGCAAACTGCCTTCTGTCCCTCCTGCCCTCCAGATACACTTCTCCATCCCCGAGTGCCCTGTTACTAACAAGAGGAGCAATCTTCATCCTCCTTTGTACTTGGGTGTCTTCACCTTCTTCATCTCTCGCCTTCCCTCCATTTAAGCACAAGGATGGTGCCTTTCTCAGGAGGCAGCTAGCTACGAGACAGAGTAAGGGGGTTACGGAGAAAGCCACCCCAAAAACCTTAGCTGGGTCCAAGTCTTAGTCATATCTTGGGCTGTTGGGAGCCATGAGCAGCCAGAGCAGCTGCAGGCTGCGGGCAGGAGGACCTGCGTTAGTGCCCAGCCCCGTCCAAGGCCCAGCTCTCCAATGCAGTGCCCAGCCTGCATAACATGAGCAGGGGGAGCATGGCTGCAGCTGGGACTGGCGTTCAGAGTTCAAAATCCAACACAGCCTAAAAGAAACACAATCAGATACTGGTAAGAGAGCAAGCAGGAACCAACCAGGAGGTGGGGAGATATTTCGAGTTATTTGACCCCACCACAGCTCTCTGCTTTCCAGAGCCTGGGTCCCGCAGGGCATTGCAGCACGCTGACGAACAGCACAGCAGCGTTCACCTGCCAGCACTGATGCAGGAGGCGTCAGGGGAGAGGAGAGCCCTGCCAGCCCTGTGCCAGCCCGAGAGCAACAGGGTGGAGGATGGGACATAGCCAACATCTCTGTGTGGCCTCTGCCAGCAGGACTCTCCTGCCAGGCCTTGGGGGAGGAGGGGTGGCACAGTGACATTCCTCTAACAACAAGCAGCATCAGCAACAGCGTTTGCACTGCCAGGGCTAAGAGGCAGGCATTAGAAAAACTGCCTTTGTTCAATGGTGCCAGCCTAGAGAGAGAAAAAAAAGCAGCATTACTGCTGTCACTACCTGTGATGCAAGAGGCAGGTATGGTCAAGGTGCCTGCCACACCCATTGCAGCTGGTTTTAGTCACTAACTTGGGTAAGAGTCAGCTGCAGCTTCCATGTTCTGTCTGGACATCAGAGTGAATTCCTTTCTTAAAGGTTTCAGATGCTCCTCAGAGTTGACCTGACATAGGCAGGTTGCTTTTCCAAGGTTAAGAAGCATCAGAAAACTTCTTGTATGGTTCAAAAGACAGCACTGACATTTTGGGGTGTCAAATCAGGATCATCTCAAATAGGGAACACCCCTGCCTTCAGCTGTCCCCACAAAAATTGACTGGAGTTTTGTGAAAACTGGTGTTTTGTAGAAGGAAAGACCTCCCCCTGCTGCAGTGGTTCCCAAACCCAACATGTAAATGACCGGCTGAAGTTCACAGCCTGCAGCCAGGACACGTTTTGGGATGCTTCCTTTAGGGCAGGGAACACAGCATAGGCCAAAAGGGATCAGCATCACCCATGGAAAGCACACACTTTCAGAGTAGGAGGAAAGCAAGCCTATGAGTTAGTCGTGATCTGCAACGATTTCACATGGCTTCTGTTGCACGCTGCAGCAGCAGTCTAGTGGTTCATTGTACACATGGGAAAAAACCCATTCTAAGTAATTTTTCCAGTGATGGGAATAAGCTCATATTTCAATTAATATTTACCAAAACAAGAGACAGACAAATTCAGTACTGTGTGAAAGTGTGTTTATTCCAAAGCTAAATTTCTCACATAAAACAATGTCTCTGAACAGCAACATTGGTCCTTACACAGATCTACAACAGCCTTCTGGGCTCCAGGGCTTGGAGTCTTGAACCATCTCAACAGAGCAATAGGGAATCTCTTTTCAGAGTTGTCAGAAAGGGGAGGGAAACGACAGAAAACAGATACATATTGCCACTGGCACAATTTAAGAAACTGTGCCTGCTCACAAGAAGAGAAAAGGTGTCAAAATACTTCGCAGGGAGCTTAAAGTCTGCACAAAGATCTCGCAGAACACTCTGCTCTCTGCAGGCTGCTCGCCAAGGAGCAGCTGCCACTGTCAAGAGAGAACTGCATTATTCCTGCAGACAGAAAACAGGACTGTTGGATTTAATAATCTGCTGAACTGCTTCCAAGGACTGAAGTGGCTGAGAGGTCGTGTTAGTAATGTGCTCCTTTGCAGCCTGGAGCCCTCGCACCGGCTCCAATGTGCACATTTGGTCCCAGCTGACGCCCTAGAGGGGTTTACCTTCTTCCTCCTGCCTCAGCCTCTTGGAGAGATGCTCGCTGATGGTCATGAGGGGGTTAGCTCTGTACCTGGGATTGGTGATGACCTCATGAAACCGAGCCACTTCCTCCTCTCTGAAGAAAGAAAAATAACACACAAATGCTAAGTGCCTCACACAAAAGGAACTGAGCAGATAAGAACAGAACTCACAAAGCAGTGGGTTTCTGTACAGACAGAATGATCCCGGGTGCAAACCTCAGAAAGAAACAGTTTAAAAAATAAACCTAATCTACCCAAGGGCAAAGCTCAAATTGCTGCCAGCTTCATGGGAGCCAGAGACTTGATCTCATGCCACAGAGACAGAAACAATCACATTAGTGTCCAGCATCACTTGGAAATGTTCTTTTTTTAGAGCTTTTCCCTAGTAAATCAGGAACAAGAGACTGTGGGTATCTGGTAAATCACTAAGAATGAAAACTACTTCAGAGTGCACTAGCACAAAAGCAGATTCTGCTTTCGAGAGCTCATCTACTGACTCTTTATTGCTCAATGTAGAGGCACGAGTCCTCCTATGTGCAACACTAGTTAAACACCATGGGAGGAGCATGACAGAATTACCTTTGCATGCTTGGTCACAGCTGGTTGCTGTGGAAATGGTCTTGTCTTAGAAAGCAAGCAAGCAGGGAAGAAGAAGAAGAATAGAGCAGGAGGAGTGTAAAAAAAAAAGGTGAGTTTTCAAATAAGTCACATGCATTGTGACCTCCCCATCTCCCTCAGACAGACTGCCAGGCTCTCCACAGCCCAGCCAGCCACACATCTCCACGTTCTCAGTAGTTGCTGTGCATCACCAGAGTGCTCTTCAGCTTGCAGCTAGTTCCCTCCCTAGTAGGGCCCTTTCGTTCAATGCCAGCCCTGCCCCTGCCAGAGGAACAGAGAAAGAAGCCAAACCTGAAGCTTGGGTTGTGGCAGTTGGGGCAATGGGGTGAGGTTTAGGGAACCCCCAGTACTAACTAACGTCCTGGAAAATAAACCTCAAAGACCTTCCTCCAAAGTTTTTCCATCCCAAGAAGCACAGACTTCCCAGACCACTATGGTAGGATACATGCCACTACTCAGCGCATCTGTCCAGTTTTGTGCAGAGGAGAAAAGGGGGGGACACACAGGGGATCATCAGCTTGCTGATACAGAAGATTGTGGTGGAGTTGCCTATTCGGATTTAGATCTGGATACAAGTCCCTCCTCAAGCAGTGTTCCTCACCCGTGAGTTCCAGCACAATGAGACACTCACTGGTGGCACTTGAGGCCATGCCCCTTGCGCTTCTGCAATGAGCCAAGGAGGGACTCATCCAGAAAGGCAGAACTGAGCAAGAAAGGCATCCCAGCACCAACAATGGCCAGTTTTAGACAGAGAAGGGTATTCACAGAGTGTGCTGGAGAGCAGTGCTGGGATCTGTAGACTGACACTTCTCCTCAGCCTCTGTTTGAAGTTGAATGGCTCAGAACTGACAGAAATCCTGGAAACAGGGATCACAGAAAGCAAACACTGCCAGATCACAGTGCCTAGCTCCAGGAGATCTGTGTGAGGGGAAATTAAGTTCTTGATGCCTGGTGGCAGTATAAAATATCGAACAGATTATACAGAGGAATAAGGAGTTGCCAGACCCTTAACCAAGTCCTAACCAAGTCCAGGAATTATTCAAAAGCATTTAGTGCTTCATTTTACAAGAAAAGGTTTGACAGATGCTAATGGACAGCTGTCCTCATAAGGGATGTACGGCATGTAAGTTAGCATCCCAGAGGTGTTCCAATAGAGCAGCTGAAGCTCCTGATGCTATGCAGAAGTCCAGGAGCTCCTCACCTACACAACCGCAGGAGGCTTTCCTGAAGGGTATCAGCTAGAGCTACGTGGGCCTGCTGTCATAAGAGACTGAGCCACAGCTGGATGTTGCAGCTCCAACTCAGCAAGCCGAGACAAGGGATGCCCCACCTGGTTGATAACCACATCGTCCGTGCCACACAGAGGGACACAGTACAGTCATACTCACTTGGTACAGCCAGAAATGATACTGTGGCCAGGGGGAATAAGATGACAGTTGGTGTGGGTTTGTCCTGAAACAGGAGGCCCAAGCCTTTCAGGCTTTCTTTTCAATGAGACAGGGAAAGTGAACCCTTAAGAGAGCAAGTGCAGTTTCCTGTGCTCTCTTCGCTTAGATTTTACACGAGACAGAAGCGGAAGCAGACTGAATCCATTTAGAATTGACTGAGTCTGGTAGGGACTAAGACAGAAGGACACCCACAAACATCTTGCACTATGTAAAGGAGAAAATCAAAGCTGCCACTTCTTCTAGGGCCTTCAGGTGTACAAGACCAAAACACTGGAACTAGTTGCCTAGAGAAGTTGTGTGATCTCCATCCTTGGAGATATTCAAAAGCCATGTGGACACGTGCCCGTGTCCTGGGCAACCAGCTCTAGGTGACCCTGCGTGAGCAGGGAGGTTGGACCAGCTGACCTTCAGAGGTTCCTTCCAGTCTCAACCATTCTCTAATGCTCAGCAGGGACTGGAGACTGATAACTGGGTACTTACAAGAGCCGGCGTTTCTGAGCTTGTTTCATCAGACAAAAGTCTGCTGGTTCTGCCTTTGCTTTTACATAGCTGCGGAGAGAAGAAACAAAAGAAGTGAGTGAGAGGAGCAGTAATTTAGCAATTGCCGTGGAGATGGAAAGAGTCCAGGGATTCTGCATCTGCCTTCCCAGAAAGTGTAGGTAATTGTCCTGTATGGAAATTGTCCTGAAAGGCAATTATTTCCACAGCCAGACAGTAATGGAGATGCAAACTCCTTCCGCCACACACTGACAACAGCTCAGGAGTCAGGACTGAATGTGCAGGAGGTAAATGCACTAAAGAAAAATCGGATCACTTAGTTCTGGAACTGGTCGTAAGCTGTCTGTGCCCAGATCACTTTCTGCTTATCACTAACCTCCAGGTCAAACCGACACTGTTGCTTAGAGAAAAGATCCCATCAAATTTCCCCTCACCACCAGGCACACGTCACCTCTGCACATCTCATGTTCCTTGTTAAGGCTGCGAGCTCCAGCATCGGCAGACATCTGTTAGAGACAGTGCCACAGTTACTCAGCAAGAAGAGGGAATTGCCAGCCCTGCTTCGAGTTCTGCAGTGGGACTACTGGGGTATAAGGTGTAATTTATATTTTAAGATAAAGAATGGCAATATTCCTTTCTCCCTGTGAACACATATCCTCGCCAAAGGCTTGCCAGTTTAAGTCAGCTGCAAATAGATTAACTAAAGAGAAAGCACAACAATAGAGCTTCAGCTTTTGCCACCAAACATAGGTTTTGAGAACCCATGAAGTTGCAAGAAGACGGACCCATGGGAATGCAGGATGGTGCACTGTGTAGAGCTGAGGCACAGCGGCAAGCATAGATCATAGAATCACAGAATCATAGAATAGTTTGGGTTGGAAGGGATCTTTAAAGGTCATCTAGTCCAACCCCCCTGCTGTGGGCAGGGACATCTTCAACTAGATCAGGCTGCTCAGAGCCCCATCCAACCTGACCTTGAATGTTTCCAGGGATGGGGCATCTACCACCTCTCTGGGCAACCTGTGCCAGTGTTTCACCACCCTCGTTGTAAAAAATGTCTTCCTTATATCTAGTCTAAATCTACCCTCTTTTAGTTTAAAACCATTACCCCTTGTCCTTGTCGCAACAGGCCGTGCACTCTCTGCACCCATTTCTTATTCCTGGGCAAAGTCCAAGGAGACCGTAGGTGTAATCCCATCCTGCACAGGATGCTGGAAGCACGTGGTGCCCGATGCCAAGCAGCAGCAGAGATTTACTACAAAGCTAAGCGCTGAGCCCAAGCAAGGGACACGCAGGAAGGGCAGCGTCTGCTTTGGGGACTTGAAGTGCAGAAGGGGAGTCGCTGGTAGAACTGGACATTAAGGAAAGGAGAAGAAACTTCCATTCTTCAGGATTACACAGATACAGAGGTAAACAGGAGAAGCAAGTGGAGAAGAGGGTCTGCCTCCGCAGAGCAGCTCCCCTCTGATTCGCCCTGGGGCTGAGCCCCAGCACACAGCCCAAGGGGGGAAAAAGGGTCTGCCTCCCACCTCTCAGTTGGGGCAGGGCTCAAGGAGGAATCTTCCCTTACTGGTGGGTGCTGGGGGCCGGGGCCTCCCCCACCTGATCTGCCCCAGAGCCCTTCAGCTTTCTCAAGGTTAGGAAACATGGCAAACCCTCACCTTCTCTTCAAGATGGCAGGATCTGGTCTCTTGTTGGCAGTGTTACAGTGACCTCCTCTTCCTATTTCCCTCTCTGACCCGCTACCCTCCATCCTTTTATTCTGCATTTTATTCCCCATTCTTCCTTTCCTCCTCCTCCTCCCTTCACCCCACTTATTTTAATCACCCCTCTCTACTCGATTAGCTTTTCCTCATCTCTCCCTCTCCCCATCCTGGCCCATTTTATTTTTCCTCAAGGGGGATCCTGGTGGACCC